>NC_087269.1:34232038-34539969 GCF_015220805.1 Pogoniulus pusillus
AAGATGAAGCTATCAAATTGAATTAGCCTCACACTGGGTGCCAAAATAAGATCTGATTTGGGAATTACCTGCTCTCACACACAATGAAATCACCCAAACTAGACTCAGCCAGCTGGAAGTTAAGGAATGAAGCCATATTCACAGTTTAGCACAATTTATAGGCAGATATATACACAAACCTTTACAGTTATATACAAGTTAAAAGTAATACAGAAGCAAATTCTCCTCTCAGGCTGACAGGAGGCTTCCAATCCAAACCTCCTACCCCTTCCCCCTCTTTCCCTCCCTTCATAAATAACCAGATGAATCCCTCTCTATGTCACATGATAAATCTGGAGAGTTTGGAGGCAAGATGGCAAAAAGGTTAGGGGAAATAAGGCATTAGGTCAGATTATAGTTAAGGCAGAGGCAACCCCACACAGACTGCCAGAGAGAAGGAGCAGAACTAAGCTGAGCAGTGTGTGACAAGTGAGTGTCTTATCTATTATTTTGACTAGTTGCATTTCTCAGCAGAAGGATGAGTGGTACAGGTTACTATGTTTTTTTTTTCTTCTCACAGCTAAGGATTCAATGTCTCTCAGTAAAATATTCCAATTAGCCTTAAACCAGCACATTGTGGTTAAATATTTACCTATTTAACATGATGTTGGTTCCCATTTCATGAAGTAGTAAATATGTTTGTTTTTTTTCTTCCAGAAAATGCTGACTTATGACCCTGCAAAAAGAATTTCTGGCAAAATGGCCTTGAACCATCCATATTTTGATGACTTGGACAAATCTACTCTTCCTGCTCATCTGATTAATAATAGACCTTTGGACTAAATCAACCAGAGAGAAATAATTGTGATTTCTTTCAAGTACTTCTGTAACTTTTTTATCTCTTTCTGCTCTAAAGCTGTTCAGTTTGTTTTGGATTTTAAGTGTTATGTAAATATTAACCTATTAGTGTTGATTTAAAATACAATGCAAATATTGCTGCCATTACTGCAGCGATGTTTCTATAAATAAAGCTTTACATTCAGAGAAGGGCTGAAGTTGCTTCCAGACTATGTGCTCTAGAATAAGACTGCTTTCTTTGGAATGTGCTGGTGAGGTGCTACTTCTCTTAAAAGCAGCTAACCTAAACTATTAAACTGATGTTTGTGAAAGCACTGGCATTTGGAATGGGCTGCCCAGAGAGGTGGCAGAGTCCCCATTCCCAGAGGTGTTTAAAAGGAAACCAGATGATGCACTTGGTGCCATGGTTTAGTTAATTAGAAGGTGTCAGGTGATAGGTCTTTTCCAACCTGGTTGGTTCTGTGATGGGAAGATACAAGAGGAAATTCCTCTGAAGTGTGAGTTGGTCCAGTAAAATGCCAGTTACAATTCTACTTGAGTGTGACAATGTGCCAAAGATATCTGGAATTCAGGTATTCTGAAGAATTGCAGCTTACTATTCAAGCCAAATAAATGGCCAAACACATCTTAGGGTTTGACTTTTTGAAGGTGTTTAGAAAACTCCTTGCTCTGTATACTTTTCTGTTTTCTCAAAGGCCCAAGACTTTACCTACATATCAGCATGTTAACTTGTGATTGGTACAGTTTCTACTGCCAGAGCAGCTAAAATCTGGCATCTTAAATTTTACAAGGACTGTCTATATATCAATGTGTAACTAAGTGCTTAAGAGGGCCCCTTCCAAATGCTAACAGTAATACTGTTCTCTGCTAGAGCCCCTGGATTATGCTTAAGTTTGCTAACAAGTCTGTCTTCATATAGGAGCAGTGAAGTAAATGTTGACTTGACTGCCAGGAATTGTAATTCTAGACTGAGATGCTACATGCCTATAGACTCTCCTATGATTAAGGCAGGAGCTTCCCAAAACTTGCCAATATTTAACTTTACAAACGAGAGTGTTGTAAGAAGTTGAAATGAAATTCAAAGGCATACACTGATTGTTTGTTAGATGTCCAATTGCTTTTTCTCTTGGCTTATGGATATGTCCATGAGGAGGGGATGTGCTTCTGTCTTCAGGTTTCATTGGATCTAAGCACTATAATTGCTAGCTAAGGGCCAAAGCTTACAGTAGAGTGTGGAATAATAATGAAAGCACTTAGATGTCTAAACTAGGTATGTGAAGGGAACAAAATGAACTCTTCATGAGCAGTGAGGTTTGTAAGAGCCCTGTCCTACAGCAGCTGAAGAGACACAAATAAAAGCAGTAGAGATTATGACATCCTGTCCCTCAACTGCTTATGTATTGAAGAGTAGCTGTAAGTGTTAGACCTAAGTTTTGGTAACAAGTAGCACTTTTAGATGTAACTATCAGTTGGGGTGTTAGCATTGTCCTCTGTGGAGTGGTTCTTGAAAGTATCTGGGTGCTGTCAAGTTAACAGACTCCTAAGAGTGGGAAGTCAAGAGACGACTTGGTGTATATTTGGTTATACAGAAAGGTTTTAATTGAAGGTAGAGGAACAGATTGTTGGCTGCTTTCTATTAATACATCTAATAACAGGATACAATTTCAAGACAGATTAAGCTAGGGACCTAATTTATCTGCTTTTGAATGTAGTACTTTGAGCTTTTCAGGCTGAAGGATAGTATTGCTGGTGCTAGCTGTCTAGGAATAAAGAAGGGAAAACCTGCTAGCAACTACTCTGTGAACCAGAAATTCATCTGTTTAACCAAATACTGGGGACCTTTAGTTTGTCTCTTCCTATTGGCAAACCTTTACTTAAGCTCCTTTTTGGGGAAGACTCTTGATAAGTTGTACAGGGTTAACCCACTTTTGGTTAACCCAGGGGCAGGTCTGAACACTACCAGGTGATGGTGGTTAGTCCACTCCCCCTTCCTATCTAAGATCCAGAAAAGCAGAGGGACTTTGTGTGTTCTTTCTCTCCCCTGCCTTCCTGCTCACCAGAAATCACCATTCCTGTTTTCCTGCTGCTCTTTGTTACACCACGTGGCCATCACCCCATGAGGTGGACAAAACCCATTGCCATAAAATTTGGTTATATATTTACCTATTTTGTACCTTGTTTTCCCTTCTCTGTATCTCTGTAACTTCCCTACCTCACATACTTTTTATTTATTGCTAAACTTTTCTTCTTTTAACTTCCAAATCTCAGTGAGATTTATTTGGGTGTGCTTAACTTACCTCTCTCTGTTTAATTCCTTTTCTTCTGGGAAAGAAGGGGGAAGAGGGAAGGGCATCCTATAAATTGTTATTGGTTCTATGAACTATATTTGAGTCTCTGGGAAATTTAGAACTGAGACATAAGTGAATTGGGAATTGTTTTGTTTGTTGCTTGGAATACTGGCAAAGCCCTGTTTTCGTCACTAACAATGTCAATCTGTCTGAAGTCAGGGAAGGTGGTGAATACACACAGAGTGATCCATTTCAATATATTCTCTCTGAAATACAGTGCAAAGTTACCAGTAACACAGGTAAGGAAAAAAACACATTTGTGTTTTGCTCTGCTGTTAGGCATAATGTGTATAAAGTTTGTAATGCTCAGGTTGTGGCCATTCAAAATGCCATTTTATACTGCTGGGAACAGGGTGCCTTGTGCTTTGGTCATTTAAGTCACTGAGTAATAATTGTCAGCTCTGTTAATAATTGTGAATTGTAAGAATTGAATTGTAGAATCCTTGTCCTGCAGTTGAGGAAATCATAGTGCTTTGCAGGGTTTTGCTGGTTCCTAATTTTTATGGGGATGTTTAGGCAATTGAATTATACTAAACTGAACAATTTGGATATGGGTGCACCAGGCAACAGCTATTTTTTTCATGGCTTCAAATGGAAGATTAACTGAAAACAGAGCACATAGTATCTTATTTGAAGTGACTAGAAGTCATGCATTAAGTGCAGGGTGTGTTTTTCTTCCAACTACATGTGCAGTAGATTTAGTGCTAAGTTACTTAGTAATTGAGTTACTAAGTGCCTGCATACTGTTATTACTCTCCACTGTGTTGCATTTAAAGCTACCTTTATGGGCTGCTTTTAGTGATAGTTAGCATCTGTGATGGTAGGGGGAGGCTGATCTAGTTAGAGGTGTTCTAGGTGACTGCAGGGCAGTTGGACAGGATGACCTTTGAGAGTCCCTTCTAACCCAATGCAATCAGTGAATCTGTAAAAGCTCACAGTAGTTTTCTGCCAAATATTGTTTAATTAGAGTTGGGATAACTTTAACTAAAAGCAGTCTATTCTTGGTTGAGTGAAATTCCAAAACGTTTAATCAGTTATTACCTCTGGTGCTCTGACTGCTGCTCAGTAGCATGTTTTCCTCTAGAGCACAGGCAAACCCAATCAGGGAATGACAAACTGAACTTGCTGCTTTACTATATTTGCTTATCTTCTATTTCCTTGAAGTAGTGCAGATGAGAAAGTTTAGTGTGTACAAGAATATGACTTGGCACAGAACTGAATTAAGGTTTTGGTTGCTTGGTGGTGTTTTTTGTTTCAAAGTTTCCAGGTGCTAGAAAGTTTTGTTATTCTCAAAATAGCCAACCACCTACTGCATACTTGTAGACTGAGATCAGCTGTTTTTATTTTACCCAGGCATGATTCATTTTAGTGAGAATCTGTTATTGCCATCTGCTGCTTTTAAAATAAGTGCTGCTTATGGAGAGATTTTACAGGCAACAAATAAAAGAGGAAGAACTTCAGTCCTTGATTAAGGTAAGTGCTGTAACAGCTGGTGTAGAAAGAAACCTGTATACCTCTTTGTGCTAGTGCAGAAGTCAGGGTCAGAAGTAGTCCTTTCTGAGACAGTACTTCTAGGATGCTTTATGCTGCAACTGTTTAAGGAATCCTAAGTTTCATTTATATTCTGCTCTTTTCTAGTGGGTTATCTTCTTGTGGATGCTTTTCTATCAGTTTCTGGACCTTTATGGCACCTGGAGATGGAATACCATCAATAGATCACTTTTCCTGAAATTGCTGCCAAACATGCAAATTCTTCTTAAGCATTGTCCTTTTATCCAGATTCTACATCATTTGACATTCCCTAGCAATTGATCATAGCTGTGGTGTCTCTTGCTTGCTTATTTTCTTGTCTTGAATATTTTTCCCAGATGCTCATGTTCTTAAAACCTTTTGGCTGTCTGTGCTGTTACAAATCACGTTCTCCCAGTACTTACTGGGATAGGAGATGCAAGGAGTCTCATGAAAATGTTTCATGTGAAGGCCCACCCAGACAAGTTAACCTAGCCCTTAACCACCCATATAGGTTGGGAAGCTCTGCATTAGCAAGTGCTGTCATAGAGTACCTCAGATGCTGGGGTAGTGTGGTCTAGTGATTTATCTGTGGGAGAAAAAGGTTTCACTGTTGAGTCCTGTAGTTCAATACAGTGGTGTTTGGGTTTATATTTTGAGGAGAGAAAAGAATAGTCCCTGGGGGCAACTGAGGGAAGAGCTGCTATTGATGAGAAAGGAGACTTTCTAAGCAGGCAGAAGGCTGCTCAGAGCACAAAATGGAGGTGGAAGAAAAAGGGCACCAGAAATAAAGAGAAAAACAAACAAAATCCCAAACAAACTACAAAACAACAAAAAGTGTTTTGAAGACAATGAATAGTGTGAAAGATAAGAAGCTTCCTAAATACTTTCTAAATGGAGAAAGTTTCAGTTTGAGACATTTGCCCTCTGCTTTCTAGTCAGAATTTGACGTCAGAACCCTTAAAAGGCCATGCATCAGAACTGATCATCAGTTCAGGAAAGAAAACACTAAATCTCAGTGGGAGCTGGGAAGGACCTTATGGAGGGAAGATGCCTGTCTTGGGAAAGCAGAAACGGCTCAGAGCTCAGTCAGGAACTTCTTCCCTTCATGAACTTTTGCTCCCCAGCATTGTGCTTTCCTTGTCCAAACTGGTCTGCATGCTGTCTTTGGCACCCATGCTACAGGATGCTGACCTTCAGTGAACTAACTTCTTGTTCCTCAAACTGGGATTTGGTCTGATGGGACTGTTTTGGGTCTGATCAGCAAGTTGAAGCTGACCTGCAACTTGGGAAAAAACACCCACTGAAACCTCAAACCTTCACCTCCCTCTGCCTGCCTAATCAGGTCTGAAAGAGCAAGGCCTAAGTATAGTTTATAATATGATACACTTTGAGGGCACTGGAACAGGCTGCCCAGAGAGTTTGTGGAATATGTCTCTGGAGGTAGAAAAAACCTGCCTGGATGTGTTCCTGGATGACTTACTCTAGGTGATGCTGATCTAGCAGGAGAGTTGGACTAGATGATCTCCAGAAGGCCCTTCTAACCCCTACCATTCAGTGATAATCCTTACCCTCGTTCCTCACTAGATGGATTACAGTTGTGCTTAGAGGGTTTGTTATCAACCTTAGGTGCTGCAGGACTGTGTTAAATGTCTGCCCAAACTGCAAGTAGAGGTAATTTGTCAGTACTAGGAAAGTACTGTTCTCTGAGCTGCAAAAGGAAAAACTCCAACGCTTGGTGAAACCAGTTACCAGAACCAGAAGAGCATCCCCCACAACTGGCAAAGCTGAGTGCACTGGAACACCACACAATTCACCAGGAAAGGAGGATGTTACATGCTGCAGTTGGTGCCAAGTGGAATAAGGTTAAGGTAATGATGTATATGACAAAAGGAAGAAGGTTAATAATTAAGAAAATAGTTTACTAAAAGAAGGAAAATGCTGCACACCTCTGGACAATTATAGTTGGAATACGAACTTTATGCGTAAGTTGCTTTCTGACTGGAAGATTAAAGCTGCTAACTAAATCAATAGAGCTGCTTGGGGAGGTAATGGGCTTTTAAGGGCTAAAGAGGGCCTTGTGACAGTCTTACAGCAGCTGGTAAATGCATGTTGGATCCTATGGTGTTAAGAGAGCACTGACTTTAGATTTTCAGCACTGTGCATAAATCTGTTTTCAGCATCTCTATAATTAGCTTTCTTCAGGAGGAAAGAGAATCATAGAATCAACCAGGCTGGAAGAGATCTCCAAGATCATCCAGACCAACCTAGCACTCAGCCCTATCCAGTCATCTAGACCGTGGCATGAAGTGCCTCATCCAGTCTTTGCTTGAACACCTCCAGGGACAGTGACTCCACCACCTCCCTGGGCAAAGTTATTGTGACACTGCTAGAAAGGATTATATAAACAACCTTGCTTTCTATTAATTCCTTAAGGAGCCTCCTGTTTCTCCAGGAACATGCATTGCAAACTGTTTCTTTGCTACTTCATCTGGGGAAGGATGGCATAAATGTAAGATTCATACTGGTCCAGGGAAGATGGGAAATAACCTACTGGAATCCCAAAGGAGATACCTATTCAGCCAGATCTGCATTTGTTACACTTAAAATTACTTTTCAGCAGCAATTAAAACCTGCAGGAGAAGACTGGGAACTTAGTAATATTTCTGTATCAGTATCCAGGGTTACTTCTGAACGCTCAGTTTTGAACAGCAGTATTTCCTGCTTGATGTCTGCAGACCTGCATGAAGCCTATAACACCACCCCCGGCTCTATTTGATTTTATTTTCCATCAGCTTTACAAAGACTGAGTGACAATAAGGAAATACTGATACAGAGGCCATACTTCATTAAGCCTGACTATTCATTCTCAACCAAGCTCTCTGTCTTATTTTCTGACAAGCTGCATCAGTTTATGGAGTAATGTAAAAGTTTCCCATTGCTTTGACCACCAGCTGCTGTGTCTGTGTCTGCTGTGTCAATGGCTGATTTCAGGTAATGACTCCTGGGTTTGCTCCTGCTGTTATTCCCGTGTAAAGTATTGACTCCTCTCACAGAAGTTAGCTGGGAACTGGGTGTTCACCTGGGCTCTTGAGTATGTTTCACTTCTGCTGGCTATTTCAATACATTCTGTCTTTGCAGCAACAGCAGCCTCTATTTATGTTACTGTTGATTGACTGATCAGCAAGTTTGCAGATGACACCAAGCTGGGGGCAGATGTGGCTGGGTTGGAGGCAGAAGGGCTCTGCAGTGGGACCTTGACCGCCTGGACAGATGGGCAGAGTCCAATGGGATGGGGTTCAATAGCTCCAAGTGCAGGGTGCTGCACTTTGGCCTCAACAACCCCATGCAGAGATACAGGCTGGGGTCGGAGTGGCTGGAGAGCAGCCAAACAGAGAGGGATCTGGGGGTGCTGATTGATATCCGCCTGAACATGAGCCAGCAGTGTGCCCAGGTGGCCAAGAGAGCCAATGGCATCCTGGCCTGCATCAGGAATGGTGTGGCCAGCAGGAGCAGGGAGGTCATTCTGCCCCTGTACTCTGCACTGGTTAGACCTCACCTTGAGTACTGTGTTCAGTTCTGGGCCCCCCAGTTTAGGAGGGACATTGAGATGCTTGAGCGTGTCCAGAGAAGGGCGACAAGGCTGGTGAGAGGCCTTGAGCAGAAGCCCTACGAGGAGAGGCTGAGGGAGCTGGGGTTGTTTAGCCTGGAGAAGAGGAGGCTCAGGGGTGACCTTATTGCTGTCTACAACTACCTGAGGGGTGGTTGTGGCCAGGAGGAGGTTGCTCTCTTCTCTCAGGTGGCCAGCGCCAGAACAAGAGGACACAGCCTCAGGCTGCGCCAGGGGAGATTTAGGCTCGAGGTGAGGAGAAAGTTCTTCACTGAGAGAGTCATTGGACATTGGAATGGGCTGCCCGGGGAGGTGGTGGAGTCACTGTCCCTGGGGCTGTTCAAGGCAAGATTGGACGTGGCACTTGGTGCCATGGTCTAACCTTGAGCTCTGTGGTAAAGGGTTGGACTTGATGATCTGTGAGGTCTCTTCCAACCCTGATGATACTGTGATACTGTGATCTCAAATACAGCCAACAAAGGTGTCTGGCTGCCTTAATGGAAGAACGAGACTGGTAGCTGGTCTCTCCTAGTAGTTAAAATAACAGGCATTGTGCCTTTGGGAAAAATTAAAGGCTTTACAGGCCTTTGCATTTAGTATAGAAGCCCTCCTGCTGACTTTTGCAGAGTTTAGATTAGACTACTGCAGGATCTTTAAGAAAATATTTTTTCCAAACTATTTTGAGTGGTAAATTACTGCATTTGATTTTTTAAATTGTGAGTTGCCTACAACTCAAAGTACTCAGTTCTGTGCAAGGCACAATGTTTGTGACAGGGAGCTGAAGCCTGCAATATTGGCAATTTTTGCCATGGATCTTTAGTTTTGGAGGAATGTGTTTTTTCCATGACAGCTTAGTCTTGCTCCATGGGCCCTTCTAATCCAAGTGGGGCTGAAGGAGTTTCCCGGGCTTTGATTTGCCCTGCACCTACTGCTTTTCTTTGTACAAAACTCATCAACTAGCACTTTTCCTGCCAGTTGTTGGTTTGTCAGAAGAGTATGCCTTAAAAAAATGAAGTTTTTTGTGTCTGTGTCATCAAAAGACCTTGCTGTCATTCCATCCATCTCCAATTGCCATTCAGCGCTACTTTTTCTGCCCTTCTGCTATCTACTGACTTAGGAGGCATCAAAGCTGGGCCTTTTTCAAGGCCATTCTCCTTGATGGTGATTACAGCAAGAACATCATAACTAAACAAAAGGCTTGACTCTACCTGTCTTGCTTCCAACAGGGACTAACGACAATGAGGAGGCTTAACTAATGCCTAAGATTGTCCCATCTTGACACTTCTATATCAGAGGAGAGCTCAGGCTCTAAAATGCTCCCAACTGGTGGCATGGAGAGGATAAAAGGAAAGGTCAATCCCTTTTAGCCTGTAGGCTCTCTTAATGGATCAAACTGCACACAGCTTACTGCTGTGACCTAGCAGGTCTTCAGACACCTGTGGAGATCAGAAAGGACTTGACAAGTTGAAGGCAGGGAAAAGACTAAGTCTTTACTGTCCCCCTTCATGGATCAACTTTGGTTTCTTCCACAGGATCTTCACCTTTTCTGCGTTATCTCAGAGCAGTTACTCATCACTCAGTGTAAGTAAGCCCCTGAGCTTCTATGTTCCATTTCAACCCCTTGCTGTGTAAACTGTAGACAGCAGTGTAAATATTTCACAGCTGATTGGTGAACTGTTTGCTCTGGGCTTTGAACACTTAATATTTTGTATTACAAATGTGCCCCACACCTGCCAACCTTTTTTTGCACCACGCAGGCACATGTTACTGAACTATCTTTCAACTCATTGACTGAAAAAGATAATTCCCCCTCCCTTGTTAGAGTTCCCTTGATCTTATTAAAAAGCTGTAATCTGAGGATGAGGAATTAGTTTCCATGAGTTGCCTCACCCAGCTTAGATCCTTGTACTGCAAGTGCTGATTTGTTGCAAAGTCAATAGTTACTCAACATTCAGTGATAGGCAAAAGGATAAAAGGAAGAAGAAAATTAGTGTGCAACATATAAAATTGGCAGATGGATGAGAAAGCTTAAACCATTTTACATCCCCACAAAGGGGGGGGTGGGGGGATATAGGAAAGCATTTCTTAAAAGTTGCCTGAGAAAGAATGATTTTTAAAAGTAAAATAAAATCTATAAGGCTTTGGGGAAGTATAACCTTTTCTTCTGATCTCATTGCAGAATTCTAGTACTTTTTTCCTGGTTCAGTAACTAATATATGTTTTATTAATATCTGGGGCTTAAAACAAATGTATGGAAATTAAAATAATGTAGCTGTAGAAAACATTATTTTGGATGAACTATGAAGAGATGTAGTGAAGTCCTGACGTGTATTTAGCATAAAATTTCTATTCTCTTATTAAAGTGTCTTCATTTTACCACGAGGTGTCACTCTGGTACCTCAGTACTTACAACTGAGGGGGGGCAGGGAAGAGATGAAAAACCGACTCCCTGGCTCCATGAAAAACGGAAGGGTATTTATTTTCTGGTAGGCAGCCAGGCTGAAAATACTATCTGAATTGAAAGCCTTTCATGAAACATCTGGGCAGTTAAATTTTGCTAACTTCAAAGATGTCCAGTACCATACTGACATACTGATTTCTTTCTTTAGTGAAGAATCACTTAAGCTAACACACAAAAGCTTCTGTAAAACCATTTCATGCTGAAATTAACGAGCAGAACAACTCTGCTTAATAAAGCATGTATCACAGAAGTGCCAGTCAATATAGTTAAACTGCAGTAGGCTCATAACCAGGCTCACAAATCCCTATCTGTTGTCCACAGTGGGTAGTTTTGCAGATGATTTTTTTTAAGCCTTCGCATTTAATCTCCAGATTTGCCAACCTGGACTTGTGTCTACAGCATTGTGTCTCTTTTTGTTTTACAGTCTGTCACTTCCTAAGCACTCTTCAGGAGCTTGCCTAAATACTCTGTTGGTTTAAAAAAATAAGCTGCTCTAAACTTGACTTTTTCTGAGAATTTGGTCCTCAAAACTAACTGGTAAAATAAGAGTTTGATGGGTGGACCACTTGGTGGATAAAGAACTGGTTTGATGGCTGCACCCAAAGAGTGGTTGTCAATGGGTCCCTGTCCAAGTAGATGCCAGTGACAAATGGAGTCCCTCAAGGATCAGTATTGGGACTGGTTTTGTTTAACATCTCCATTGGCAACATGAACAGTGGCACTGAGTGCACCTTCAGCAAGTTCACTGACTACACCAAGCTGTGTGGTGCAGCTGACGTTCTGGAGGGAAGGGATCCATCCAGAGGGATGATGACAGGCTTTGAATAAGCATCAACTGCTTTAGTTAGCCCTTGAGATATCTATATTGTCCTTTGAACTAAAACTGAGAGTATTCTCCACATGCATCTACTGGTTAAACAGAACGTTTGAAAACCATAGGATTTTGTTTCCTGATCTCTTGGGAACTAAGCAGCACCAAAAAAAAGTTGGTTCTGCTTTGGTTCTATTATTTTATTTCTTTATATATTATGGATGGGATTAAGTGAATTTAAAATCCATTTGACATTATGAAATCTGGAGAGTATCTTGCAAGTACTAAAGCAAACAGTCTTGGCAGATGTGATTTGGAGAAGCCCCTTAGCATCTAAGCAAGATTTACATTAGCTGTGAATTTGGGTTTCAGTGTTTCTGTCACCACTTAAGCAATGAATTTCAAGTGAATGTTTGTTTGGGAAAAGTCAGAGTCTGGAAGAAGGTAAAGCAAGGCTGCTGGCTCTGGGCTTTCTATTTGTAGACCATACATGCCAATTTTCCTCTGAAAAATGTGATTATTACATTTACAACACAAACCTGACCTGAAAGTTAACAAAACTGGAAAGGAAGCTGTTCATTATTACCTCCAGCAGAGAGCAAAACAAACATCTTCCTGCCGTGTGCTTTTCCAAGGCCAGACTCAAATTTCACATCAAACAAATGTAGAAAGTGGCATGTCACAACACATGCCTTTAAAATACCAGGGAAAGGAAAGCTTCCTCAGCAGCAACCAGATCAACAAAACCAAGCCCCCAAAATTCCAAACAGCCCCAAAGTTTGCTATCAGCATATTCAACACAGCTGTCAGTTGGGCAGCTAGCCCACCTTCAGCAATGGCTATTCTTCCAGTCATTCTTTGTGTCTGAATAGGGACTGTCTTGCTTTCTAGCTCTTAAGCCCTGTCCTGAAAGTATTCTGTTACTTCAGTTCTCCTGGGGAAAAAACATCATGCAAAACAAACCCCTTTCAGTTCTGGCTTGCTAAGACTGAGGAGGAACACAGAAGAAGGAATAAGCTCCAAGGCTTCCTTGTTTTACCAAAGGCACGATCAAATGAAAAGGTTATTCTGGGACATGACATTACCATGAAGCAGCTGACCTATACTATGTGACATATGCTTGGAGCCTGTGACAAATTGGAAGTAAATCAAGTTTAGTTCTTACAATTAATTAATGTCTTCAAAAAAAATCATCAGGCTGGTTTATGTAAGGGAAGGTCAGAAAGTTTCCTGACCAGCAGGGAAGTTTCTCACCATCTGCCCCTACAATTTCAAAGTGACAGGCTCTCAGCATTTGTCATGATTTTGACAGTGCTTGACTTTGCCATTTTAGTAAGTTGGCCTCCAAAGCTTTTCCCATTCAGTAACATCTCTTACAAGATTCCAAAAAGCCTTTCAACTATTGAGGAGTTAAAGTCAGTCTTTCAGACTCTACTCACGGGACTGTGGAATGAGAGTGTGGGACTCATTTAGAAGAGTTTCAGGCCCTAGGAGTTATATGCAAGCTGGAGGATTCAATGCCAGGAAAAAAATACGTTAAAGTAAGTGCAGATTTATTATTATATATTTCATAGTAATTATTTTAATAATTTCTGGCCATAAAATAATGAGCTATGTGATCTCTGTAGGCCACATAAGACTTTCTGACCAGCTACAAAAGCATAACTGTCCCTGGGGGTCTTCAAGAAAAGACTGGATGAGGCACTTAGTGCCATGGTCTAGTTGATTGGTTAGGGCTGGGTGATAGGTTGGACTGGATGATCTTGGAGGTCTCTTCCAACCTGGTTGATTCTATGATTCTGTGATCAATACCATAAGTTTAATGTCCTATGGCTACATGGGATTATCACTAAGGCTGCTCTCATTTAGCTGCTTGTTTCATTTTAAAGTCTCTAGGACTCACAAAGGGACTGGAAGACAAAAACTCCATGATTATAGTAACCAACTGTACTGGATTCTGGCTCATCAACCCAGATCTGCTGGCAGAACACAGCCACCACCCTGTGCGAAGAGCCTCAGGTACCACACTGACATACAAAGCCATGGCCTCACACCAGCCTTCTGCAAGTGACCTGGAAAGGAGGGTGTGGGGCTTGGCTCAGCTGCCCCCAGATTGGCCTCCCCAGTGCTCAGGCTCTGAGGTTCGCAAGCGGCTCACTCTCAGTAGGCCCCTGGGACTCTCATGTCTGATAGCAGCCACATGCTCTGGATGTCACTGCACCACCAGCAAACCTTACTTGTGGCAAGAAAGGAGCCAGTAGAAGCCAGAAAAGGGAAGAGACCCAGATAAAGCCACACAGGTTAGCTATCCCTTCCACAACAGGAGGCGTCTTGCGTGCAGCAAATAAAATCACAGCATGGGAAGCATTCACCTGGACCACAGACCAGAGCATCCTTAAGAGGAGGTTCATCATGCTGAAGAAAATATATAGGTCCAAAGAGTCTCAGGTGAACACATCTAAACCACATGAATGTCCCTGATATTTTCTTCATGTCCTTAGTCACATGCATTTTCCCTAGAGAACAGCAGCCTGTTACAAATGCAGCACATGTAACAGGGGTAGGGCTTCAAAAGGAGGTGCTTCATAACACAAGTGGGGAGCCTGCCACCTGTACAAATGCAGCATGTGTAACAGGGGTAGGGCATCAGAAGGAGGTGCTTCATAAAGCAAGTGGGGAGCCTGCCACCTGTACGGCAGGTCACAGAAACACTATGGAGCACTTTTTTCTTTCTGTTGTGTAAAGGACAACACCAACAAAACACACTTTTTTCCACACACTTTTTTCCACACACTTTGCTGCCTAATGGAACTAAGGAAAAAAAAAGGTTACACTTAAATCATTTAAGAAAACTTCTTCTGGAGACTGAAGAAGAAGGAGCAGCACACAGGTAGGGATTAAACACCACTATGTCTCTATTTTCTGGTCAGCAGAAGTTTCTTATCTTTTTTTCCTCAAGGTCCTGTTAGAGGCCTTCTTTGAGATCCAAGCTTCAAATTTTATGTCAGGCTATTGTAAACAACTTCTTCCAGAAGAACATATCAAAGATTATAAATAGATCTCCACTACAAAAATAACTTTAAAAATATTATTTTCATGTAAACCCTTTCATCTTGCACACTGAAAATGAGAAAACATTACTGTGCTTAGCAGAACACAATTTTACCAGAGATGGTAAGAAACAAGAATTAAAGCCTATGCAGTATCTTAAGTATATCTACACTTCTAGCAGGTTAAAGATAATTGAAACAAAGGCCCAGGGAAGAGGAAGAGGAGAAGAGGTTGCAGACTTCTGAGGGACAGGAGGGCTACAAAACCTCAAGCAGCAGCAGAGTTGGCCAGTTCAGAGAGAGTTGATGGAGGGGAGAAGTAGCACTCAGAGCTAAAGGCAAACTGCTTCACATTTATCTGGCTTCCACTGATACTCTTCTTCTGTTGTGTAAGCTATGAAATGAAATTTACAGCTTCCAAGGCCTATCAGAACCTTTCTTTGCATACAGTCTTCCATCCCATGTCAAGACAGTGGTTCCATGCTGTTAGCAGTTTAGGACTCTGTTTGTTTAACCTGTGTTTTTGCTCACAGATTGAGCTGTGGGTTCCTTACAGCTTTCTCTGTGCTGACTTAGCATCCAAGATTTCAGTCTGCTAAAAACTTCCTTTTTCCAGCTCCACTGATGATGGCTTTCTGGTAGTTTGTAGCACTGCAGAGCACCTTCCATAAAGAAACAGTGGTAAACTCTGGTCCTCTTTAGACCTCACTCTCTGGTCTCTGCTGCTGTGCTATGCCATTGCACTAAAGGAGGTGTTCAACTAAGAAATCAGTAGTAAAATACCTAACTGTAGTGATGAGTTGTCATGTGGGATACCTTGAACATGAATCTTAGCTGATCAGTAACAGCAGGGAAAATGTCTTGCTCAGAGTTACAGAGTATTGCTGCTGTAGCTCTGTACCATCACAGAATGTTAGGGGTTGGAAGTGATCTTGAAAGATCATTGAGTCTAACTCCCTCACCAGAGTAGGATCACCTATGGCAGGTCACAGAGGAACACATCCAGGTGAGTTTGGAATTTCTCCAGAGAAAGAGACTCCACAACATCTCTGGGCAGCCTGTTCCAGTGCTCTGTCACCTTCACAGTGGAAAAGTGTTTTCCTTCTGTTCACATGGAACCTCCTATGCTCTGGCTTGCACCCCTTGTCCTATCACTGGACATTGCTGAGAGGAGCCTGGCTCCATCCTCCTGACACTTGCCCTTTGCATAAACAGGAATGAGCTCACCTCTTCAACCGCTCTCCTCCAACCTAGGGTGACCCAGCTACCTCAGCCTTTCCTCATAAAGGAGATGTTCCACTCCCTTCAGCACCTTTGTGGCTCTGCGCTGGACCTTCTCGACCAGTTCCTGGAGGTCCTTCCTGAACTGAGGGGCCCAGATCTGGACACAATATTCCAGATGCGGTCTCACCCGGGCAGAGTAGAGAGGGAGGAGACCCTCTCTTACCTACTAACCACAGCCCTTCTAATACACTCTAGGCTGCCACTGGCCTTCTTGGCCACAAAGGCACATTGTTGGCTCATGGTCATCAGTCCACCAGGATGCCCATGTCTCTTTCTCCTACACTGCTCTCCAACAGGTCAGTCCTCCACCTATACTAGTCCACAGTACAATGAATGAGGACAAACTGAGGTTGGGGCTCTCTGTGCAGATAAGGTACTTACAATTGGCTTCCATGGAGTATTTTTATCTCCTACTTTTGCCCAGTTCAGTGAGGTAATCCACCTACTTAAAAGTGGTGCTGATCTTAGTAGCACACTTTTATAGCACTGCCCCATCTACTACAGAAAAGTTCCTGATCAGCCACTTCTAATGTTTGAATCAGGCTTTCAACAGCCAATCCAGCCTTTAAGATACTGGGTTTAGATGCTCTATGGTATGCCTATCTTTAGGTATGCAGTATTTTTCTGTTGTTGTTGCTTGTGTGATACATTTTCATCTGGTCCTGGCAACCCTCAAAAGCCTCAGCAGGTGGGTAAAATATCCCAAAACAAGGAACTGATCTTCATATTTATGAAGGAATGTGATGCTCTTTCACAAGTATCTACACAGTTATATTCCAGCTAGCTATGAAAAAGCAGATTTGATCTGAGGCAGGCTCTTAGATGTACAACTCAGCAGAAAACAGAGCCAAAAAAGAAGCCATCTGTGCAGCTAGCACACATCCAGAGGGAACAGTGTAAAGGTTGTCCTAACAGCTCATCTGTGGTACTGCCTAACAAGCTGCTCCAGTACTTTCTTGAAGCTGGAGGTCAAAGGGTGGCAGTGCAAGAGGAAGGATTAGGAGCTGTGTGTATGCAGGCTTGCAAACTCCCCTCTCAGCTAAGGTGGATCCATTCATGGTGATGGTTGTGCATGTAATAACAAGCCTGGGTTCTGATGGGTTGCCCATCAACTACTCTTCAGCTTCCTCCAAACCCTGTTTTCCTTTTCCTGCTTCCCAGGCCAAACAGCAGTGAAGTACACACAGTAATTCTTGTACTTCCAAGGGCCTGGTCTGCAAAACAGGATGCCACTGATGCAAGGCAAAGACAAATGACACTGTTCTCCCTGAACTTTAAATTCTCAGCATGTATTTTTAGGAGAAGCTGTGATTTTTGCTAACTAGCTCAGTACTAATAGGTACAATGTTTATCCTATTAACCCATATAAGTGTTCTGCCTAAGGTTTGGGTCTCTAGTTTAAAAACAGAGTTCTCAGCTGACCCTGGGCACTTCACAAAAGGAATTTATGGCAGATCAAGTGGTAAGCTGTGACTGCAACCTGGTACTGGCATATTTGGGAGGAGCTTGCTGGCTCTGTTTTTTTTTTCACAATGAATAGTGAGGACTGGTCTGTGTGTGCCTTCCTCTGTCCTACCTGAAATGCTGCACAAACTCTCCATCACTAATGGCATTTGTACAAAACTTAAGTCTTCCCCGCATTCTGATGTGAGTATACTCACAGTCATCTTTAATCACATTTAATGCCCATGCTTTGCTACATAGCTTAAGATAGGTTTCGGTTACAAGTGGGAAGAGGATGTGTGATGAAGTAAGAACCAGTTCAAAGATAACAGCAGACAGAACCTGAAGTTCTTAAACTATGTATAAAATGTATAGACAAAGATATGTAACTTGAACTAAGGGTATGGAGCCAGAAAACCAAAGGACAGCAACTCAGAGGGACAGCTGTAACTTTCTGTTTGAAGGGTCCTCAGCTGCTCTGGACGGAAGAGAGAAGTTCCTGCTGCAGAAGGATGCCAGGCCCTACACTTTCTATCTGGAACTGAGAATTGAACTAGTGATTGAACTGGTGTGAAGTGGCAGAAGTCAGCAAGTTTGAAGCCTCATTTTCAGCTGAAAAACTGCACTGTGAAAGCCTAAACCAACAAAACAAAACGGCAAAAAGAAAAAAGCACAACACTGATCCACTACCCGGCAAGGAACTCATCAGAGACATATAAATACAGCTTCACATGTTTTAATGTGTAAACCACTCCACAAAATAGATTATGCTACACTGGCAAAGTGGTAAAAGGCCTTAAGAAATTTGAAAAATCTTTTAATAATGAAAGATTATTCCCAGTGCAATAAAAGAAATGTGTATCACACTAAGTGATGCTACTTTGTCAGCCTTGTGTGTGAAAATAAGCAAAGCAAGTAAGAAGCAAAAGAAGGTAGGCAGAAGTGGGGGCTGGACACAGCATTTGCCCTGGCTCTCTACAATGAGTGACAGGCTGCTGGTTACAATTAAGATATCTCTCCACGTTTCTCTGCCATCACTGCTCACATCAGAGTTATTTTTATGTTTTTAATATGCTGCTGTACAACTCCAGAACTGGAAACTGATTAAATTCCAACAGGCAAAAGCATCCCTCAAAAGTGCAGGGCAGCATAGGTGACTGTGAGGATGACAACACAAAGAGCTCAACCTCATGTATTAGTTAGGTATTTGGTTTGTGGGAAATGATTCAAGATGATTTAAAGTCTGCAACGGACAGTGTATTCATACTGTGTGTTCTCATGTGATTTAGTATCATCTAGAACAATGACCAGAGATTGTTGTAAGACTGTTGAGACCAGACTTCATCATTAAGTATATTACAGAATCACAGAACATTAGGGGTTGGAAGGGACCTCCAGAGATCATCCACTCCAATCCCCCTGGCCACAGCAGGATCACCTAGGAACACATCCAGGTGAGATTTAAAACTCACCTGGATGTATTCCTCCTCACCAAAGGAGATTCCACAACCTCTCAGGCAGCCTGTTCCAGTGTTCCATTACCTTCACCATAAAGAAGTGTTTCCTTGTGTTGAGGTGGAACTTCCTGTATTCTAGCTTGTACCTACTGTTCCTTGTCCTATCAATGGGCACCAGTGAAAAAAGACTGGTACCTTTGACCACCCCTCAGATCTTTATAGATGTTGATAAAATCCTCTCTCAGCCTTCTCTTTTCCAGATGACAGCCCCAGGTCTCTTAGTCTTTCCTCACAGGAGAGGTGCTCATGTCACACAGCCATCATCATTGGTCTCAATTGGAATTTCTCCAGCAGATCTCTTGAATGGGGGAGCCCAAAACCAAACACAGGACTACAGCCTATTTAATTGCCAGGAGATAGTACCTGATTCTGACCCCTGTGCTCAAAGGTGTTTCTGTTTTGCAGCCTTTGTAGACACAATCACTTTGTGGATCACATCTCTTCTAAAAGACTGATCCTTTGCACAGTAATTTTCTAGAAACAGATGAGAGATGAAGCACTCTGTTTTCCCTCCTCCCCCTTGTCAATGGGTTAGCAATTAACTCTTGAACTGCCACCAGATAGAAGATAAATCTCCTCAAATACAAGGGACTCTGCCTGCAGCAGACATGTCCCAGGCATGTTTCCCTGCTCCATCTCCTTCTGTGCTGGGGGAAACAACTGCAGGAAAGGAAATTGAAAGCCCTGACTTCACCTAATATGGTCAAGCTTGGCAAAGTGCCATTCTGATTGGCTAATCTATGTTCAAAGGCCCATTGGTCTCAGGCTGTATTGATGAAAAGGGATGAGCAAGTAGTATGGAATGCTGTTGCTGCCTCATTGCATTCCAAAATTGCTTGTAAACTCCGCTGCCTAGAGTTAACCAGGAATAGGCTCTAAATGCCTGCACACGATCAGCCTGCCTAGCCAGCGTGACACGGTGCCAAGACTGCACACTGCATTGCATCCTGCCTGCCCCTCTGCAAGGCTTCTGCTGAATTGGGAATCAAGAGAAGCAGGTCAGAGATTATGCTGTAGACTCCCAGCTTCCTGAGAGAACAGCCTGGGAAACTTCAAAGCCTCTAACAGCTTTGAAACCACCAACAGCGACCCCTTTATGTGCTTTGGGTACTGACTGATAATATTTTGCAAGTAAATGCCTGAAGTCTCTTGCAATTCACTAATTGCCTTCTGTCACAAGCAGAAGGAGCCTCCTGTGTCCATCTAGTGGATAAGCAGTATAATTAATCGCTCGAATTTTCTCTTCCACTATGTTTGTGTTTGCCGCTTTAAGAAATAAGTGCTCTAGTTTTGCCTGTTCCCTGTGTGTATACATTTCCAAACCATGCATTTTGAACCTTGTAAGTTTTCTGACGAGTTTTAATGCTAATAAACCAGGTTCATAGTTATTAACAATCTTTGCCTGGACATCACTATTAATACAGATTATTAATTTTGCATAATCCATCACACAAAGACTGAAAAATAGTTTACAAGTGTAGTGGGCTGGATTTCTCCTTCCTGTCTGGGTACCTTTGTTTAAGGAAACAAGCTTCTGAAACTTGAGGGGAGAATGCAGTTCTAATTAAGAAGTCACCACCCAGGTCTGAATCTTAGTCTGTGTTAACAAGCTGGGAAGAGGACGAACATCTCCTTGGTATTTTTTCATAGAGGAAAACAAAAGCCATGGAGCTATGAGAGAACAGCAAAGCCATCAAATGCTGTCCCTATAGTTACACTTTATGCTGCAAGTGCCTGCCTTTTACAGGTATCACAGTATCATCAAGGTTGGAAGAGACCTCATAGATCATCAAGTCCAACCCTTTACCACAGAGCTCAAGGCTAGACCATGGCACCAAGTGCCACGTCCAATCCTGCCTTGAACAGCTCCAGGGACGGCAACTCCACCACCTCCCCAGGCAGCCCATTCCAGTGTCCAATGACTCTCTCAGTGAAGAACTTTCTCCTCACCTCAAGCCTAAATTTCCCCTGGCGTAGCTTGAGGCTGTGTCCTCTCGTTCTGGTGCTGGCCACCTGCGAGAAGAGAGCAACCTCCTCCTGGCCACAACCACCCTTCAGGTAGTTGTAGACAGCAATAAGGTCACCCCTGAGCCTCCTTTTCTCCAGGCTAAACAATCCCAGCTCCCTCAGCCTCTCCTCATAGGGCTGTGCTCAAGGCCTCTCACCAGCCTCATCGCCCTTCTCTGGACACGCTCAAGCATCTCAATGTCCCTCCTAAACTGGGAGGCCCAGACC
Source organism: Pogoniulus pusillus (assembly GCF_015220805.1). NCBI lineage: Eukaryota > Metazoa > Chordata > Aves > Piciformes > Lybiidae > Pogoniulus > Pogoniulus pusillus. The sequence continues at coordinate 34,253,144 of NC_087269.1, forward strand.
TGAACACAGTACCTGGTACTTGGCACGTGCACCACGCACCACGACTATTCTACAGAGCCCTTCCTCGAGCCCTACTGCTAGCTCAGATCAACACCACTTATTATAGAGTCCAGACAATAGATTCAACTTCAATCTAGAAAAGATTGAAGGTGAATCACTTCATGGCTTCTAACGAACTCTGAGACACCAGTTCAGCTTTAGAGTAGCAACCAGTTGTATTAACAGTTATGAAAATTCTGCCAGGCACCCTCTGCACTGACCTTTAGCCTCCTTCTCACCTTCAGACATACTGGAGAAGCAGAAAGGAAAGTAAGTCTTTAACTTATTTACCCCAACTATATTTTCATGCACTCATTTTTATTTCTTATTCTTTATTCCTCCTATTTTCTTAACAAATTGCCTTCCACAAAACAAACTCTGCTGTGACTGCAGCAAACAAACAAACAGACCCTCTTGAGCAAATAAAAACCCCCATTAAGTGCAAGACATCAGTCTCTACAGCTCATTAGCACTGTTCCTTTTCTAGCCTTGGAAAGGAAGGCTGTGCAGCTGTGGAAACTGCACTCCTCCACTGACTGCAGCACCTGCCAGAGAGATGGACCCTGTTCTGCAGGTCAGAAACCATTTCAGGGTACTCAGTTTACTGCCCTTGACCAGCCAAAATGAAGTGGGGACAAAGGACGACCTGCCTCAGCAGACCAGCCTGAGGGAGAGAGGAAAAACTCTGTGTATCCCTTGGACAGCTACAAAGTAGAGGCAAATCTTAATCTCTGGAGTAGTGTGTGAGTACCAACAGACAGAGGCTGTTTTACAGAGTGCTGTTGGATGTCTTACAGACTGCAGGACTAGCGATGCGATCACATCCACTGCAAGACAATGCAGCTCCTCCCACAACCTCTGCTGTGAAGAAATGGGGTAAGTGACAGAGCTTCCCTCGCAATGGAGAGTCCCTGCTTGTGAGAAAAGGCACCATTACCTAATACATTTTCATTATGTGATGTTAATTACTTAAAAATGAACCCCAGAAACTTTACAATGGAAGGTGTAGATGTCATACAAGCAATAGAGAGATGCACAAAACTTTTCAAGCAAGCTGTAGGTCTCACTAAGGATTTAGGTGAGAAATTTAAAGAAATTTACTTTCAATATGTAGTGCATAACCAATATGTCTAATAGCTGGGAGGTGGGACCAGTCAGAATGGCTATCTTATACTTAATGACTGAGATGCAAATTGAATCATGTACTCTTAAACTGCTGGTAATTCCAGTTTTTCTAAACCTGTGAGGATAATTTGACTACTCAGCACTAATATCTGCAATGCTGTATAATCCCAATTATACAGCCATCACCTTAAAATACATTAATTCCTGTGGGAAATAAAGCATCCTTTCTTAAAAATGTTAAAGGTAGGAAAATTTCATATGAAAATCCTTCCTGTGAAGTTTGATCACTTGGCTGTTTATTTGAAGCTTCAGAGCAGACAGAATATTGTGGGGGGAAGAGACAGCCCTCCAGTGTGACTGCTCAGACCTATGCAGTACAGAGGGATGGTGCCCAGCTTGTTAACTTTATCTAATGGTGAGGCTGCTTTTCTTTAAAGCTGAAAACCAGAGCTGCTATCTACAGGAAATCTACCCCTCTCCAATTCAGTATCTTTAAATGGTACCTGAAATACTGCTGTCCAGGCCGGTGTGCAGTTGATGCCTGGGCGGTCTCTGACACTGACTTTTGAGTGGTTTTTGAAAGTCTAATGTTGAAATTTCTCAACAGGCCAGTACCTGGCTGCTACAGATCTTTGTTCTTCTAGAGAGAAGATTTAAACCAGATGTTAGGAAGAAGTTCTTTACGGCGAGGGTGGCGAAACACTGGAACAGGTTGCCCAGGGCGGTTGTGGATGCTCCCTCCCTGGAAGCATTCAAAGCTAGGTTGGATGAGCCTTGAGTGATCTGCTCCAGTGGGAGGTGTCCCTGCCTATGGTGGGGGGTTGGAACTAGATCTTTGACGTCACTTCCAGCCTAAACCATTTTATGATTCTATACTCTATACTACCCCAGTGAAGAAGACTGGCTGGAGATCCCTCATACGCTGGGGTAAGGTCCTTGCTGTTCTGGAATGTCCTTCAATATGGGACTAAAATAGATATATCATGTCCAGCAAGTGGTACTGGGCTTGTCTGCAGGCCAAAGGACAGACTCTGGTGTATCTGCTATACAGGAAAGGACCTGAGATGAATCACCAATGTAACATTCTCACACCAACCTCTGCCCCCCACCTTGGGCAGGACCTGCATGATGAAAACATCTACTGCTGAACAGCACAGTGGGATGCTACAGCTATATGGCCTGCTTACAAATTAAACAATAAGGCTGAGCAACCATAAAGGAGCCATTACAATTCTGCTGTCCCATGCTAACTGCTCTCTCTGAATCATATCTCTATCTCACTTTGACTTTCTCTAGAGCTGGGATACATTAGCATAATCATTCTTGCATCCTCTGATGTTCAAATTGTCTTCTTAGTCTCCTGCAGCCTTGATCCAAAAGCTTTTCATATTTCTATCAGAAATCAAGATTTTTATGTAAGCAGCACTGAGGGATTTAGTTGGCATGTATAAATATACAATAGTCTCACTCCTCTGGCTGCTAGTGCAAAGTGAATCAATGACAGGAGTTATATTCTCCTAGCTAAAGGCAAAGGCAAACGTAAAGTGACAATGAATTATCCCATTGTAGAGCCCGCAGGATATGGATTATTTCTGCTAACACTGTTTTATCCTGCACACAGAATGTAGAGCAAATTTCTCTTAGCAGATTTGGATCACAGACAAGTGATAATGTGTACATTCATTAGGTGGCACCTCAAAGTCCCAGAGTGTGTGTGTGGAGGGGCGAAATCATATTCATCTCAATAGGAATTTTGACTTCAGAAGTAGACTCACACTAACGTTGTTAGATCATTTTAATAGGCCAAAAATCTAAGGAGATTCAGCAGTGGCAAGCAGCCACCTTAAGGACACCTCACTGCACATTATATACCTTGGATTCCAACTCAGAGTAAATAAATGCTGGCAAGAGATATGACAAGAGATAAAGACTGTGATTTAGGAAAAAAGAGATGGAATAGGGACAAAACTGTAGCTTTATCTGATGAAGTAAATAACTTTACCAGACTATAATCTGTCATCCTGGAGTTTTGGTGCCAAAATTAATCCCGTTTAGTACATTGGAAATTTACATAAACCTCTCTACAGACTCAGCACTCAGAGCAGGATTTCTGAGATGGCTTCAGCTGGTCTTCCAGTTCTTGTTACTGGAACACAGGAAAAAAACCCTGCTTTTACAGATCAAATACTTCTAGGCATAAGTTAATCTTGAGTGATATCTGTGGATAAGTTTGTGAAGAATTAGGGCAACACAGCACTGTGCTGCTCTTGCCGTACTTGCCTTGCAATCCTGCTTTTAGTGCTCAGAAGTGATGTCCAGATTAGCCTCTTCTACTTAAGGCAACCTTTTTTAATGTACCTACTACTTAGCACTATCTAGCTTACCTTTGCACACTGAGGCCTGATCTGACTTAAACACAGTGATGGGTAGATCTTCAGTGAATGAAATTAGCAGGTTGAGGTTGAAGACTGGCCACTCCTATCTTCATCAAAAACATTTGTATTTCTGGCTTTGGTGTGCTATGTGTGGGTAGCAAGCCACCAAAACTGGTTTGTGTTGTGATGTAGGGGAACTTGCTCGCAGAAATTCTGTCTTAAAGAACAAACACAAAAACACTGTTTCTGAGAAATAATCTGAATGAAATTCCCCAGAGACAAGAACAAAAATCAACAACAAAACAACAACCAAACAAACCCCCAGCAAACAAACAAAACCAACCATACAACATCTACTAAACGGTCACAAAAGAATGCCCTGATAAACAATTCTTCTGATTTGCTCATTCCATGCTTCTGGTTTTATCATAATCAGTCAAGAGAAATATTTTACATTTCATGTCACTACTTTTCCTGCTGAGCCCATTACCTTTTCTTAATGGTATGCCCAAAGGAATAAAGTTTTGCTTCCAAAGATAAATCACTGAGCTATCTTTACATTCTCATAAATCAGGATGATAAGAAACATACATTGTGCTGAGTGTGCTTGCTTTCAACAACCTTGGCATTGCTTAAGAGCTTTAAAAAACAAACCCAGCACAAACATGACTCTTTGCGTGACCATCTTGCAAAACAAATGCTTTTGAAGAGCACCAGCTTCCTACCTCTATCAATTAACCTCTATTCAGAGAGGTAGTTGCTGAGAGTCCACTAAGAGATAATGAGAGATTCTGTGTAATGGTAGACAACTCAGGTAGTGAGGAAGCAAGGGAAACAGTGCCTGTACAAAGTTTAGAGTGCACTGAAAACCTTATGGACTTCCTGCTGTTTACCTGCTTTTCTTTCTCCACAGATCTGTCACAACCAATTAGTTTCATGTCCCTTGGGTAATATCACAGTAATTAAATATCAGAAACCATAGGGGAAAGTGGCAAGATATGTTTTTTGCTATGCAGCTTAACAGTAAGTGACATGCACCAACCTTCTGCCATCGTGTGTTGGGCACTGGAGTCCACAACATAGGAAGGACATGGGCCTGCTGGCATGGGTCCAGAGAAGGCCAAGAAGATGATCAGAGGGCTGGAACACCTGTGCTATATGAGGATAGGCTGAGAAAGCTGGGGTTGTTCAGCCTACAGAAGAGAAGGCTCCAGGGAGACCTTACAGCAGCATTCTGGTACCTGAAGCAGGCTACAGGAGAGCTGGGGAGGAACTTCATACAAGGCCTTGTAGTGACAGGACAAGGGGCAATGAAGAGAGAAGATTCGGACTGGACATTAGGAAGACATTTTTTACAGTGAAGGTGGTGAGACACTGGAACAGGTTGCCCAGGGAAGCTGTAGGCACCTGATCCCTGGAACTGTTCAAGACCAGGTTGGATGAGGCCTTGAGCAACCTGGTCTAGTGGAAGGTGTCCCTGCCCATGGCAAGGGGTTGAAACTAGACGGACCTTTAAGGTCCCTTCCAACCCAACCTATTCTATGACTCTCTATATGCTGTAGATTTCCTTGTGACATTCCCAACCGTAAATCCTGACATGACACGTGAGTACAGGCTCAGCAAAATTCAGTTAATGATACCACCACGGGATGCTTAGGAGCAGCGCTACAAACGGTGGCACCTACTACAAATACAGGAAGCTTCTTCAAAGAGCTGGGAGACAATTTGTAACTAAACAATTTTATTGACTTTTGCAAAATAAAAAACACAAAATAACCATCAAGATTAAAGGCCATAGACAGCATTAACCAAATGAACCAGCCACTTGGTTATAGTAGCTGATAACTAGCACAACTGTGTATTATTGCATATACCTCAGGTTCATTTTATATATCCATTACAGTTTGGCAAGATTACAATCACACAGCTTTGGTTGTGTAAAACCTAGTAGCAATACTTAAAATGTGACTGGTTAACATTTTATGACAAAAGGTATTTATCTCACCTTAGTCTTGACATGTCTTCCAGCATTCATTCTTCTTTACCACAATCTACATTATCTCTGACCAAGAACTTAGGAGACATATTCGCGACCATCACGTGTAGCCCTTCTTTATCACTGTATGGTGATGAATCTTATGGGGGTGAGAATCTGCCACTTGCTTGCCTTATAAAAGTTTGTAAAGCAGCATTTCCTTCCACGCTGGCTGGCTTCTACCATCCTGTGGTAGCATCTGCCAAGAACAAGTCCATTCGGAACGCAAACATGTAGAGGTGTATATGGCTTTCAGTCCAAAGCCTTTCCTACAGTACAGGCCTTTGACTGTACTACCTTGCCTCTGAATACAGAGAAGAAAACAAACACAAACAAACAGCTTTTCACATTGAATGCTGAGCTGGCAGCACAAAACAGTATTAATGAACCTAACACACAATACTACCTTGGTTACAGAATTCTGCCTGAGACAGTACAGGATTGCATGTGTATGTCCTACAGCCTACAGTTTAGTTTTGGTCTTTACAAAAAAATGCTCTCATCCTTATGTAATCTAGTGTAACACTGCAGCTTCAGAGTAGTGGCTGATATTTGAAAACATTGGAGGCTTTCCATTTTTTTCTTGCACTACTTGTGCAAATTTCTGCCCTTCTGCACCCAGCTTTCTGGGAGCATCTACTTCCAGAAGAAATACTTAAAAATCATCTCACATTCTGAGTTTTACCTGGGAAAATCATCTCACATTCTGAGTTTTACCTGGGAAAATCTGTAAAACAATTTGGATCAAAATGAAGTGATCTTGTGTGTGAAGACCCTTCTTCATTTACAAAATGCTGTAACATGAAATAACTTCTACTTGTTTTTGCAGCCCTTTCATTTGCTTGCAGTGAAGCAAAAAGGAATTCAGCATGAGGAATAGCTGCATGGTTAAGATCTCACAGAACAAGGTAACTGCCATGCAGTAATTCAAGTGCAAGCAGTATAACTGCTTTTTGTATTCAGATCCACACTTGTATAAGGATATAAATTAATAAGCCCTTCTAAATGATTTTAGAAATATTCTCTTTGATCTAGACATATAAAACCTCTGAATACTTAGAATAACTAGATTTCACATGGCCCAATAGTCATAATTATTTGCACTTACATGGCAAATATTAGAAATACATTTGCCTGCAGTTGAACAGGTAATTATACTGCCTATTATTCAGCTGAGCAAAGATAAAGCACTCTATATCTTGCAGTTATTGGATCTTATTCTAACCCTTTACTTTAGGAAGGGGAAATAATAATAATCTAATTATATTACCAGTGCACAGTACTTAGTTTAAAAAAGACAATCTATACTAGGCAATGAGATTTCTTTTCCTCAGATGATTTTTTTATGAGATACTCTAAAAGCCTTCTCTTATGACTGAAGATTGTCTATTTCACTGTACTCGCAGAGTAAAAATAGTTAAAATCTAATTATAAAGCTGCTACATGGTTATTTTGTGATCTGTAACATAAAAAGGTATCCAGAATTTAATCTGAACAAAATATACCACAGTATAAAAATATTTCCCAATTGGAGACTGAAACATTAATGCTGGATTTTTTCTTTTTATATAAAAAGAAATGTAATAATGGTAGATGTTTATCTGCTTACTAGACAAAAATATATATATATATATATATATATATATATAACTTCAAGGAGCTGTTCCAGGCTCACTCTTTAGTGAGCTTGTGCTTTTGACTCTAGCAATAATAAATGCACACATGGAACAAGGTTTCCTGAAAACCTGAACTATATCTTTTGTTTCTAACAATAAGACTAATTTCTGACACTGGCTATGGATTTTCACTTCTTTACTTTGTTCAGGCAACTACAGCAGAGGAATTCCAGAAGCACCACTTCCGCCTCGAATGGTGTTTATTCAGTGCAACATCTTCCTTTTCTCTTTCTTTTTTAACTCGCTGGTAGTGATCTTCTTCTTTTAAATACCACACAGGAGGCCAGCGATGTCTCTCAAAATATTCTTGATTATCTGATTAAAAAGAAAATAAAAAAGACCCCAAACAAGCCAATAAGATACACAAATGCCAGAAACGTCTGCAAAAAGCTCCGCCGCTTATCTTTTATCCAGACTACGTCAGCTGGCCTGTCAAGGACTCCCCCACTTTCCACGTGTCTTACAAGGAGAAAAGGCTATGGAAGCAGCTGCACTCTGGGCCATAGTCCACCAAAGGGTGTTAGAAACCAAGCACATTACAAAGTCTATTTTTCATTGCTGAACCTGAAAATAGCTGTTCCATTTGGCATCCCTGAAATAGGTATAGAGCACACCACCTGCCCAGGAATCAGGCCAATGCTTATGACCTTTCTTTAAAGACAAGAAAAATTTATGAATGCTACTTGAGATAGCATAGAATTTCAATCTCATGTCTTAGCTACCTTAGCTCATCTTTGTCTTCATGTTTAACCATTTGGAGAGAAGCAACACCTCGGGAGAAAACTGGGGGGGGAAGATGCCCTTACCTGAAGATTTAGCTTTGATTTCCTTGCGATATTTGGAGCAAACACTGTTATAATTGGTGCAAATGTAATGCAAGCACCAAGCTGCCAGCTGGTTAGCGTTGTGAAACTGTAAAGAAAAAGAAGGGCCTTATTTTATTTCCTGAAGTTATTATTCATTTTGCAGCCCCAAATAACAACTAAAGCCACAGTGATCCCCAGCTGATTGTATTTGGCAGTACTCTCACAAGCATACACCAGAGCTTTTGAGGCTGAAGTGGCTTCTAGATTCCCTAGACCTTGTTGCACAGTTCTGCTGGAACAACCAGCGGCCCAAAATGCTCATGAATAGGTGCTCAGCATGCACAGCAGATGGTAAACTGCAGTCTGATATGATTGCACCAGTCGTATATTGCTGTCTGTTACTGCAAAGCCTGCTCTGAAGTAACTCCCTCTAAAAGTATGCTTGCTGACAGAATTTAAACATTACTGAAAGCTCAACACAAAATCTTGCATCTGTGTCTGTTCTGGCACTCTGATCATCTACTGTGATCTTCTCACATTAGATATTCGTGTAGGTACTGGGCACAGATGATATTCTAGAAACTGCAGGAAAAAACAAAGGAAGGAAATGAAATTGAAATGAAGTGAACTACTTTTTCTTGGAACGAACTCAGGGCTGGTTTTGCAGCACTGTAGGTATTGCAAAAGTGGGATTTGAAAGCACCTGCAGGACGTCTTGCATGGTGGCCATCCTGTGCTGTATTTCAGTGCTACTGAAATTCAGACCAAGCTGCAGCCAGACTTATCAGTAGTGTGAAATCAAGAATAAGTCAACTTAAAAAATACTGTGGCTTGTACTGCTGTATCTGGGAGACTGCTGTAGCACTCCTTTTAGAGAATGGAGGTATGCAGTTTAACTGTGGTCTGGAGCTCTCTTTTCATGGTTTCTGAGACTTAAGAAATATTCAACTGTGTTTGAACTTAAAGTAGTAGGATTTGATCAGCTGATGGGCTCCAAGTAGCTGGCCTAAATGTCAAGTCTAAGAATACAATTACCTTCACAACAGAGGTCTAAACACAGCTACAAATACTGAATTGAAAGGAACTCAAGAATCAGCCAATACCACTAAACTGAACAGCTTCATTACACTACATTTCACATTACTGAAATGTGACCATGAGAACACAGAGCTTGGAAACTTTACAATCAAGAAAAACTTGAATATATAGCTGAAAGACAGCACCTCCCAGAGGAGTAAAAATCTTTACAGTACAAACCTAAATTCTATCATCAGTCACTCTCAGACCTACAGATGTCAAGCCACTTAGATGGACCAAAATCATTTAGGTGCTAAAACTAAGTTCTGCAGTTGGCCACAATCTCTTTAAAAAGGAGTGCATACTGACCTGAGCCAGTTCCAGATAAGCTAGGACTTCTCCATCTATTGCAACACCACTCATGGAGGCTTTTGTCAGCTCCTGTACTGCATGCTGTTCTGTTTGAGGAGAAAACTCATTACTCTCCAGGGAAACAGGCAAAGGGAAATGTCAGATCCTCCACAAGTAACAGAACTAAGGAGGCATGTTGTCCCTTCTCCTAGTGTTAATTCTAGCATTACGTAAGTGGCACATTCACCCAGACATCCTGAGCAACTTCAGATTTGCTGAAGTCAAATTCTGGCATTTAGACATGTGGCTGGCAATTCTACGTCGCAGGTATAAACCATCTTGCTCCAGTGGAGTGCAGTCCACATGAAGATTTGCCCCTTTGCCTCAACCTGAACTATTTATTTCTGGTTTCACACATAATTCTTATCTCCTTGTTGCAGAAATCAAACCTGCAATTAATGCACGCCTATAGGAGAGCAAAGTTCAGAAGCCATCAGCCTCTTTCTGGCAGAATGGAAAAGTGCAATATTCAATATAAATTAGAAATATGGATTATCTCTCTCTTTTGGGCAATACAAAAGCAACAGTGAAGCTTTTAGGCCACACTGTACTTGTCATTGCATTGTGCATTTATTAATAACTATATCCACAGCACTAATAGAGAAAAGTTCACCTCAGGCCCTCTTCAGTTTCTCAGATTAGCTGTTCCTAGAATTCAGAAGAAAGCTAACCAGTTCCCCCAAAAGTCACTTCAGTTCAAGAGTCTCCTTAACCCTTTCCTAGAATCATTAATATCTTAGAGGTTTTGAGTGCTTCTTGGAAACATTGTCAGATAATTTGATTCTTTAAGGTCCGGCTGTTGGTGGCAGCCTTTGGACTCAGAACATTTACAAGAACTAAACAGAATGAACATTAATGCTAAAGACAATGTTTGCTCTTTTCATCTTTAAAGCACAGAATACTTCAGTATTGAGAGCTGGTTTAGCACAAAAGCAAAAAACCACCAAACTGTGTTTCAACCATTGCAGAAGACACCACAGTGGACAAGGCCACAAATTCTTACCTGCTAGCGCAACCAGGTGAGGAAGGCAAAATCTATTTGCCAAAGCAATTAACTCAAGTGTGTCCAGTTCCTGACTGGAGGACAGCTGCTTGGTATACAAGTAATCTAAAACTGCTTGCATGGAAGTCTTGTTTATGTTGGGAAGAACTACCTGGAAAAGAGATTTAAGAGAAGAATCTGTAATAACTAAGAAATTATCAGAGGCCATATTTCACTCTGACACTTGGCTGGACTGTGTCTTTTCAAGCCATTCCAGAAACAGAGAGAAAATGGTTTTCAAAAAACAAATTTCCCTGGCCTGGAACACAGCCCTGTGAGGAGAGGCTGAGGGAGCTGGGGTTGTTTAGCCTGGAGAAGAGGAAGCTCAGGGGGGACCTCACTGCTGCCTACAACTACCTGAAAGGAGGCTGTAGCCAGGTGGGGGCTGGTCTCTTCTCCCAGGAAACGAGCAACAGAACAAGGGGACACAGTCTCAAGTTGTGCTGGGGGAAGTCTAGGCTGGATGTTATGAGGAAGTTCTTCACAGAGAGAGTGATTGGCATTGGAGTGGGCTGCCCAGGGAGGTGGTGGAGTCACCATCCCTCAAGGTGTTGAAGAAAAGCCTAGATGAGGCACTTAGTGCCATGGTCTAGTTGATTGCCTAGGGCTGGGTGCTAGGTTGGACTGGATGATCGTGGAGGTCCCTTCCAACCTGCTTGGTTCTATGAAAGCTTTCTAGCATGCAAGTGAGCAGCTCCTTGTGATACATAAAAGCCACTGAACTCTTCACATGCCAAACCTCCCTTGGTAGACTTCTTGAGGAATGCAATCTATCTGCTCTTGGCAAACAGATATTCACAGAATCATCACAGAATCAACCAGGTTGGAAGAGACCTCCAAGATCATCCAGTCCAACCTATCCCCCAGCCCTATCCAATCAACTAGACCATGGCACTAAGTGCCTCATCCAGTCTTTTCTTGAACACCTGCAGGGACGGTGACTCCACCACCTCCCTGGGATTCTGTGAATAATGGAAACCTAAAGATAACAAAGGTAACCTCCCTCAGTCTGTCTATAAATAATGAACTTATCCAAGCAAATGATAGCTGGGACAGGACTGAGAACTGAAGAAATGAGGCAAAGAAAATGTAAACCATTTCTGCCACATGTGTAATCAGTGTAACCACCATGTAATGAAACTATCAAGACTAGAATAAAAGCTATCCAATTTCTCAGCAGCACAATCCCAACTTCATTTCACTGTAAGGATGCCTAACAGAGAGGAAGGAGAGCTAGAAGGCCTCACTGTAACCAATCACTCTAGCATCTCAACTACACTTTGCACACTGTAAACCCTCCAAAGAACAAGGTGAAATTGATTTTTGCAGAGCTCAAGGTTGTGACAGATAAGTCTGCTCTCAATACCTAGACTAGTCAATCATGTTCATCAGCAGTTTGTTGTGCATGTAGAATATTAAAATGGCTTAGGTTGGAAGGTTTCTTAGACATTATTTACTCCAATCTCCCCGCCATGGACAGGGACACCACTCAACCAGACTTGGTATTCAAGGCCTCATCCAGCTTGGCTTTGAACATCCCCAGGGAGGAGGCATCCACAGCCTCTTGTGGCAACCTATTCCAGCATCCCACCACCCTCATACTGAAGATCTTCCTAAGATCCAGTCTAAACCTCTCCCTCAGCTTCAAACCACTCCCCCTTGTCCTATTGCTAGACACCCTTATGAAAAGTCCCTCTGCAGCCTTCCTGTAGGATCCCTTCAGGTATTGGAAGGCAGCTCTAAGACCCTCCTGGAGACTTCTCCTCTATAGGCCAAACAACCCAGCTCCCTCAGCCCATCCTCATAGCAGAGGTGTTCCAGCCTTTGTATCACCTTTATGGTCCTTCTCTGGACTTGCTCCAACAGTTCTATGTCCATCTTCACAATTTCATAATAGATGCTGAAACTTTAGAATGCACTGTGGTATTGTGAAGAACTTGCATTAAATACAAAGCAACAAAACTTGCAGAGCAGAATACTGAAGTCATGATGAGAAGCTAGAGGGCATGCAACTCAATCTGACTACTTGGAAGTAGTCACCATGTACTTCCTGCTAGATGAGGTTTAATCGTTATCATAAAGCAGGTTGTTAACCCTAGGGGCTTGTGATTTTTTTCTTTCAGCTCTGCTTGGATGGGTGAGATTCAAACCCAGATCTCAGAGCGCAAAATATGAACCCACTTAGGGGTATCAGCCACTCTGGGAAGTAGCATAATTCTCCAAGTAAGTAGAACTAGTTATGAAACTCATTTTTAACACCTTTTAGTTGGTGCAGATAACTGTAAATTCAGAGAATGAGTTTAATAAAATGTTGTGTTTCAAATACAAAATAAAGCTAAGTAAAATGTGGATGGTTTGATTTTTTGGTAAGACAGTCAAAGGCAACAATTCAGCTCATATCTTTACTGAATGCTTTCAATGTTACAAAATGGAAGCCATTTTAAACTGGAAAGATGAGCTAAGACTGTTAAGTTAATAATTAAAAATGGGCTGGTAGAAAATAAATGTATATTTTTCACTGTCAAATGTTGCTTACTAGTACCAAATTATGTATTTTTAATGAACCACTTGTTCAGTATGCCTCTGGGAAAGGAACTGTATTTACAGCTGTATTAGAAGAAGCAAGTAAAAAAAAAATATAAGTAGAACACAATCTTCCAGTATTAGCAGAGCATTTAGAAACTAGAAAACAGACCACAAAGGCACCTGAAAACACGAGGCTTCTGCTGCAAAATCTTAAAGCATTGAAATATTTTATGGTGGACTTCATACCTGTTTTCTTCAAAAGGAGAAGCAGATGCACTAGAGAATCTAAGCTTAGTTTCTAGTGAAGTATTGCAAAGCTAGCTCCCTTTTCTAGTTCTTGAACTCTTTCTTCCTTCTAATTCCATCAACAATACCCTTGCCCCAAGAATTCTTTGCAATGCTTCTGACATATATATTCACACAACTTTAAGACTTAATACTTAAGAAATGTACAAATCCCTATTCAATTCCTGCCCCTGCTGCCAAAATGTTTAAACACATGTTCCAGCATTGAAGGAAGTCTCATGCCTCCAAAAAATATGTAATTCTCCTAGGCATCCTAATTTCCTAATTCAGTGCTGTAAGGAGAAAAGCATTCCAGGTCTGCAAAGGAAAAACTGAAGAAGCACAGTCATTCGAGGGATTATTGCAGCCCTTCAAATAGATACAGAATGATGCTTGCCATCATTCTAAATCCATCAGATGTTATAAGCATAAGCACAATGGACAAAAATGGACAAATACCTCACTGTTTGAGCTTTCAATAAATGATCCTCCAAACATAGCAGACATCCATTCACAGCTACAGATCAGCAGTGGCTTGTGGGCGTTTATGGTTCCATCATCCAATTTAAATGTCACATCTGCCATGGGAGCAAAGAAACAGGCAGACTGCAAGTCAAACCATCTCAAGAACGTACATTCTACTTGCACATTGCTAAGCAAGGACTTTTTTCACTTCCCACAACCCCTACTCTAGTAGTTCTCACTAGAGAACTCTGGTGTTTTACACAGTTAAATAAAAGGCCTCCCTTAAAAAGTAGGTATTAGGTGCTCAGCACCTTAGAAAATAGGGTTACTTATTTAAAAGCTTCTGTGTAAATTCTGAAATTACTCTGCAGAACCCCAGGCTGGAACCGTTGGCCTCAAGTAACACTACAAATTTGAGCTCATCCTTCCTCTCAGAACAATGTAAGATGTCACACTCGTTGAAGTCTCTGAAGTGACAGTAATGTGAATGAGAGCAGAGTTAGTGCTTCTCCTGTTAAAGCATGTATTTACTTACCTGAGAAGGTCCCTTTGTAAAGGCACTCTTTTATCCGATTAGCTTTCCTGACATGAAATGCTTTAGTGATCTCTTGATTCATGAAGGCTTCTTTATTCATAATATTCTCCACCATCATTCGCAAATCAAATACTTCCAAGATTTCAGCAATCTGAGCCAGTCTTGTGAGATCTTTTTCATTTTCATCCAGCTGTCCCGTGTATAAGAACTGCAAAACAGTTTTAAAAGGTCCAGCCTGCACAGATGAATCCATTTTTACCACAGTTACAGGACACGTCCTGTTTGAGACAGGATTCACTTGCATTTCCTTATGCACACTAACAAACCCCTTACCCCATGATGGTGGAGATCTTGATACAGAATTTATTTCACCAAGTTCAGGCTCTGGTGTTTTTAAAGAGTCAGTACTTTCTGATGGGGGGATTTTAACATCAGCAGCTTTCAAGGTTATGTCATCACAGACACTAGTTGGCTCAAAGTGACTTGTCAGAACATCCTTGTTTGTATTTTCTTTATTACACGGTGTTTCATCCAACTCTGGACTGTCCTCACACTCCATTGAGAAAAGGTCATAAAACTTAGAAGAGGAGGTAGCTAGGTATATCTTGTGAGCAAAAATATAGTCCTGCTCCTGGAGAACAAACATAACATCTGCACACAGAGGGCTGTCCAATAAATATCCAGCTTCATTCATGCTCAGTACTGGACACTCAGGAATTTTGATAACTGGAGGAGGAGCTTTTGGAGGTAGGAATGGAGCCTGAAGCAAAGGTTTTTGGACCTTCTTCAAGTGGGATTTCCAGAACTGCAGGTGTCTTCTGGAGATCAGGGCAGCTCTAATTGCATTGTCAAACACATCTTTAATCCCAAACTGGTCAAATACACTGGTTTCATAATATGGTATCCCAAGCTCCTTAGCAACCTCTCTGCCTCTTTCTGGTGGCAAAATGTCGCCTCTTTTGATTGGCCTAGGGTTAAACAAACAGAACACAACTTCCTCAGACACCACAACCACCACAAAGTTTCTCCAGAAAGCATGGAATTTTACTAAATGTCTCAGCAACAATTCTGAGATCACTATCATTCAGGTGAAACAGAACATAAAAGAAGAGTTTTACAATAGCACATAAACATAATCTCAATTAAGACTGGCAGTGTCTTTGCAACATTACTGAAAATATCTAGATATCCTTTGCATAAAATGAAGCAAGCCTCCTCTCTGTTCAAGAGAAATCTGCTGTAAAAGCATTTGATAAGACGCTGGAGAAACCTCCTGGTGTCCCCTTCAACTCAGATATTTTGTCAGTATCTTTCTTTGTATCCCTCATTTGAACTCAAATGGGAATTCTCAGGACATAGAAACACCAAAAATATAGCTAAAAATGAAAGGAGAAGTATTTCTTAAGCTTATGCTTTTTAAAGAAAACCATAGCAGCCTATGACAAAATCATAACTGAACACACACTTCAGGAGCTAGGCCTACATTTTGGCTGTAGAAGCATCATGTGGAAACTCATGAATTTCCAGTGCAGCTCTAGGCTAAACAAACCAGCAAAAAAGTCTGGGCTAGAATTCATTTTGTCAACAAAAAAATTATTTCACCAGAAGACATGATTCAACAGTGCGTTCTCTGAGCATACCATATTGGACAGACACAAGCTGGCACAGATTTAAACACACTCCAGACAACAGCTTGCTGTAGTCACCAGATAATAATCAGATCAGGTGGCAGAAGTCTGTGCTAGACAGGCAGAATACTGATGCAGACTGGTGAAATCAGAAAGGAGGATTAGGGCATAAGAAGAGTTTTGAAAAAACATTTCCTTTTTAGAGCGTCAACCAAACAGTCCACACCGCTCACACAACCAAGAAATGTTTAAGAAACAAACCAACCCATGAAAATCCTATTGCTGAGTCAAATGAAATGCAATGCAAAGTTTTCTGAGAGCCCAGAAAACAGTCTTTCAAGCCCTTTATGGACATCTGTTACAATACAGCCTTTAATTACACGGGCATGGATATTATTTCTCATTCAAATTCACATGAAAGGAAGAAAGCAGAAGTGAGCAGGTAACTGTGGGACTGTTTTGCCCAAACATGTGAATGCTTGGTTTTTGAACTAGAGAGAAACAAAATTTATCCAGAATGACCTCAAACTCTCTTTTAATCTAAGAATTAAAAAAAAAAAAATTGCAACTGCCACGATCTAGGATTACATAAACAAAAAAAAGGGGGAGTGGGATTAACAAAACTTGATTAGAATCTGTCAGTTTCAAATAGTACCAAACAGCAGTGACAGAGTAGGATGTGACACACGTGTTCAGATCAAGAATATCACTTAAGAAAATGACTGGTGATCATTATTATCTCTATATTATCACAGTGTTCAGGCACACAAACAAGTTCAGATGCCCAGTGTGCAAAAAGATTGCAGGAAACATAAAACCTGTGTGTCTGTGTGCATGTGTGTTAAAGAATTAACCAACTCAGACAACAGGGTCAAAAAAGCAGAACACAGATTTTCAATTAACAACAGCAAAAAATAAAAGAAACGAAGTTCTACCATTTCTCTTTTGAAAGCACTGTACTTGATTACCAAGGTGGGTGTTTTTTTTTAGTTCTTCTTTTTGTTTAAACTTTACCTTGCCAAAGGGCGTCTGGCTCTGTTAACAGCCTCAAGATCTGCATAGCGGAGATCTAGCTGGCAGCCCACCAGAATGACAGGTGTGCGAGGACAGAAATGCTTGATTTCTTGATACCACATCGTTTTCACATGATTCAGGGAATTAGGATTAGCAATTGAAAAGCATAGAACAACTACATCAGACCTAGAAAGGCAACAAAAAAATATGTAATTAAAACTCAACAAATATGCTTTCTGCTGCAGCTTTACCTATTTCATCACTCCATCTTAAAGCTACTCCACTCTATACTTCAAAAAATGCACTGACACCCAGATGTCAGAGTACATGTTTATCATGCAGGGATTTCATAGAAGCTAGACATCTGGCCACAGAAGCATGGAAACACAAAGCCACACACCTATGAAGCACTGCCCCTCCATGCCAAGAGATGATCCCTACATGTATGAACAGAGCACTGAGAAGCGACGTAGGGCTTGCCACTCTCTGCTTTTACACTATAGCTATTCACAGGTTGTCATTGCTCAGGAAGTAGTTCTGCCAACTGGACACCTAAATTACAACTCGAAGATCACTGGTACTTAGGAATTAGACAGGAGTTACACAAGCAGACACAGATCGCTTCTGAACTTGTCATGGAGAAATACCTTTACTGCACTGTTTAGACACTGTGTGCTCTTCTTTGCAATGCACTTTGCACAGCACTTCACTAACGTCTTTAATAAATAACCTGTTAGAAGGGCAAATTATTGCAGAATGACCACTTCTACAATATAAGCAAAAATTAACATTACAACAAAAATAAGGTCAGCAAAGTGTAGAATACGACAGGGGCTTAATTCAGAGGAAGTATGACAGTATTTGCAGGCTTTTAAAGGTTTTAAGGAAAGAGAAAGTACTTAACTAAATAAAGTTGCTTTATGAATTTTAAGTATGAGAAATAAGGTTGACAGTTCACCCAGTAAACCCCCACCTAACTCTTGTCAGAGCTAGCTCCTTAAAGCAAAGAAATGCTTGAATACTTGTCTCAAGGCAGGCATTCCTAATTTGAGGCAATTTCACTATTTATAAACTGGGATGGGGTGTTAACAAATAAGTTCTCAAGCTCTTGGCTCTCTCATGGGAGAATATAAAAGAAGGAAAGAAAAGAAAAAAAAGTCAAATTGAAACTCTTATAAAAAACTGAGAGGAAGGGGCATTTGGAGGAGACAGCTTATAGCCACAGAATTGTCAGCAGGATAAGCTCAGCAACGCCATGTCTATCTCATGTCTATTACTCTATAATTTAGCACAAATCTGTTGTGTCTGCAGTTTGTGTAATGTATAGAGCAGCAGCAGTGAATCTTAACGTTCACCTTTTAAATAATGAAACACCTCCTCGGTACTGCTGCTTTCTACATTTCACTGAGGGCAGAGATATATCCAGCAAGACTGTTTCTAAAGATAGCTACATACAGGGCAGGTACTGCTGTGAGCATAGAATTTAATGCAAGAGCAATGGTCTTGCTCCAAGTTTGTGTCTTATATAAACTGCAACCTATCTGTCACATCTAGAAACAAGGCTTTTTCAAACTGGAGTTACCTACTAAATCATGAAGTGGTAAACAGCTAATACACTGGTTTCGCACATAACTGAGGCAAATACCTTTTAAACTCAAACTTGCTTTATTCGAGGGTCATGTAAGAGCAAAATGTAGGCCCCAGCAGACATTCACTTATCTCCCAGAAAGGAGAAATCAATGCACAGCTAAGATAAAAAAACAACTGTGTTACACATAATGTAATCTTGTCAGTGGTTTCAATTCAAGATCATCAGGACAGCCAGAGAGGCAAGCGTTGGCTGGCTCCTAACTGTAACTAAGCATATTAGAAAGACAGACTGTCTTGTGCCCTTCAGAAACTAATAGCTAAGCCAAGTAATTGCAGTCATGAGTATCCAACTCTCCTGACTCTACAAACCACGAAACACACCTTGTGTCTCTCAGAAAACCACACAGAAGCAAAGCTCCACCAGGGGTTTGCCCATAACTCACAACACACATAGCTTTGCACTAACAGGGCATTTCCATCTTCCCGCCTTCCAAATGAAGTGAAAAACAGAACTAAGAGGTAAAACATTTAGCATATTATTCGGCCTCTGTCAAAACTAGACTTGCCCATATTAATATCCTGAGAGTTCTGTAGTGAACAAGGGAAAATAAATGGTCTTGGCCATAAACAGGACAGATGGCAAATCACTGGGTAGTGAGAGAGCTCACACGCTGACACAGCACCACAGCTGAATCTGCTAGCTCACAAAATACATCCACCTTACAATAAATGAAGTTTTCATCCAAGTCATAACTATGATTTGCACTATAAGTACAGACTGGAGACAGTAATATATAAAGATGATTAATTGTCTACACAGGACTGTGAACATTTGGAGAAAACTGTCCTTTGGAAACTTTAATTAGAATACCTACAATTCCTTTTAATGTCAAAGGGCACATTCACAACCTGCTAACACCTCTGTGTAAAGATTAGTTTGACATTTGCTCATAAATGCCAGAACATGTCAAGTTAAGACAATGCATTAATACTTCCCAAATATTAAGAAAAAGTGGCCAATGTTATTTTAAGATTCTCAGGGAATATACAAAGATAGGATTCATAAAATATATTCTAATTTATTCTCATTTTTGTGTGGTTTGATTGCTTGAAGAATGAGAAAGGCTGAATCATGTTTACTTCTGCTTTCTTTATGCTGCCACAATACATTTAATAAACACATGCTGGGTTCTTTCTAAAAAGAAATTTCCTAACTATTTGCCAGTAAAATTCAAGATGATTCAAGAGATATTCCCATAGTCCACTTCCACAGTCATCAGAAAGTTGTTTAGAGCTTCTCCATCACATTCCTCCTAGAGCACCATCCAAATGAGATGGGCAATACATAAGGCACTGTGTACATCCACTTCTGTGTGGGAGGACACACCGGTGTGGGAGCAATGGGGGACTAGTAAGGGCTTTCTACCTGCTGTCCAGAAGCATGCTGGGGACAAAATAATGCAGTCAAAATCTTGCAGAGATGAGCCAGATCTCCTTCAGGTAGTAGCTGCCAACAGCAAGACATCACGTGGTAGTGATGACATGAGGGGTAGAGATAGATTGATAGCTACAGAGGTGCCTGAACAGACAGGTGGGATCTGACCTTAAGACTGGAGTACAGACTGAGAAAAGAGTTCCCAAGGATCAGGGTAGGGGAAAATCAGTCAGTAAGTCAGCTCCAATAAAGGCACAACTGAAATGCCTCTGCATTAATGCAAGGGGCATGGGGAACAAGCAGGAAGAATTGCAAATATGCACAAGTCTGCAGGGTTATGATGTCACTGGCATGACTGAGACATGGTGGGACAGATCTCCTAACTGGAGCTTGGAGACAAATGGTTACAGACTCTTCAGGAGGGACGAGAAGGGGAGGGGGTGTTGCCCTCTACATCACTGACAAACTAGAGTCCATGGAGATCCACCTGGGGATGTGCAACAAGAAAACAGAGAGCTTATAGGTAAAGGTTAAAGGGAGGGCAGGGGAAGGTGACATCATAGTAGGAGTCTGCTGCAGACTTCCTGATCAGGAAGGTGAAGCAGATGAGGCCCTTTACAAACAAATAGGACAAGCTTCACGATCACAGGCCTTGGTCCTCATGAGAGACTTCAACCACCCTGACATCTGTTGGAAGGACATCAACAGCAGAGCCCAGCAATCTAAGAGGCTCCTGTAATGCATCAATAATAACTTCCTCCTCCAAGTGGTAGAAGAACCTGCAAGAAAAGGTGCTGTGCTGGACCTAGTCCTCCCCAGCAAGGAGGGGCTGGTGAGTGAAGTGAAGCTGAAGGGTAGCCTTGACCATGAAACGATAAAGTTCCTCAAGGCATCAAGGAGGGTGCACAGCAAACTCACTGCTCTGGATTTCAGAAGAGCAGGTTTCAACCTCTTCAAGCTCCTCCTTGGCAGGATGCCATGGGAAAAAACTTTGGAAGAGGGGGCCAGGAAAGATAGTCAGTGTTCAAGGATCACCTCCTCCAGGCCCAGGAGCAATGCATTCCAAAAAAGAGGAGGCCTGCATAGATGAATAGAGAGCTCCTGGACACACTTAGATGCAAGAAGAAGCCTACAGAGAGTGGAAGCAAGGATAGGTAACCTGGGACAAATACAAAGAAATTGTTTGTGCCACCAGAGTTCAGGTTAGAAAAGCCAAAAGACAGCTAGAATTAAATCTGGCTAGGAATATTAATAGGAACAAGAAGAACTTCTTCAGGTATATTAGTGAGAAAGAAACACTAGGGAGAACGTAGGACCCTTCCAGAAGGAAAATGGAGAGCTGGTGACAGAGGATATGGATAAGGTTCAATGACTTCTTTGCCACAGTCTTCAATGGCAAGGGCTCCAACCACAATGTCCAAGACCCAGAGGGCAAAACTAAGGACTGGAAGAAGGAAGATCTGCCCACTATAATTGAAGATCATGTTCATGAGTGCCTAAGGAATCTGAATGTGCACAAGTCTGCGGGGCCTGATGAGATCCACCCACGGGTCCTGAGGGAACTGGCAAATGAAGTTGCTGAACTACTGGCCATCGTATTTGAAAGGTCGTGGCAGACTGGTGAAGTTCCTGCTGACTGGAAAAGGGCAAACATAAGGCACATCTTCAAGAAGGGAAGAAAGAGTGACCCCAGAAACTACAGGCCAGTCAGTCAAATGGAAAACAAAGCAGAGATGATTGGTGGTAACCAGCAAAGGCTTCACCAAGGGCAAATCATGCCTGACAAATTTAGTGGCTTTTTATAATGAAGGCACAGCAACAGTGCACAAGGGAAGGGTAACTGACATCATCTACCTGGGTCTGAGCAAGGCATTTGACTCTGTCCCACATGACATCCTGGTCACCAAACTGGAAAAACACAGACTCAATGGGTGCAGCACTCACCAGATAAGAAATTGGCTGGAGGATCGCACAGAGAGAGTGGTGATCAATGGCACAATGTCCACCTGGAGACCAGTGACAAGTGGCATCCCTCAGGGGTCAGTGCTGGGACCAGTGCTGTTTAACATCTTTGTCAGTAATATGGACAGAGGAATCAAGTGCACTCTCAGCAAGTTTGCAGATGACACCAAGCTGTGTGGCACAGTTGACTTGCTAGAGGGCAGGGATGCCATCCAGAGGGACCTGGACAGGCTGGAGAGGGACAGGCCAACCTCATGACATTGAAAAAGGCCAAGTGTAAGGTCCTGCACCTGGGCCAGCACAATCCCAAGCACAGATATAGGCTGGGTGGCCAAGGGCTGGAGAGCAGCCTGGAGGAAAAGGACCTGGGAATCTGAGTAAGGAAAAGGACCTGGGAGTCTGGGTTGATGAAAAGCTCAACATGAGCCAGCAGTGTGCATGTACAGCCCAGACAGCAACTGTGTCCCAGGCTGCATCAAGAGAAGCATGGCCAGCAGGGCAAGGGAGGGGATTCTCCCTCTTTACTCTGTTCTTGTCAGACCCCACCTGGAGCACTGTGTGCAGTTCTGGAGCCCCAACACAAGAAGGGCATTGAACTGTTGGAGTGAGTCCAGAGGAGAGCCATGAAGATGATCAGAGGGCTGGAGCACCTCTGCTATGAGGACAGGCTACAACAGCTGGGCCTCTTCAGCCTGGAGAAGAGAAGGCTTCAAGGAGACCTTATAGTGGCCTTCCAGTATCTGAAGGGAGCCTACAGGGAAAAAGTTCTTTACAGGGAGGGTGGTGAGACACTGGAACAGGTTGCCCAGGGAGGTTGTGGATGCTCCCTCCTTGGAGGTGTTCAAAGCCAGTCTGGATGGGGCCTTGAGTGACCTGTTCTACTGGGAAATGTCTCTGCCTATGGTGGGGGGTTGGAAATGGATGGTCTTTGAGGTCCCTTCCAACCTAAACCATTCTATGGTTCTATCATTCTGTCTATCTATCTATTACACAGCTGTTAAATACAGCTAAAGCAAATGATTACCCTTACTGCAAATACTAATGCTTGATACTGGAGCATCACAAGAAACAAAAAGAGTAATTACAAATAACTCAGGTAAGGTGAAACAGCAGCCTGGATATGCAGCACACTGTCTTATAGATTTGGTGGTACACGTTGGAAATACATGACTGATTTATTTTCACATTCTGCTTTTCATAGGTTTATTGAAATAAATTGTGAATAATCTACTCTTCTTCTTTGAAGTAACTGAATATGCTGAAGCATCTCCAAAACTCGTAGCTTGCATTACTGGTACTAGAGGCTGATCAGTCTGGAACACTTCACCACCAACATAACAAAGCAGGTTTTCTTTCTACTCACTAGGGCTGCAGAGAGGGGGAGAAGACAATGTACATGTTTGAGATTTGGCAGGTGGAAAAGATGATCAGAATCTCTTAGCTGTAGAAAATCACCAGTCATACATTTGTCACTTCCTGGCTGACCAGATTCCTGCCTTGCAGTCTCACGCAAAAGCATAAGAGCACTTCAAATGGTCCCCTTGGAGTTGCAGAAGTAATTCTTATTCTTAATACAAACTCTATGCATCTTAGAGAATCCAACTTGAGCTAAATATAGTTATGGCCAAAGAACTAACCTTACCACCATTTCAAGCAACACATCCACCTCATGTAGGTATTACCTATGGGCATTCAACAATATTTTTCCAAGCTTGGATATCAGATAAGAACTTTTGATGGAACCAACTATCCCTTTTCAGAGATCAGAGAAAGAAAGTAAACTCTAGACAGCCAAATCTCTGACAGAAATCAGCACACAGTGTGCTGCCACACTGCGTGCTCCTAGGGCATGTTACAAACTGCATCAGAAGTACAGAGAGCAGTCCAAGTTGCTGCTGAAAGGCAAGTATACTACCCATGTAACAAGCTTTTCTGGTGGAGCTGTTAGAAGCAGGACACAAGTTAATGTTTTCTAACTAGGGCTGTTCCGAGTAACATTTGTTTAGGACTGAGATTTTGAAAGCCTTGCCTGCTTCCATGCTATATGTGTTCCAGAGATGGTGTAACGAGCTGCACTGCAGAAGTACCTACACGATATCGCTGATCCAACTTTCAAGGAGAAACTGCTATATATTTTTCATCTTTACTAATGCGCTAGCAAGGAAACAGCAATATTAAATGATAGCTCATATATGCCACAGCAAGTGTATTTTTAGGTTTCATGGTCTGAATCTAGAGCTATTAACTGTAGTGCAGGCTGCATAAATGCTAACATGGCTTTATGTCTCATTAAAGAAACAAGGTGTCTTTGGAAATGTAGACACTGCATTATCCAGAAGAAGTTCTTCCCTGTAGTTTATAATTTATAAGCTACTGGGAAAAACTGCTGCATGCAAGAATTGCTGGTCACATACAAGGTGTATCACAGAATAATACTATTGGGTTCAGAAAGGGGAATAAATAAAGCTGTGAGGCACACAGGATGTGAAAAGATGTGTCTGATCTAGAAATCAGTGCAGGGAATGGGAAAGAGGAAAAGGAGGAAAAGTGAACTGTATTGTTGCGCTACCCTCTCTTCTGTCTAGAAACAGCACATATTTTGCTTGAGAGAGCTTAAATGAGATCCAAGAGTTAAACCTGACAGAATCAGTTTGACAGACAAGTTATATTTTGTTTGACCTGAAGTCTGTTCCACATATTTAATCAAATGAAACTTGCAAGAACAGACTTGCAAGCGAGGGAAAAAAGGAGAAAAACAACCAAAACCAACAGTGGATTTCTCCTATTACAGTCTTTATTTTTCCCTATTTTCAGACAGCAGCTTTTCTCAGAAGTAAGGTTGAAGTAAAGGAGTCCATTGGGCTATCTTACAGAGCAAACAATCTGGTAGAGGTTCATCCAAATTGTTTGACTCTCTTGACTTTACCAGAACAGCTAATCCTTAGACATTTATTTATCCATAGACATTTAGTTATCAATATGAAGTTGGTTTGCTTTTACTTTTTACCCTCATTGTTCTTCCCTACACATTTTCCATAATTTTCCCAAAATTCCTCAGATCTGCACCACAGCTTAACTTATTCCACTGGAGACCAAGACATGCAGAGTTTTTCAGCCACTTGAAAGACTCTGTAGGGCATCATCCTGAGTGCAAATACCAGCTGCCAAGGTCACAAAACCAGGAGGTTCTGGCGGCAGAAGGCCATGTAAGAATTAAGAATCTCATTTACAGCTGAACAAACACCTGATATATCTCCATCTCAATCTAGATACAGTTTGAAGAGATCCACTCAGTTATACAACATTTTTCATGCATGCATTAAAAAAATTGTGCAGATAAGCAAGGCTGATAATGTTTTAAGTGGACACAATTTTTAGTTAATGCAGTTGCAGCCATCACATGAAATGAGAAGAAATTCATTAAGTGACTGGTCAGCATGACAAAATGACCTGAAGACACAGGACTTATGCGCACACACTCAGGTGACAAGCTAGAAAACTAAAAAGCAGGGGGTGCCTGGCATGTGAAGAACTGAAGATACCCAGATAAGGCAGGGCAAGACCATGCAGTGCCCTGGATGTGAGCAGGAGAACAAATTCGTTCTATACTTTACCGAGAGCAGTGAAGCTTCTTAAGTACTGGTGTAATGTGCGAAACTGTCAAAATGCCCTGAAATATATTCAGATTTTGTGGTGAGTAGCATGCAGATCTGTAACATCATTTTTAGTAGGAAACAATAGTGATAAAAAGAAGATAAAGCTACCTTTAAGTAAATTGCATATTTCAAGACTGTGCTTTAAAAGTGGAGTGAGTTTTTCCACACATTCCTTACAAATAATACATCATTCTAAATGTACAGGCATTTCAAAACCTCTTCTATTTCCTTCAAGGTACTCATGGGAAAACAGTGGTGCATTTACAGAGAATGACAAAAAAGGTTTTGATATCACAAAGAATGATTAAAATACTTCATTTTCCATTACAGAAATGTGTAAAAGCTACCTTTAGGTTACAAGTGCCTGACCAATAATAGTGCTAAAAAGAATGGCAAAGTCATGTGGAAGGTAGTAACAAAATGAAACGATTTTACTTTTAATTTAAAGAATTGCTTACAGAGAATTGGAATTTAGTTCATTTTATCGATGGCTATCAGAAGTAAATTCAACTATTCCAGTATTTACTTATGAAAAATTGCATCTTGGTGCTACACATAGCTTTGCATTTGAGACAGGCTTCTTGTAAGACACCCTAGCATGATTCTGGGTTAAATTTTGTCAGCAAACCTCTCTTTGGAATCTGGTATGTTTGCAGTATACATATCCACCATCGCACACCAATAGGCCTTTTTCCCTTCCCTGGAGCTGAGATCTCAGATCCAAAATTTCTAACACAGGAACAAAAAAAATCTATTATCAAGAGAATTCTAGATACTAAAATATTGAAATATTCTGCATACTACATGCAAAGCTGCAAATATATGAGTAAGACAAAGCCTGAACACCAGGTCAATAGAGAAGGGTGAAGGAAAAGGATAGAGCAAGAGCCATTACAGGAATAATTGAAACATGTCTGATCAACCTGGAGTAAACACTAAAACTCACAGCATCATATAAAGGGACTAAAAATATAGCTAAAAATTATGTGAGATGTCAGAAAATAACATTAATGAGAAATAAACTGAGAAACAACAGGACACCAGAAACACAGAGGAAGATGGACTTTTGGGGTCTATTCTCCATAATTCTAAGGATGCAACTTACAGATGAGAACTATATATACCACCTCTACAAAGAGCAAACTAACTTTCATCAAAAGCACTGCAGAAGAATAAATGGCAGAAGAGGCAAATCCTTTCTTTACTCCTGGTGCCATCCTCTAAAAAAAACAGGAACTGATGATCAATAAGAAAAACACTGAACTTGAAAGAACATAATTTGAAGGAACATGTTTAGAAAAAAAATATTTCAGGGAGAGGAGGGATGTAAGGATGGAAAAGAGGAGAAAAGACAAGGAAGATCCAAAGCAAGGTCCCCAAATTCAGTATAAATACTGATGAAGAACAGACAGGAAGCCACAGGAAAAAGTGGAAGGTAAAGCTCAGATGAAATGGAAGAAGGATAGGGTTTGTTTTGCATTCAGAATAAGTCACTGTGAGAGTGACTTCTGAAGTCACAAAAGACACAAAAACTGGACATAAACAGAAGATACAAGCATCTCTTTCTCTGATGAGAAAGTACAGACTTCCATATTTTCTGCTTTCTGTGGGCTATTAGTAAAACCACTCTCTCCTCCTATTTTACTAAAAAGTCCAGAAAATTTAACAGGCAATTTAATTGGCATCACAAAGTTACTGGTAAGAGCTCCATTTTATAATAGATGTATTTTGTTATGCAGAGTGGTTTTCATATTCTGATGTGCATATGAAGAAATCTAGACTGAGATCCTGATAGCCTTGGAGTAGAAAACAGCTTAAGAAATTGACCTAGTACTTACTCACAAAGAAATAGTTCACTAAGATCAAGACTATGATGGAAAGTTACTTCACAGGTTTATTATTTCCAAAATATTATGCTACACCACAAGATAGTGCCCAAATGACCTCTTTCCATCCAGCCAGAGAGTTTGGCAAACAAGTGAAAATGGAACATTATGTACTTATCATGATACATTCTTTTTCACTCTAGTCAAGGAAGGCTTAAAGCACTACATGTCTATTCTCTATTATAGATAGATTATGCATACAAGAGGAGACTCAGACCTGACTACCAGGCATTTGGCACGTAACTTCTGGAAGGATGAAAGAGTCCAAACAGCACTTTTATGGCAACCCCTTTCTACTCCCAATGTGGCACCAGTAACAGATCTGCATTAATTTCACGGTTTAGATATATAAAGTATATACTTGCCCATCAACTGAGTATAAAAAAAACTTTTAAACACCTCCAGGGATGATGACTCCACCACCACCCTGGGCAGCCCATTCCAAAGGGTGATCACTCTTTCTGTGTAGAATTTTTTCCCAATGTCCAGCCTAACTCTAAACTCTAGAGAGACCGTTGGAAGTCTTCAACTATCAGTAATAAACTCCTATTCTCATGGCCCCTTTTCAGAAGCACTCAGAGGGTGTATTTCTATGGATTTCATTCCATAGGACTGGTAAGGGAACTGTAATCATGCAGAAAAAGACAAATGCACATATTCCCTTGTGTACATACAATACCTACAAGGCTTATGAAATGCACTCACAGAGGAAATACTCTAAACATTTAAAGATGCTCTGTCAGCAGTCTCACAGCAAATCCCATCCACATGTGTAGCCACAAGGAAAAAGATGTTTACTGTTCATGATGTATGAATGGATTTTGTTTGGTCTGCAACTCATATTTAAGTTGCAAGCAAATAAATCATCCTGGCTGCATTAGTTGACATACCACATCCATGGTATTTAGAACAAATATTTGATTGGGACTGAATTAACTCTTTGCAGATCTGCAGCCATGTTTACACATATTAGAGCTGCATGTGAAAACCAGGATACACAGGACATTAAATCAAGTTGTAGTTAAGCGGTTTGAACTGAAAGAAAAAGATGCAAAACCAAAGAAAGTACATGCCAGTCTTTTTTCCACTTTGCTTTTAGAATTAGTTTGAACACAGTAGTATGCTGACACTCTTATGTAAACCCAAACTGGACAGGGGGATAGAGGATAGCAAATCCTGACACGCTGTAATGTAAATTCGGATGTTTTCATGTTTTTATATGCAGTTTTGTGCCTCCCAAGGAGACTGGTGCATAACAAGAAATGGAGCTTTACGTGAACTTACCACCTTATTTGCAGGCTTTGAGAACAAAATGTGAGGGGTTTGGAACACAAGCCCTATGAGGAGAGGCTGAGGGAGCTGGAGGTGTTTAGCGTGGAGAAGAGGAGGCTCAGGGGTGACCTCATTGCTGTCTACAACTACCTGAAGGGAGATTGCTGCGAGGTGGGAGTTGGTCACTTCTCCCAGGCAACCAGCAACAGAACAAGGGGACACAAGTTGGGCCGCAGGAGGTGTGGGCTTGATATTAGGAGGAAGTTCTTCACATATAGTGATTTGCCATTGGAATGGGCTGCCCAGAGAGGTAGTGGAGTGGCTGTCCCCAGAGGTGTTCAAGAAAAGCCTGGATGAGGCACTTAGTGACATGGTCTAGTTCAGGGGTCCTCAAACTAAGGCCTGTGGGCTGGATACAGCCCCCCAGGGTCCTCAATCGGCCTGCCAGTATTTACAGAACCCTCCCACTCCCCCCACCGCCAGGGGTTGGGAGGAAAACCAAGCAGCCACTTCCTGCCACTGAATCCGCTCATCGGCCTCTGCAGCCCCCAAGCACCTGCCAGGACTGGGCTGGAACCAAACTACAGTCCGTCCCCCAACAGTGTCTGAGGGACAGTGAACTGGCCCCTTGTTTAAAAAGTTTGAGGACCCCTGGTCTAGTTGATTTGATAGGGCTGGACTGGATGATGTTGGTTGGATAGGTTGTACTGGATGATCTTCGAGGTCTTTTCCAGCCTGGTTGATTCTATGATTCTATGAAAACACCACCGAGGTGGCCAGGAGCTGGAAATCAATACACTAATCATAACAAAGACCCTGTCATTTCACAGCATTTTGGAATGATTTTGCATCAAACCAAAGCCAGTGGGTCAATATCAAGAAATGCCTGGCATCACATAGTGCCAAAGCTGAACTGAATAGGATACTTACAAAACTAAAGCACATACTGAAGGAAAAACCCTAACATGTAACACTATAAAACTGCAGCAAACCCTTCTGCACGTCCCTACAGCTACATATCCCTCTCCCTCCCATAAACTGTCAAGCACTGTTTCCCAGAGCTCCCAGAAGATTGTGATTATTAAACTAAACCCCACACAGCCAAATGCAAGCTAGCTCTCACTCTCCATACTTCCATTTTAAAGGACAGCAGAAAAATATTAGTTCTTCCAACCTCACTTTCTGTTACACAAAAATAGTGGAAACCACATATTTTTTTCAGTCTCGTTTCCTGTTTCTAAGCATGAAAAAGAAAGAATTAGGAAGGATTTATCTTTGCTGCAAGTCCTATTAACTCTCCGCCCTGTCATTTATAGCATAATCTATTTATGTAACGTTTTGTAGAACTCCATGGAACAATCTTTTCCAATGAGCAGCAAGTGAATTAATGATCTGCCAGCTCTTCTTACACCACGTTTAGGACAACTGGATGAGCATTTCATTGAAATAAACCTTCCCCTGCACAAGGGGCATACACTTAAAAATTCTGAGAGCAGAAAAATGTTGTCCTTCATACAATCAAAACCACAGGGCACTTGTAGGTGTACCTTGAGCAGCTTGCCATAAAATATGCCTTTCACTGTACTGCAAGACTTGACTCAGCTATAAGGAGACTGTATTTCAACCTACAGAGGTGATTTAAAATTAATTGTGTAAACCAGGAATATTCAATATAGAAATCTATTTTTAAAATACTAAAATAAATAAAACACTCAGCAGCTGGGTTTCAATAAAATATAAATACCTTCCAAAACAGGGAAGAACCCAGTCAGTGCTTACAAATAGAAAATTCTATAATTAACTTTTATTTATAAAAGGTTTTTTAGAGTTTATAGTTACTTCCTGCGTTGTCAGACTTGCAGAAAACACATAAACAGAACAGCATGGTTCCAGAGCAGCCCTTTTAAGTTAACCAGGGTATAGCAAACTTGATTCTACACAGGTTCAGCTCTGCTAGTATCACAAACGAAGTGCTGTTATATGCTTAATCCTACAAGCTCTGAAGTTATTCACATCCTCCTTGATGTTTGAAGGATTAGAATCTAAGTATGTTGTTTCCCTCCTCTCCCATCTTGTCAGCAAATGTGGGATCAGAGTTCAGAACATGTCTGATTTTGTTCTCCTAATCTCCAGTAATCTTCTCAGTAACACAGTATCTGTTGCAGAATATCAGAAAGCTACATCAAGGAGGAACAGTTAGTGGAAACACTAAGTTATATCCATATTTATTGAAGTATATTCTGCCAACAAGTAAAACAATATCTACTCATACGTTCAAGTAGCACCAAATATTAGGGTCAGTATTATCTCAAAGTCTGTAACTTCCATCACTCACAAAGCTTATTCACAAGTTGTACAGACTGTGTAGTACAGGTATGTTGCTGCTTTAGTTACTGACACAAAATTTAAGGTAATTCATGACTATGAAAACATAATGACACAATGCTGCATACAAAGGAAAGTCTGTACAAACTGCCACACAAAAGTGAAAATCTAACTGATGGATTCAACAAACAGAACCCTCTCCATTGGTTCCAAGGAGTAGAGAACAGAAAAGAGAGTCATCCTTCAAAGTCACTTATTTCATTGGGAAGTGCAGAGAGAAAGAAAAAAGTAAGACAGTGTATTTTGGGAACACAGAATCCAGAGCTGCAACAGACATTCTAACAGAGGACATTCCCAGACAGAAAAAAATCCATGTCCTTCTACAGGAGTTTGAAGTGAAGCAAGTATGAAAAGGATACAAAAAGCTCAAGAAAGTGTAAAAATGTGTGAGGTCTGAGACCCCACTCAAATATCAGTTATAAAAATGTAGGTCCAAAATTCATCTTCACCTCAGTATTTGTCCAGTACAGGTAATCTGTTGTCATTAGATGTGTATTCAAGTATCTGTTACTCAGCTGTTCTGCTCTCTGTACTGCCACAAGGCTAAACCTCTTTACCTTAAACTAACCAGGACGACTATCACTGGCTTCAGTTCTTGTTGAAATGATGTTGAAGTTACATTACATGTGCTGGGAAAAACTAGATCAAATTAATTTTAGTTTCTTTTTAGAATTTCCAGATTTAAGTGATGCACTAGCAGACACTTGATATACAGAGGGGAAAAAAAAATCTTCCCTTTACTCAGCTTTAAGTAAAAACGTACCAAAGAACCTCACCTTTCATGAAATCGGCTCTGCTCTCACTGTATAATTATTTAATTGGGTAAGAGTGATGTTTCCCAACATCATCTTAGCTGCTTGTTAGACAATTATAGCATACACTGATTACAGGGACTGCTGATGTTCAATTCTTTAAAACTACAATCTGATTTGGGGGTATGTTCTTTAAAATGTGAAATAGGACAACAGTTGTTGACAGAGCTTAGCAGGCTGTTCAAGGAAATGCAGTGTAGTAAAACTACGCTGCTTTTAAAATATTTATATCTTTTTAATCCTTGCAACAGATAATCCTCTTTGGAGTAGGCAGGAATATGAATACCCTTGATTGCTTTTAAGTCCTTGCTTTTGAAAATTAAGATTTGAAGATTTTTTTCCTGCCTTAAAATTTTACCACAAGTATTTAAAATTTGCCTTGGATTCATTTACCTTCCATAAGCAAAGCGTCTGTCTTTGTGGTGGTCCCCAAATGTATCCCACAGCCTGAGAGAAACACTCACTTCATCCACAACATCTCTTGAGCGTTCAAGGACCTAGAATGGAAGACAAAAAGCATTCTCTTTCCCACCATCAAACATGGACATTTCTATTTTGCCCCACAAGAAGTCTCAAAACACACTATGTCAAGTGTACACAGCTTGCAGTAAATGCCCTACTTTATGAAACAAGCAGAATATGCATCTCCCTACATATAGGTCTGACAGAAAAAAATACTTTGGAATGAGAGACTCGGTGAGATGAATATCAGGCAATGGATGCTGTACAGACTGTGCATAAAGCACTTGCGAGCTCACTGCTGCATCCTTACCTCTTGGCAGACACGGTACTGATCAATGGCCCAGACAGTTGGTACGTGAGTTGCCAGCAGCTGATACTGAGTCAAGGTTGTATTGCACGCTCTTGCACAAATTAGACGAGTTTTCCCCACTGCATTATCTCCAACCACCACACACTTGATAGTTTCAACGTTGGGTCTTTCGTAGTCCATGTCAGTGTCCATTTATCAGAAACTGTAACAAGACAATTAAACTTTTTTCTACTACTGTGCAATGCCGATGCTATCTAAAATCAGAGCCTTCTAACTCCACTTCTTGAAAGCTGCCTCAAGAGGACAAAGTCTTAAGGAAAAGCTTGTAGTAAAGTGGCCCAAAGTAAGCTAGCTTTCCTTTAAATACCACACAGTTATGCAAATACACAACTATTTTGGCCACAGTGGGTTTATGCTTTTCACATGCTATTTTCACTTTGGTTTCTGTAAACAAAAGCCTGTTTGCAGAAGACAGATCTTGGTGAAACAAGGACAGTTTGCACAAACTTACTTCTTGCTAATATTTTTTATGCCAAGAAGGAGAAAAGACTGGGCATTATTGGATTTAACCTGAAGAATACCAGTGTAAACCTGCCTTCTGTAACCTTGCCCACTCAGGATGTGATTGAGGGCTGTCTAAACAGCATTTCTAACAGGAAGCCACACAAGATGGTTTTAGTTATATGCACATAATAAAATCAACATGTAAGACAACTCCAGAGACTGTTTTCTACAAACCACATTTCCCATTATATCCTGCATGTATCATGCACTCTTATTTTCCAGAGAGAAAGGTTGTGCAAATCATGGACTAAAATGAAAACAAAAAACCTATCAGGAACTTGCTAATGTATTTAACAATAGCCACTAATTCTTTTCCATGTGACAATGGAAAGCAAAGAGGAATATCTTTTCGAAGATACTATCCTTATGAAAAGCTATTACTGAAAATATTTACCTAAATATGCTGTGACAACATATTTAATAAATGTCTGCATACAAACATAAACTGGAAAAATGGATATTTGAAAATCTAAAACTAACTCCTGCATGTTCAGCACAGCCTGTTGCTTTCCTATAAAAGAAAATGGGGTCATAGTTTGATAGATCTGATTTTGGTTTGCCAGTGTCTGGCAGTCTCCTGAGCAATTTGGTATCTACCAGGGAATAATAATAGAGGAGGGAGAAAAGGGGAAATGCAAGGCACAAATGTGTTCAGGAAGGCTTGTCTGATGATTTCTTCAGGAAGGAAAACTACAGCAATTTCACTGACAAAACACAGGTCATCATCTAGACTGATGGTGTCCTTTTTCCTGAGAAGAAAGCACTACAAGACACAAACCCCAAATTATTTGGTTTAGTACTCTTTTTTGATATTCCCATCTCATTTGCACATAAATATAGAATATATATTAACTGCCAGGCTGTTTAAAATAATAGATACAAGCTGTTTTCATGTCCACTTTTCACTGTCAGAGGCACCATGATCTGACTTGAGAAAAAGTATGCTTAGTAATTACTAAACCACTATTTTTAACAGCATTGTTTCATCATTTGAAGTGATGCAAACCAAGAAACAAAAGTCACTGTCAGAACTCAATGTAAGCCATTTATTTAAAATTACTCTAAAGAATAGCTATTATGCCAATAGGGATATTGGCTAAGGTACAATTATCATCTATTTACACGTGGCTGGGAAGAGTTAGGACCGCACAGACAATGCACAAAGGTGAGTTTATGCCACTGCTGTGCCACATTGATAAATTTTCACAGCCACTGAAGATTCTGGAAATGCTACAGCACGGACTAGCACGTCAGAACATGTTTCAGAGAGTTCTCCTACACTGAACTGTGGGCCCAGAAATTCCTCATCCTGGCATGAGTATCATAGAATGGCTTAGTTTGGAAGGGACCTTAGGGATCATCTCCTCCAACCTCCCCACCATAGGCAAGTACACCTCTAAACTGGACTTAGTTGCTCAAGGCCTCATCCAACCTGGTCTTGAACACTTCCAGCAAGGAGGCATCCACAGCCTCCCTGGGCAACTATTCCAGTCTCATCCCTTCATATTGAAGAACCTTCCCTAAGCACACATTTGCAAAACTAGAGCTTTGCTCTATAACTACATTCCAGTATCTGAAGGGGACCTTCAAGAAGGCTGGGGAATGACTGTTTAGAATGGCTTGTGATCATAGGACGAGGTGCAATGGTTACTCATGCATGGTAGATTTAGGTTGTGCATCAGGAGGAAGATCTTTACCATAAAATACTAGAACAGGTTGCCCAGAGATGTGATGGAGGTCCTGTCCATGGAGACATTCAAGGTCAGATGGTGTGGTGCTGGGCAGCCTGATCTAGTTGGAGGTGTCCCTCCTGACTGCAGAGGAATTGGACAAGATGACCTTTGAGAGTCCCTTCCAACCCAGTGCACTTTGTGTATCTGTAAACCCTAATGGCCTTGTGATATTAACCTGCTGTGTCAGCACAGATGTTTTAGCTGCTATGGAAACAAAGCTATTAAGATACTGCCTTTATCCCTTCAACTGAGTTGCAACAGCATTCTGAAAAGCTACAGAGAAGCCCAGCTACCTGTTTGCAATCCAATCACTGTTACTTATTGGATGTAAGCATCCACAAGCCTGATAACCAGGATGGCCCACAGCCTCTGTACCACCTCCAAGAGTCACAGTATCACAGTATCATCAGGGTTGGAAGAGACCTCACAGATCATCAAATACAAGAGTCCAAATACAAGAAGAGAAATGAGAGGTAATTTCTCTTTCTTCTTGCACATCCATCAAAAATGTAGTCATGCTATAAATAAAAGTATAAAACCATTATGTGTTTTGGTTTTCCCACATCACAGAGACATATTCAGACACCACAGTCTCAAAGGCAGAACACTGAATGTGTAGCAAAGCCCCAAAAGGTTTGGGTATGTGGTCTAAAATTGCTACATTTCAAGTCTGAGAATAAACAGCAACTCGCCTGACATAATATGTGGTTTTCAATTACTTCATATCTTATTAATGTGTGGACTAGACATTACAGATGGAATGTAGAAATGTTTACAAGGCTGGAAAACAAAATGAAGGAGTATGGCTAGCCAGTGTGTCTGGTTGGTTTTAAACCAATTGCCCAACCATTTTTTCTTCCAATATTCCATTAAAATGCTGTTACACAGATTAGCTGCAGTTTTTTATAACAATCTGATGTAAAAATTTTTCATGAGGTCTTAAATGGTGGTTTTGCAAACATGGACTTCAGTCAGTTACAAAATATTTATTAAGTACAGAGTCTGAAATTTCTAAGAGGATAACGAAGTGAGTTTGAAATCAAACGCAAACCTAATCAAATGTATCAAGATAAACCAATGCATGTATTTGAGAATACTAGAAAAGAAATATATGGAAATAAAAATTTTATTTCTTTTTTTTTTTTTAGATTTCCAATATACTTACTAACTTCATTAAAGCAAAAGTTATCACAGAACTCAAACATGGCCTGTCCAAGTGCCCTGTTGTAGATCAGTGGCAGTCTAATGAGGCTCAGGGGTGACCTTATTGCTGTCTACAACTACCTGAGGGGTGGTTGTGGCCGGGAGGAGGTTGCTGTCTTCTCTCAGGTGGCCAGCACCAGAACGAGAGGACACAGCCTCAGCCTGCGCCAGGGGAGATTTAGGCTCGAGGTGAGGAGAAAGTTCTTCACTGAGAGAGTCATTGGACACTGGAATGGGCTGCCCGGGGAGGTGGTGGAGTCGCCGTCCCTGGAGCTGTTCAAGGCAAGATTGGACGTGGCACTTGGTGCCATGGAGCCTTGAGCTCTGTGGTAAAGGGTTGGACTTGATGATCTGTGAGGTCTCATCCAATCCTAATAATACTGTGATATTTTTAGCGTGACTCAATGCTGCATAGGACAGATTAAAATAAACTGGAATAAAAACAAAGCTAGAGCTTTGTTGTTATGTTAAGGAAAGTTCTTAAATCCATTGCAGTATATATACAGCATGTCTGTGTTTAAAATGCAGATCATTTAAACATTAGTCACTAGTTTTTTGAAAGGGATTAAACCAGAAATGGTTTCTGAAGAGACTGACAAACCAAAGCCTGAATGGATATTTAGACATCTCAGATATAAACAGAATCTAACAACATATTACAGGATAAATATTACCAAAATGTGTGGATTAAGTGCTCACAAATGTAGACAGAATCATTCTGGCTACTGGAATGATTAAAGACAGGAATGGGTACAAGATCTCAAAAATACAGCCAGTTATTTTTTTAAGGTAGCCTCTACGTTAAGTTTGTGCTAACGCTATTACATAATCACACTGATTAAAAACTATAAACATGAATTTACAAAACTTAAATAAAAAACAACCAACTAGATTTGATCTCTGAAAGTCTCATAACATTTGGGAAAACCAACTGGGACTGAAACAAAACTGGTTAGACAAGAGCAAACCAGCATATATTAAATAAATAAACCAGCATTTCATTCCAAGACTAATGAAAAGCTTGCTAGAGCCAGTCTATAACACTCAATAGCTTGGTTTAACATCAAAACAAAACAGGGTAAAGAGGTGAGTTATTAGAAGTGTGAGCAGTCTCAGAGGGGACACCCAAAAAATCTAGAGAAAGAAAGGCCATCAAATGAGAAATAGCAAAAAATCTACTAGTGGAAAAATCTGATCAAATATGACTGTTTCCAAAAGTAAAAAGTGAAAGATTCAGCTGCTTAATCCAGTTCTCAAGAAAAAAAATCACATGGATGGAAATGAAAACAAGATACCTGCAAGAATAACACAGGATCTCAGAAATCTCTCAAGAGTGTTTCTATTTTTACATTGTCACCTGTGATTTTTCACAGTCAAAGAGGAGGCAGACAGTCATAAATCATGAGACGTGAGTAGGCTCAAGGTCTAAGATAAAGCCATTTCATTATTTTACTTGGTTATCAGAAAAGAAATATTCCAAATAAAGCTGATTTATTCCCAAAGAAGTATCAAGTTTCTGTTCTGAACCATAGTTTACAGATGGTTATGGATACTTTAGTTTCTCTGTTGCTTCACCTCAAATTGCTCAAGGGTGCTTGGCTTTTGGTTTAGTTTTCCATTGTTGCTAAATGAGTTGTTATTATTGTCACTAAAAAACACTTGTGGTTGCCATAGCATGTGGATCCTTCTGACTAGCCAGCCCCAGTAGTGAAACACTGCCTTTCTAGAGATATTTTCTGAACTATGTGGGATGAAGCATACCACTTGGTTACCTAGTCCACTGGTTAAACACAACAGACTCACTTATCTTTCTTTCTCTATATTAATGTATGTTCATATACACTAGATTCTAACCATGAACTTGTCCTAAGAATGCATTTTAATATAGTTAAAGCTACAATTACATTTTTCTCTGCTAGAAAGTGGCTGAAGATCCAAACTCAACAGTGTTTGTATTCACAACTATGAATGTCACTGCCCATTTTGAAATGTCCACATTTTTTTAAATCATCCCTCAGCATATACAAAACATAACCATGATTTTTTTTCCCCCTAAAAGCAGTAGCTAATTATCAACCTTTTTCAGCAAAACACCACAAACAAATCACTAAGAGCATCTTAGATATCAACTGGGAGGCTTGGTTGATACATCTGAAGGCTGTGCAGCCATTCAGTAAGACTTGGACAGACCAGAAAGCTGGGCAAATAGGAATCTAATGAGGTTTAAGAAAGGTAAGTGCAAAGTCCTGCACCTGGGAAGGAATAATAAACTGCACCAGTACAGGTTAGGAGGTGATCTGCTAGAGAGCAACCCTGTGGAGGACCTGGGAGTCGTAGTGGACAAGTTATCCATGGGACAGCCATCTGCCCTTGTGGCCAAGAAGGCCAATGGGATCCTGGGGTGCATTACGAAAAGTGTGTCCAGCAGATTGAGGGAGGTTCTCCTGCTCCTCTAGTCTGCCCTGGCATGGCACCACCTGGAGTATCACATCCAGTTTTGTGCTCTCCAGTTCAAGAGGGACAGGGATCTACCCAAGAGTCCTATGGAGGGCTACAAGGATGATTAATGCACTGGAGCATGTGCCTTATGAGGAAAGGCTGAGAGACTTGGGGCTTTTTAGTCTGGACAGGAGAAGACTGAGAGGGGATCTAATAAATGTATATAAATATTTGAGGGCTAGGTGTCAAGAAGGAAGGGACAGCCTCTTTGCATGCTCTGTGATAGGACAAGGGGCAATGGATGTAAACTACAGCACAGGAAGTTCCATCCTCAACATGAGGAAGAACTTTATTGTAAGAGTCACAGGGCACTGGATCAGGCTCCCCAGAGAGGTTGTGGAGTCTCCTTCTCTGGAGACCCTCAAGACCTGTATGGATGTGTTCCTGTGTGACTTGTGCTAGGTCCTGCTCTGGCAGGGGGGGTTGGACTCAAAGACCTCCAGAGATCCCTTCTGACCCCTAACATCCTGTGATCCTGTGACCTACATCAATCAGTGATAACGGAGTGATCCAGCAGGCATTTACTTCTTAGCCGAGTAAACACTTCCTCTAAGACTGAGGTAGCACTTCGTAGCATAAAAACAAGCAGTTCATGTGTTAAGAACAAACTATTCATCTTTAGATTCAGAGTGACAATATCTAAGGATGTTTAAGTTATTCTATGGAAAAAATAATTAGTAAACCTTTCCCAAAGTAATCTGACCAAATATACAAACTAGGAGGTCAAACAGGTTTTCAACCTCAACTATAATACCACAATTTAACAAAGGAATCTAATGGAAAGAGATACCAGAATCTAACACTACTTAATATGAATATATGAATGGTGTAAATGAAAAAAATCAGGTCACCAGTAAGGTGATAAGCCCATCAACACTTATCCCTGACAGCTATACTCATTTACAACTACATGAAAGAGCATTTTTAGGTACTCCATATTTCAGTCTGTTCTGAAGATGCATTTTTGAGTATAGTCTTGGAGCAACTCCTTCAGAGAGCCATTACACAATAACACATCAAAAGGAGTATAAAAAAAAAATCTAAAAGACCATGCAATTCTCTTACCTCCATCTCCATGTAGCAAAATTACTGCATGCAACCATGGAAACTGAAAAAGGAGATGCAAAATGCCAAATTCTTCAGTCACTACCTTAACACTGCAGAATCCCAAGGCACCAGCACGCTTGCAAGGGCCAAAGAGCACATGGGCCAGAACAAGCCTGTGAAATACTCATTCTCAGTATGTAACCTACCATTTGTTCTGACACAATTATATTAACACATACATGCTAGGAGAAAAAGAAGTTTACTGTTCAGTTGTTCAAGAGCTTAGAATTCACAGACAGCTCTGATTAGGGGAACATTTAAGGGCTCAGAGGCAGGTTTGTGATTTGGCTCAATTTAATCAACAAATTTAGGGCTCAAAAAAGTATGTTTGTGAAATAAATCACAAGATGGTATCAAGTAACAGATAAACTACAGCACTTATTGACACAAAACATTTTTCATAAGCTATAAATTAATATTAGTATTTCATTAAATTGCAGGTGGGCATCAAGGAGATCATTTTAAAAGGAAAAACTATTCCTTGTCAGCATCAAGGAACCAGCTGGTGATAAAGGGTAAAGACTCAAGGTGGCATCAGATTACTCGGTCACCAGAGGACAAAGATGGGTATGAGGCATATCAGGGTGGATTCTCAGCCAGGATGAAGAGACATTGCCCTGCTACATTATTTAAAGTTCTGGCAGTTCACATGGAAAGACTGAAAATGAACAGATTGACATGGGAGGTAGAAAATAAAAATTAACTCTGGAGTTTATCAACTACTTGCCTTACCAAGCCCATTGACAGAAAACAACAGATACATCCAGTGATCAGAAATAGAGAAAAGCCTTTACATTCTAAAGTTAACCTCTTCTAAAACATGAGACCCTTGGATTTACCAGAAGCAGAAAGGGAAGGGTAGCAGACGAAAACGTTGCTTTGTTGGATGAAGTGATGAATAAGATAACTCTAGCTGCTGCTGCCACAAAATGAGAGTGTAGGTCAGCAGGAATGCCTTTATCATCCACAAGGACAGAACCTTTTTCAGCTGTTCCAGAATAGCTGGGATGTTTTATCTTAGAGATAATATCAGCAAAGAAACAAATGCCACTAGACACTGCTTACATTTGCTACAGCTGGAGAAGGTAAGTACTGAGGTTGTCATTCATGACACATTTCACTTGGCTTGCCTGAGCCAGCTTCTTTCATGACAGTTTTTGGTCAGCAAGCATCAGATTTAATACTAGATGCTACCCCTCACTTTGCACAACCTGCTGGAAGAAATACATTCTCAGAAGCCTCCATTCAGCTGCATAATCTCCGCTATATCCCTCAAGTTTAAAATGGAGAAAAAAACCTGGTGATGCCACATCAAAGAAATGAAAGGAGCAGCCTCTAAGGAAGATGTAAAGTTGAAAACAGAACAGGTATCTCTGTGTTTACCTAGAAAATCTCTCAGTCAAATCACTGCCGCAGACTTTGCAGAAACCATAGAAACAGGGAACAATAATGCATGGCTTGTTGTATCAAAAGCCTGACAGTCTGCTCTTTCTCAACACGTTTGGCTCCAGATGTGTTTGTTTCTAAATGCTAGCTATTAGAACCCTTTGTTGAGCTGAGTCTGTCTCTGTGATGATAAAACACCTTAAGAATTACGACCCAATTCCTCAGATGACCTAGAATCAGAGATACTAGCAAAATATAAATTCTTCCTACATTACTGTATAAAACAGACTGCCCTGAAGCTGAGCATGAAAACACACAGTTTTAGGTACAACGAATGATTCTCTGGAGCCTGCTGAAAACGTGCAGCCTACAAGAACTTGTCCTTGTGTTAAACTCACAGTTTACGAGAACAGAGATGCAAAGGCAAATCTCAGCATTAGACTTGAACAATATCACTTTTCTGAAAAGTTCTAAGGGCAGAAATCATCAAGCTGATTACAATGAGCATTTTACATTATTATTTTGACCTGTGATGTACCTTGTTATATACTTTCTGATGACATCATCTCTCTTGAAATTAATCCATACAGCAGATGAAGGACACTTAACAGTTTCAGAAACAGGTGTGTGAGAATCTGAGATGAGTGGTGGGATGGTGGGAAAGCCTGCAACATTGCCACTCCTATCTTCACCAATTCTTCAGAATCTACCCCAAGAACAGGCCACAACACAGGACAATCCTTCGTGCTTCTTTTTGTTTGTTTTTTTTTCTTTCTTGCTGTGCAGAGAGATGTAAGGAAGGGTGACGACACTAGACCCACTCCTGGAAATAATCCATATCTGGCACATGACTGATTTAAGGCTCACACTTTGGCTTGGCACATAGTTTTTGTTAGTATTCCAGAAAGATGTGGCCATAACTGACTGTTCTTTCCATTCATCAGGGATGAGCACATCTGACACAGGGGACTAGACAGTGGCCAAGATGTGGCACTGCTGTGGGTCACAATCTGTCATACCATCACAAACTGAAATTAACTGTGACTGACTTTTATCAAAGTGGCTGAGAACCAAGTAACTGAAGAACAGAAAACAGTCATTGATGATGATAACCATCACCAAACAACTGGTACTTCATAAAGCAGGAATCTATGAAAATGCCACTGTGCAATGAATCTTTAGATTAGTCCTCCTTCTGCAATAAAAGATTATGCTGCACAAGCAGATTAAGGCTGCACCTGTACTAGCATTTTAGTTCAGATCAAGTTTAC
Source organism: Pogoniulus pusillus (assembly GCF_015220805.1). NCBI lineage: Eukaryota > Metazoa > Chordata > Aves > Piciformes > Lybiidae > Pogoniulus > Pogoniulus pusillus. Next base: position 34,295,656 of record NC_087269.1, read on the forward strand.
CATCAGGTGCAGACATGGAGTGCACAAACTGAATTCTTTTCAGATGAATGTCAAATGAAAAATGTGGTCCTCAACACTAATAAACAATCATTCAGCGCATATGACCAGATTAAAGGTAATCTGAAGCAACACCCTTTGTGTCTGAAATGTGTGCAGTGTGAGTCTTGGGTCCTCCACACCAAATTTCTCAGCCCCAAATCCCTTGCTACTGCATCACACAACTCACTAACATAAATGAACATCAGATGCTCTAGCTTCTGGTTTGTTATTTGAATGAACACAAGTGAGGCAAAGTTACAGTTGGTGGCTGTGACACTTGACAGTATCTCGGATAAGAAAAGTCAAGCTTAAAGGGAGAAGGGTCACTGGAAAAGTTTAACACTACAGGGTTTCATGGTAATAAACTCCATGAAATGCCTCATTTTGTTTTCTTATGTAATAAAGGGCATCAGAAGCTCGTACAGTACTAAACTGCTGATACTGTAGCATAGGTTGTTACTCATTTTACCCATTTATAAAGACAGGTGCTGACATTGTATGCACTCTTTGGTAGGGACACTATTCTGAGCAGTGTTGAAGAGAGCTGTTGAATTTACTTTTCATGCTTGTTTTCCTTCTAAAAGACAGAATCAGGCTCTTGTTTCTTGAACTTTATGTGACATTTCTCATATATCCTTCTCTCTGTTAATCAGTGATGTCAAAAAGACATTATATGTTATCTTACTCTCTCCCACAAGTGACTGCTACAAGGAAACTACACAATGAGAATGAGACTTTATAATGAGAGCAGGTAAAAACCCCAGAAGACCTATACACTGACTAGAATAGTAAATACTCCATACTGGCAGATTTCACATAAGTGCTATTTTCAGATCTTGGGCCAAGTTTTGCATTTATGTCTCAAATGCAAATCCAGTGACATTAGTGGCACAGGAAGACAGTAGATATGGATTTTACTTATAACGTCTAGTGCCACAGAGACTCATTTGTGAATTAAAATAAAAGGAAATTCAACAAGAAAAGAGAAATTGCTATCTTCTGTCTTTCAAGTCAGAGAAAGGAGAGGAAAACTAGAATGGTGTTGGATGGGAACCAAAGGGAATACACATTTTTATTTCATGAACCCACCCTCAGCAACAAAAGGGCCCAACTCTCACATCTCCTACAGGCTGCACCAATTCTAGCTCACGCATGATGTCACCACTCCCTCAGAATGAAATTTTGAGCTCCTTGATGAACCAAAGGTACCTCCACGCCAGCCTAACAAGCCTTGCTAAGAGCTGCTTTGCAAGTCTGCTGCACTAGCACAGACTGCTCAGCATTTCTTTTCCCTTACATTTCAAATATATACTTCATTCTACACTTACACACTCTCCTGGCAGGACAGATGGGAGCAAGGGAGGACCATGTGAAGCACTTCCTGTTTCTCCTACATCAAGGTTTCTCTGTCCTTTCATGTCTAGCACAGAGTAACATCTGGACGCAGGACTTAAGCATTTTTCCAGCAAATAAAATGCATTAGGAAAGAATCAAACACTGGGATTTACAGGTCAAGTGACTGCCTCTTCCCCTCAGCCTAATGCTCTACAGCATTTGTGAAGCTTGGAGTTTTAAAATGGCAGGAGTTTTAGAAAGCTTCCCAGAACTAAAATTGATGTTTATTTCTTCTTAGATAAAAGTACTTCTACACATCTGATGCTCCTTAAGTATTATGTCACTAGCACAAATATTGAACTCACCAAGCTATTTTTTTCTTGTTCATAGTATATAGATTCTGTATACCCAAGACAGGGAAATCCAACCTGCATATAAAAGAAAGGCATAACTTAGTGGGGGAGGACCTCAGAAAATGATTGAGAAGAAAGTAAACTGTTCTGTTATCCTTTACTAGGACTCCCAAGACTGAAATGCAGCCTGTACACACACAGACACACATGCCATTCAGCCACTACTTACACTGAGCACTTGTATCATGACTGTTTTACGTCCTTCGGTAACAGTTTTCTCCCCACATGCATTACTTTTGCCTAGAAAGCCCAGGAGCTTAAGAACTCTCCATGAGCACAGTGACCAAACTGATATCCACCTCAGGTTTTATTATAGCTCAAGCTGAACACTGGCTTTGAGTTAGTCGTGTCCTGGAATAGTACACAAAACAAGGGTGAACAAACTCATTGAGAATATTCTGGCATCACTTTCTTACTCTCGATGAGGATGTATGCAGAGCTTCAAAGGCGTTTTTATAATCTTAGAAACAAGTATATTGCTGCCTTCAGAAGCCTGAATGGTGCCCTGACCAACAGAAGGCAACTCGAGTCTTTCTGACTAGTCTGCCTCAGTCTGTCCAGTGACCGCTTTCTCTTTGCTCCAGATGTTGGATGCCACAATATCCACGAAAGACTGACTTCACAAATGAAAGCCTCCTGCTGTTTGTCTCTACAGCCCCTTTCTACGGCTCCAGACAGCTCCGGACGCAGACATCTGATAAGCTGCGTGCTTCAAGACCCCCAGCAGCCTCCAGCTGTTGTCACAGCAACCCACTACAGACTTCACAGACAAAGCAGGTGAAAGAAATGAGGAAAGAAAAGAGGGAGAAAGAGAAAATCTTCAGGTTCTTAGTAAATTACACTCAGGAGGCTGCTGCTTCCCGTATACAATGTACCCCTCTATTTTTGCCTTGCATGTTGTGGCCTTGCTGGAAGCCAGACAGATCTGCTTCAAGGACTCAGTCCTCTGTCCCCGGGGGAGGGGAGGATACCTTCTCCTCTCCCAACGAGGCAGGCGGGCACCTGCGAGGGACGGCAGGTGCAGAACTCCGACACTCGCGCCCTGCGGAGCCCCTGGCTCGCCGCCTCAGCTGGCTTCTCAGTCGCAGCCGCACCGGCAGGTCAAAGCACGATTGCGCCCGGGCGATACGGGACCTACCCGGGAGAGCGGGATGCCAGTCGGACGGGGTACGAGTAGTGGGACGGGAGGGAGCGGCAGCCGCCGCCGCGCTCCCTTCCCGCGGCTCTTCACAGCGGCAGGGCAGCGCCGGGAGCCAGTCCTGCTGGGCAGCGCGGCCGCATGCCGCCGGGGCGGCTGTGACCGCCCGGCCCCGCGGCGGGTTAGCGGCCCGCAGCTCTGACTTGGGCGGCGGGGCCGGCGGGAGCCGCGCGCACGGTGACGTCTGCAGCCCCGCGCTATTTTTAGCGCGGCGATTGGATTTCATTCATGAAAACAGGGCCGCGCGTAACGGGGCGGCTGCTGGGGCCGCGCGTAACGGGGCGGCTGCTGGGGCCGCGCCCGCCGCCTCCGGCCCACCCGGCCCGCGCCACAAGCTCCGCGCCGCAACCCTGCTCCCCAGCTCGGCACCGGCACGCCGCGGAGCTCGCTGCCGCGGCCTCGCATGGGAGAAAACTCGTACAGAAGACTAGTCAAAGCCGAACGAGTTCCCCACACACTCGATACACGCTGTGTGTGCATGAGCAAGGTCCTGAAGGCCTGACTGCATAATCCCTGAGCTGGGTAAGCAATGTCATAGTCCAGGTGCTGCTGCTGCTATCTTTTGAAGTTACTTCTCTCCGTTTCACGAATATTGGAACCTTCACGTAAAACAGACTCACACAATCAAACAAGAAACGTCTCCTCTTTGAAACTGACAGTCTAGACCAGTAAAAAAGGGCCCCAGACCCTGACCGTAACTGAGAAGAGCGCTCACAATTCAGCCCGGGTTCCTTGCTAAAAAGCTGCTCTCCAGCTCTTCCCATGAACCATTTGACACCACCAAAAATGTCACTATCCGTTAAGCGGCATAGGCACAACTACGGTAGCCAAGGGAACATTCCTGACATGGATCTGACTGTTGAAAAGAAAATACTGCCTTACAGCAACCTGGAATCACACACTGCACAGCCCTGCAGCAATAATGCCATAAAGTTTTGGGAAATGTGTTTTTAAAAGTGTTTTAGAAACATTGCTTCCAGCTAGCAGTACCAGTAACAGGTTTAAGCAAATGCAGTTGGGTGCTCTTTAATCAACTAATTATATTTTCTAAACACCCAGATGCCACACTCACAGTAACCAGGTCGGACGGCAACGTTTTTTGAATGAAGTACATCCATGTCAGATAAATTCGGGTTTGCCACTTCATGTCACAGAAGGCTGTTAGGTGCATAAGAACAATTTGCATCATTGCAGACATTGTTACTTTCCTAGCTTTGCAGTTTGGATGGACAAGATGAACGCATTAGAAACTAAAACACTCAGACATCTGCTTGCAATCAAATATCAATTTGATAATGTGGGAAACAAAAAGATGGCAAGTGATTGAAATTATGTCTTATAATTATGTGAACTGTTTTTTCTCCACAACTAAGAGCTAAAATTTTTCATTCAATGTCCCCATGTATTCATTTCCTTCTAGACCATGCAACTGCAAGGGAAACAGTAAGATACACCCCAATACTTTGAGGGCTGAGCAAAACAAGGAGTTAAAAAAGCAGGGTGATAATAAAAATATTCCCTTTACTGGATTGCTTCAGTATAGCAAACCTAATTCTTATTTGTACCTTTGCTTTACAGTCTAAAGGATCAGTTTTTGAAGACAAAGCACAACACTATAACACATATCAAATAGACTATCATGGCTGCAGACAGAGTGAATGTTATTGTCAGAACAGGTAAGTAGCACCATGTGGGAGAAAATTCATACAAAGCAGCCAGACTTAGCCTGATACTAACTCAAGAAGTATTGGACTGCAGTTAAAACCCCACACCTTTACATCTGCTTGCAAAGCTTCTTACAAAGCTTTTCTACAGGAATAAACAAAGAGAGCAGGAAGAAGGAAGAAAGTGTTATTTTCAGTGACTAACAGTAAATTTAGCAGAATACAGCAGTGACAAAGATTAGTCAGATGGTTCAAATCTGAAAAAGAGAAACAGAGCTTTGGGTTTGATGGGGATAAAGATCTCAAGTTTATTTTTTTGTTTCAAAGGGTGTCCAGAGCTACAAGCTGCTATGTAGCTTCTGTTTTAATGATCATTTACAACAACTTCTACCTTTCAGTGCTTTCATCACAACCATTCAATTTCTTATATAGTTTAGACTGCAGCTTTTCCAGCAAAGTATAAAATGAAATCCCAGGGTACTTGAAGCTCTCTGTTCTCTGACACATCATCCTATTGAATTGTACTTACATTTTTCCAAATTTTCAAACTAGCAGTTGAATTTTTACCACTTGAGTGACACACTTTGAGAAGTAGCTGGAATGCATCTCTAAGAGACTGTAGAGCAGCCAGCAGTTTTTAGGCTTTGATACAAGAAAGCACAGTAATAAACCACAAGAATTTCCACTTACAGCAATGAAAATAGATGAGTGGTAAAGCTTTACTCATTTAGATGTGTAACCATTGCAGGTATCCAGCTTGATTTTTTCTCTTTTTTTTTGTTTTCAGGGGAAAATAACAGCTACAGGAAAAGGGAGAAAGATCTATGTTCAATCTTTGGAAGCAATCCCAAAGGACATGGCATTTGACCATGACTAGCATTTAACTAGAATCTGCTTTGGAGAAGTTCATATAGCTTTCTAAAACATTAGTATGGGCTGTCATATGTGTCTCATCATTGCACCACCAATATGTGCTTTTAACATTATTGCACATCTTAGAGAATAAAGAATAAAATACTAATTTTTTTAAATGCATTTGTACCCATGGAGAGTTCTACTTACAACTATGTTAACTTTTCTTAATCACAAAATGCATTTAGAAGTGCAAATGTAAAGGTATATTCCCATATGCTCCAACATATTATTTGTTATTCTGGGGCTAGATTAACCTTTTGTTTTTCAGAATATATTTCTCAGATGATTAAAAAACATCAGGAGAGAACATCAGTTTTCCATAAACCATAACTGAATTTACAAATAACCTTTACATTCCCAAATCTAGAGAGTTAGTTTAACTTCAGAGGCTGTTCCAACAGGCAGAACTCCTTGGGAGAGCTTTCTGTCAGGTCAGAAATGCTAATGCTCAGCACCCTCAGGCATTTCCATTCTTTGCACTCCTGAGACACCAGAGGAGTAGACAGGTGGAAAAAATTCCAGTCAAACATAGCAGGAGGTACTATAAGAGGGGACTACAAGCATTTAGTTCAGTTTCTTTGTCAACACTCTTCTGGAAGAGGAGGATGCTTCTTACCACCCCATCATAATGTGAGAAGAAGACAATCTTCTGCTGTGTTTGTGGAAGAATGATAGTAAGCACGGTAAACCTGGGGTTTAGCTTTTATAATATTGTTTACCAGCTATCTGATAAAAGTCTACATCCCAAACCCACCAGACATGAGCCCATGTGGACGCAAGAGGTTGTCCGTACTAGAGGGCTAGGTAGGGTCTACCACAGATGCCTGCTTAAAAAAAACAAAACAAATAAATCTCTAGTGATGTGGCTCTTTGCTTCCTCTGAGGACCCACTCAAGCTTTTAATGCAGAACAAACGAGATTCTTTTCCCTCTGGTTTAGGTAGTAATAAGCACAAATGCAGTTTCCTAAGACTAACTAGGTACACTGACAATAGTCAGCACGGACAGTTACAGGAATGGTAGCGTGCACTGAGAGAGGGCAGATGTGACATTGCAGAGGCAGCCTGGGACAGGCTGAAACCAAACTCATCAGTACCAGACAAACCAGAGTTCCTCTCAAGTACCCCTGAACATAGAGGTCATTCATACTGGAAGACTTCATGAGCATGCTAAGATTTAAAAAATTGTTAGTGGAAATAAATTCAAATGCGTAAGGAACTAAGCAAAACAAAGAGGCTCCATGATGCATACTGCAATCACACAGGGACAGAACATGCTCTCTACAGTCCATGAAACCTGCTTTCAACAATAGAAATGAACATGACTGAATGATGCACAACCAAAATGAGACACACGGTGCTTCAGTTTTGGACTCCACCATCCACTCATTGTATGCGATATACGCAGTATCAGCCAGCTGGCAGGACATGAATTAAAATATCAGAATTACCCAGCTCCTATCATTGAAGTCTACTTTTTCCCCACAATTAGACTTAGAGGTTTTAATTATGTGGGTAGATCAAAATAATTTCTAACTACTTCTGCAATGGATCAGAATATATTTCACTAGATTTTATCCATAAAAAATTCATAAAGAGAATAAATGCCTTTGAAAAAAAAGTATGTAAAAGCATATTCTGTACACATTGAAATAAAATCCAACTCATTTCCTGTCAATACAACTTCTGTACTAATGTTTGCATTCAGAACTGTAATGTACCCATGACAAATGCTTATGAATTCATAATTAGCTTTCTTTTCAAAACTATTGTATGCAGTACTTTTTTTTTTTAGCTTTGGTGCAATAAGGACAGAGTTTAGTGTTTGACGTAAAGTGCTTCTATTTAGTGATGTCAACATCTACTCTCAGCCAGCTGTGCATACCGATTATGCCAGTTGCATCCCTTTTCATACTATCCCACACAATTGTCTGAATTCTCGGACTTGCAAATATATAATGTACACAATGACATCTCCACTGTGTGCATTAAACTCTAATGCTATGCATTCATTTGTTAGGGTTTTTTTTCCAGTTATTTCATTTATTCACAAAATGCTAAATATAGTGCAAGACCATCATCACTTTAGAACCCTGCAATGCACCAGATTTATTAGAGCATTCAGTGAATGATACATAGCACCAGTTGTTTACCTTATGAATTTTATTTCCACGTTCTTTTCTACTAACAGAGGAATATAAAATCCACAATACATGCATGTATTTTAAACATTGGGTAAAGGGAAAGGGACCATACAGAGATAAAAAATGCCAATTCTTACAATTTGCAATAAAAATTACCTACCATTCTTTCAGTTACAGTTCAACAATGCTTTTGGTTTTAGACTAATGGCCTGTAGGATTTTGGGTCTTGCCTTCCCTTGCTTCCACGTGTAACCTGTAAATTATAAGGCCCCACAACTCATCCTACAAAAGGATCATCGTTTCGGTGGGCAAGGACCTCTGAAGGTTGTCTAATCAAACCTTCTCTTCAGTGTGCACCTAATGTCAAGGCTTGATTGGTCAGGGATGAGAAGTCCACAATCTCTCATCTGCCTGTTCCATTGCTTATTGAGTCACTATGAAAATGTTTTTCATTACACTGAGAATTTACCTCACTGCTACTTGTGACTGCCACCTCTTGCCCTCTCATTGTGCAACTGTGAGAAGGGTCTAGTTTTCCCTACAACCTCTCACTGAGTACCTGAGATAGTAATTTGATGCCTTGTTAGCTTTCTCTTCTCCAGGCCAGATAAACATCTTCTTCATTCTCTCTCTGTACATCTGTGTTTCAGTCCCTGCACCATATTAGAGGCCCTTCACAGCACTTTCCTCAGATGGCCAATCTCACTTCAGTACTGTGGAGCCTGAAACTGGACACAGTACTTCAGAGGCAGCCTCACAAACATTGACTAGAGGGGAATAATCACTGGCATTTACTTCCTCACTACACTTATCCTAGTGGATCCAGTGTGTGCTTAGGCTTTGCTGCTGGAGGGCCAGTTTGCTGACTCAGGTACATCTCAGCCTGTTCACTTGCACTGTCAGAGTCTCAAGAAACTTTACAAAACTTGTGTTAGTGCCTCTGCTGCTGCACTTCCCTTTCTACAGGCTGCATAGTCCAGTTTTATAAAGGAGTGGATTCATCTGAAGCACCTCAGTGTGCAAAGTTAGGTGTGCCAGGATATAATTAAGCAAAATAGAATTCTGGTTTAATATGAAGAACAGCAAGAGAAACAGCTGAGCAGTTATGTAAGAGTCTCCCAAGGGAAGAAGCAGCAGCAGAGTTATGGCTCGCTGCATTCTCAAACCAAAGAGGGCAAGGCTGTGTTAAAAATTTATTGTAGAGCACCGTTTTGTATTAGGTGTGTAACTTTTTTAATGGTAACAAGTTTGCGACAGCTTGTAAATGTTATATTCCTGCTCCTAGATCCTCAGAACTACAACACATGGAAGAAAGACTTAATCAGCTTACAAAACCAGCTCCAAACAGAAGCTAAATGGGAGGAACCCACTAGGAGGAGGATCTCTTCTTGAATTTGTGTCATTTTTCTGTTTGGCAAGGGAATGAAACTGGAAGTGATTGCACCAGAGTCACAAGACCTTTTCCCAACTATCCAAAGCATGTGTGCTGTATCAGCTCTTTCCAGTATTTAAAGGGTTTTCCATGGTACAGGAGATTAATCTTCAAAATTAGGTTTGCCCTCTATAGCAATCTCTTAAAGAGTTACATTGTTTAAAGCTCACTAAGCAAAATTAAGGGTACTGCTATGAGTAATGCAGCAGTCAATGTATGCCAAATATGAGAAGAATCATTCTAATTTCTTGACAAGTCTGTCCCTAGCTACTGCTTCTGTTCAAACTAGGACATACCAAAATGTACTTTCATCCCAGAATAATTCTTTATTGCCACACCACAGGACAACATTAACACATATATGCAATGCTAACCCCGGGAGCAGATTTTTACCTTGAGGAGCTGCTTTCACATCTGCACTGTGTTATCCAGTTAGCTCACCTGTAACGTTGACATCTGTGTAACTGCTTAGCGTTTCTTAAAATATTTCTGCCTTCTAATCAGATGTTAACAGAATGGAAAGAACTTCTTTGTGGAATGATATGACAGTCATAGCAAGCAGTCAGCTGAGGAAGATTTTCTGTCTGTCTGACCTTCTGACTAACTGTAGATAAGTCAAAATGCACTTCTGTCCAAGTACGGAATTTCAAATAGACCACAATCTCTTGGAAATCCTTTGAAGTACAGGAGGAAGTTTTCAATGGCAGAGTCTTTGCTTCTCACTCTTGTTCCAAGATAGCAAGCTTTAAAAGCCATATATATATGTATCAGCTCTCACTCTTTCAAGCATTATAAATGCTCTCCCTGCCTTTTGAGGGTCATAAAAATCACCTCATATATGAAAAGCCCAGTAGCTTCCTATGCAGAAGGTTCCCAAATAGACCACATTTTAGAAGCTGAAATATTGGTCAATGATTGCATAAATACTACGGGAGCAATACATAAGAGCAGATTTAGATTGGACGTTAGGAATAAGTTCTTTACTATGAGGGTGGTGGAACACTGGAAGAGGTTGCCTAGGGAGGTGGTTGAGGCCCCTTCCCTGGAGACATTCAGTTCCAAGCTTGATGGGGCCCTGGGTAACCTGCTCTAGTGGGGGTGTCCCTGCTAACTGCAGGGGAGGCTGGACCATATGACCTCTAGAGGTTCCTTCCAGCCCAGACCATTCTGGGATTCTATAAATAGAGATCTCTGCAGTGGCAAGTCATTACTGCTCTGTGGTGCTTATACGGGTGTCATAGTGATCACAAGGACAGGTTTGTTCTTAGGGACAAGAACACCAATCTCTAGTTACAGGAATTAGAAGGTGCAGGGTAGAGGTGGTAAGAGAAAAAGAAGTGGATTTTCTCTCCTTTTTCACAGTTGACAATGACCAGTACTACTGGTCTCTGAGTCACTGCTTACATACAAGAACAACAGCTATATTCTGATCTTTACAGGGTGTCAAACCAATAGAGCATGATTAAATAACAGAATCAAGGGCAGCTTCATCTCACCATTACTAATCTTTAAGAAACAGCCTTATTAGCTACGTTACTTCACTTCTGTCCACCAGTTATATAGACTTGAAAGTAAAAGCCTAATTTATAGCTTAAGAGCCTGATATAAATCCTACTGCAATTGATATGGAAAAGCTCCCCTTGACTTTTCTGGGCTTCCATTCAGGTGGTAGTTAAAGGAGAAAACGTCCATGGGATTAGTTGCAATATGCCTGTCTTTGAAAGATGAAGACATTTGACTTAAAGTAGCTGAAACAAAGCACTACTGAATGAAACACCTCTCGCTTCAACAGTTTTTGCACTACATTGTTCATAGAATGTACTGACTTGGATTACAGTTCTGTACTCCTCCCCCGCCCCAGATTACAGCACAATCCTTCATTTATTTTGAATAGGCTGATTCTACACAGTAGCAGCACTATGGCTTTAATCATCCAAGATCCAATTTCAAAACCAGAAACTCCTGTTAGATTCCACACATTCTCTACTTTTGAGCCATACACCTTTTGAAAGAGAAAGCTTTCCCAGAAAGGTAAGACCTTGTGCCTCTTACAACCATTTATATCAGTTTAATGATGTGATTTAGTTACACTAGCACATATTTCCTTTCAAAGATTGCACTTTTGCAACGCAAATTTATAATCCAGTCTAACTCACTAAGCATATCAACACAAGGTTTCTACCATCCAAATACTGTTCCATCTGTTTCTGTAGTTTTCTTCAGTACGTGTAAGTAAATCCAGCTATCACTTTGTTTCCCCAGTGAGTGAAGGTCTCATAAACAGAAAGATTACCAAGGTTGTTTCTAAAGGACATCTTTCTCCCTCTTGAAACACTTTTCTATAAATTCTAGCAAACTGATATAGCCAAAGGATAATGGTAACTCCAGATATTGCAGAGGAATGCAGACAAATGATGGGACACAAACAATTTCAAGTTGAAGAATCAGACAAAGACAGAACCTGATAAGAACTTCCCAAATTATGTTTATTAGGAACAGCTACCAAAAAGTTTTCTGTTCTTTTCTACTTCTACCATTCAAAAGCCATCAACCACAAAAGCACATCTTTCTTGCACACATTTATAGTTTTGCAGTGTGGAACATACCACCTCCAGGAGCTGTCAAAGTATCATTGTTGCAAGCTTGAAACACAGTTCAGGCAAAAGACAGGGAACATAAAGAATTCAGCTCCTATAGACTGTGACTGGCAAAGTATGAGAAAAAGACAGCACTTTCCAATTACACATACACAAAAAGATTACTGCAGAAGTTAAATACGTCATGAGCAGAATTTACCTTTACAAAACTAAAGCCAAACTGGAACCACAGCAATGGTTTTGAACTTAATCAGGCATTCAGGAATAAAAAGTATTCCAGTGCCTTCAGATTTCTCATGTGCCCATTGCTTGGAAATCATATTGCCAAAGCATCATAAATTCTACAACAGTTTTGATTTTTTTTTGTATTTCAATAAAGTTGCAAGGTGTGGAGCTTTTTATTTTTAAAGAACCCTCTACATTTTTTTTCTGAGGTTAGGATAGAAGAACTACCAAGGTGTTAATCATATTTGCTCCCACACATATATGCCTAAGCACATACAACAGTCAAAACCATGTATCTGAAATAGAAGAGCCAAAATTGAGGACTTCAAGTGTTAAGCAAGAGCCATTAAACAAGATCTGAAACATGGAGAGTCGCAAGAGCCACAACATAGACATTTGCCTCAGGTGTAAGTGGTACCTGTTGCTTAGCACAGTTATTGGAACATCTGCCAGTTTAGAAGCCTGTGTACAAGCACATTTCACCACTGACAAAGCACTGAAAACAAATATGTCTCTAAAGTATGGTAACAGTACCTGAGCTTAAGTTTTTATTGCTGCAAATCCTCATCTTTAGAATGCTAGGCACTTACTTCCAGAATTGAGAGAGACAGCTAATTCCAGTTGGCAAGAGGATGTTCTGGGGTCACAGCACTGCTTTTATACCACAACTTGCACTTCTTGTGTAAGGTACCTTCTTGCCTAAGCTCCCTGAGTTAATAGACATTTCAGAACTGCATTTTTCTTTCATTTCCCACCTAACAATTGTCTCCTGACTCTGCATACCAAAAGTACAGGAAATCCCATAAAGAAATTAAGACAAGTCCTTACTAGAGGATTTCAGCAGTGCTAAAGAACACAAATTACAAAGATTAAAATCAACAAACACAACACTGCCCTTTTCCTCACACCCCAACCAAAGACACACAGCAGTTTTCCAATTTTCTAATCTCAGCACACAAGCAATCCTAAGATTGCAAAGATCTATCTCAAGCAGTTTTAACATTTGCTCTGCCACATACAATTCTACCAAAGATTACTGTTTCACACACACCTCTGTTGGTTTTGCATGGTACAGAACTTTGTTTTTACCTGTCTGAATTTTCAGCTAAACTGCCAGATTCTGTGCTGTAGTGACCAACATATATGTACATATTTTATTCCACTGAGTATGGAGTAGGTAATCTCTGAGAGAGGAGTATCTTCCTTAACCAGAGAGCTAAATTTACCACTACTCATCTCATAATGCCTCAGGTGATACAGAAGCCCATCAGCAAATAAGCTGTCACTGGCATACTGAGAAGCAAATAACACCTCTCCATAGAGATGCCTTCCACAGATGCAGCATTTTTTGACACGAACACATAACTCAAGTACACAAGCTAACTTTTATCCAGACCTGCAGATATGCTCTCTTCAAGAAGTAAGCCCCAGTCACAGAAGTACCAGAAATGGGTGTGGAAACAGTGAATTTCCAAGACTATTATTCTGCAGCCTGCTTACATAAGCTATACATGTTACTCAGAACTTTATTTACAAACAGAAAATCAGACTGGGAAATGATAACCTAACACTGGAAATAGAAGTGAAAAGAAATGTTTGGGTTCTTAGGTCTGTCATTTGCTGTATTTTGTGATGCTCAGGTCACTTAGAGTTAATTAAATAATTCACAGCATCACAACTTGCATACATGTAATGCTATATACTGGCTTTCAGAAACTGCATTATCTATGCAATTACTTCTATTTTTGTTCACAAAGTATATGTTTGCCTTTGATAATGTGCTGGAAGGGACTCATTAAATTACTAATGTAACTATTAAAGCTATTAAATTACCAATTTTGATGGATCAATTTGAAGCACGTTGAGATAAGCATAAAACCAAAGTAAACCAAGTGTCTCTTCACTTCATTCACCCTCCTATGAGGTTATGAATGCAGATTTTTTTTTTCTGACACCATTAACCCTTACTTTGTATGAACCTCCCTGGCCAAAACACTGAAATAGTTATTCCTAGGGCTTGCAAAACATTATGTCTGATAGTACATAATGAAGGGGAGGTAATACTTGATGGTTTTTTGAGAGCCCAGGGGAGAGATTGCTCCCTAAGCTTCCTGACAAGATGCTTATTTTTATTCACATTGTCACTATGTTTTCCCATGAACAAATATTTATACTTCAGAGGAAATGTTTCAGTAATATGTATCAGGCAGGATAAGCAATGTGTTCACTTCCCTTTATTATGAGAAAGCAATTTTGCTTACATGAGAAAGTAAACATATGGAGTCCCCAGAGATGCCTGGGAAGGGGTCATTCTTGCAGGGATCCTGTCTTGAATTTATTGGCAGCACATCACTGTGTTAGGACCTATAGAGATTTCATTTGTAATTGCTATAAATTAATACATAAAAGCTTTTCCATTCCCTTTGTTGATAGAAACAAAATATCCTTGCACAATCCAGTCTCAATCAAAATATTTTTCCTTCTGACAAATTTTAGTAGCATGTTATGTTCCTACTTGCATTATTATAATTTATGTTTAATAAATATGGCAAGGTATAAATCCACCTTTTCTGAATGCTTCTGAACATAAAACAGACTGGGAAAGCCAATAGGTGAAACCAGCCTACTATCATTGAGTACTCCAAAATCTGAGCAGTGAGCTGGACTACATGATTTTCGAAGGTCCCTTACCACCTAAGTTTCCTGTGATTCTAAATTTAGATTTAGGTTTTACTAAGTTACATGCTTACTGTATGAACCTGAAAAGATCTGGGTGTGTGACTTGGCAAACACATGGTTAATATGCACCTGTATTTCAGGCAGGCAATAGCCTCACCTTTTCCTTAGGTTGCATGGAGCAGGAACAGAGAAAGCTGCTTTCTTCATCCTAGGATCTCACCCATTTCCTGCATCTGTAGTTAGTGTGCAAGTATTTACTCTTGAAAATTAGACTTAGCAGCTTCCGTTTCTTTGATGCTTTGAAGAAAAACTTGACACTGGGTCAAAAGCTGCTATATTCAGAAGCCATCCATTACACCAACTCTACAACTCATGTCCTTTATACATTTATTTTATCTAATGGAACATCAAAACAAAGCTAACCCATTCTGTAAGTGAAAGGATTAATTTTCAGTTAAGACTTTCAGTACCAAGTTCTCCAAGTCACAGATGCTGTAACATTAAAATACTTCACCAAAAGCTGCTGGACAGAACAGCAGCAGTGACAGGCAACACTAAGTGAAATTCATCTGTTGGGTTTGTTGTTTCTCTCTGGGAACACTTACCTCACAAGAGAAAATGTTCATATCCATTTTTAACAGCTTGATCAAAAGCAGAATTCCATTACAGATATTTCATGCCTTTAGTTTACTGTGGCACTCCTGAAAAGATAAAAACAGACAATAAACCATGCTATTTTCAACCCAAAATTACAACACATGCAATACCAAAGACCTGTCATGATACATTTTATATTATAAAATAGGCTTGCTTGTCCAACAAAACAGTCTGATTTCAAAGTTTCATACTGGTAAATTGAGTATCTACATTAAAATACTACCTCTTCTGTTCACTCTAATGCACTGAAGAAATCATGGCTAAAAAGACGAGCTTTTGAGCATAACAAGATTGCCATAGGTCTGTCAAATAAAGCTTATTCTTGAATAATTTTCCTCAAGACTTAGATTAGGAAAAAAAAAAATCACCTTATGTGTCAGAATTAAACACTGCTATATCACACCTAACTAGGTCTAGATCAGCTAAGAGTTTCTTAGGAGGGGTATTTTTGTCCACCTTCAGGAAGGTGACAAGACCTATTACTCTAAAAATCAGCTGACAGCCTGATGACAGGTGTACCAGGACATCTGTGTTGCTTCCACCTTTAGTCCCAAATAAAATTAATTATAGAAGTACTTCGTTTGGTTTGGTAAATGTCTGCACTTCTGTGGCTTGGTTCTCATCCAGGAGCAAGGCTGAGTGTTTCCAAGAATCTAAGGTGAAAGTAACATTGATTTCACCTCAGACATTGCCCTAAAAGAAATGCTCAGTGACACAAATAGCTTTCAGAGGTTTCATGCTAGCTTGAAAAGCAGAAGTGAAATGTTCAGATGAAGAGACTGGTGGCTTGCTAAGCTTGTCCAGGCGTTTTCCCATCCTTATCAGCAACAGTTCAGAGTTGAATTTAGAAAGGAAGTTAGTTTCTCACAGAAATTTCCACTTTCCGTAGATACACTGCACAAGACTGAGGACACATACACGGAAAATGAAGTAAGGCCTCACTACACCTTTATGGAACAGGCAAACCATTGGAATTGATATTAGAGCTAGAGACATGATTTTATATCCCTCTATAAATTCCTTCCATCCCCAGAAGTCCTTTGTTATTTATCCATAAGCATTTTAGCAGCAAAGAACATATCAGTCTTCCTTAACTGACATGTTTCATCCAGTTACAAGTGTTGAAAATCTTCTCATCACCTTTTCTATTGTCTTCACCTTGACTTTCTCCAAGGCAGGCCCTTGCAGCTTCCACACCCTGTGAACTCTACAAAGAGCCTAATCCCACAATGAAACAAAACTGCAAATACCGATTAGGGTCATGAGCACACACGGGGTTCTCCAACTGTTTAAATACCTAATTAGGTGCTACTGTATCATCCACAACTGTTCATTTGTTCTCTCAGTAAGGATTATAGATTAAAAGTTATTTGCAGTTTTTCAGAACACCTCTTTTCAAAAAGGAGGCATCTATCTTCTAAACTCAAGAGCTGTCTCTGCTTTTAATTCACCACAGTATCTCACATTTCAACCACCCTTTTTCTGCTTTGTCCTTCTTAAAATCCACAGACATGGCCTCCATGGATACATTGAGATCATTCTCACTCTTGAACGGACACGAAAGCCTTTCCACCAGCTCATTCATAGTTCTTTTGTAGTAATCATTAATTATTTACATTATTGTTCTAGTAAAAGACACATTGAGACTCTCCCGCTTGCTGATGTTTTTAATTGTTACGCTGTTAAGTCAGACCAGTTGCTTGAAGAGTGTAAACAGATATAAATGTAGTTAAACCCGATTTTCATCATTACTAAAGCATAAGTCTTAAAAATTCCATTTCACAATAAAAAATAATTTCTGGGCTCCATCCCTCTGCCCCTCTATCTTACTACTTCTTTCTGATTTTGAATATAGTTGGGACCAAAAAAAGTAAGGCTTTAATCTCATTTATTATTGTGCTACCTGATTACAACTCCAAATTATAAACATCTTCCCTGTCATGGCAGTGGAAGTAGATCTTCTATTTTTGTGATGGCCTTCACATAGAAGAACAGCGCAGCTAAATCTTATGTGCAACTTCCTTACTCAAGTTTTGAGAAGCTCATAGCTGAAAAGACAACCTTCTTTATGTGACTCTTACTGTGTGCCTGCACCAGTTCTGGCTATGTCAGTGCAGTTCTTTCCCTCTCCCACTGACCCAGGCAGGCACTACCTGAACTAATGCTCACCCACAACATGAAGCAGACTATGGTACTGTCTGCTGGACGTGCAGTAAACAAAGGGAAACTAAAGCCAGCTGGAGCTAAGAGTAATTCAGCAAAGGATGTACTTATATGGCCTAATTCTCGTTTGAACAGGCAGGAAGGGGAAGAGCAGGTGGTTGCTGCTGCAGATTAGGAAGTGATACACCCACAGCACAAACCAAGCCTGGAAGGAATCCAGACAAGACCATGTAAAATGTTGTGCTCCCTGGATGGCTCCGTGGGGCCAATACATCAACTGGTCACGTGTGATCTGGCCTAAGAACTTATTTTGCTGCAATCAGAAAACTGAAAGAAAATTCATTCCTCTTTTTCACTCAAATTCACCCCAGTTTCACCTTCAGGTTGTTCAGTAGACTAAGCTGAGCCAGTCTTTTTTATTTCCCAGTTTTGCAGGGATTTAAAAATCTCTTTTTTTTTTGTTTGGGTTTTTTTTTTTAAGATTATTACCAAACTAACAATACTGCAGAATTTTGTTGTCTCAATCTACTTGAGAGCTTCCTTTTGCTAACCTATCATATCTACATAGTATTCAGGTTTCTGCAACATCCCACATTTTCATAAAACACCTTCAACAAACTTTTAGGGATTATGTGGAAGAAAAGTAACTGCTTATAAGTATGAAATTGCCACTTTGGTTAATATGGTCTTACTTCAAACTTCCAACCTTCAAAGTTCAAACACTGGAAGAAGTTCAAGTAAAAGAAAGAGCAGACCATTAGTTCACTGTTTTAATTACTATGACACACCTCACTATACATTACATGGTTGAACAGACAGAAGTAACTTTACCTCGCATTGATACTTAAACCAACATTTCCTCTCAACACATTTTTAAACCTTTTAATGTGCTAGAATTCATAGCCTATACAAGCATTTTGCCTTTTGTAGTTCAGTTTAGACAAGCATGCTTTTTCTGGGTATTTTTTCCTGTAAATCAATACAAAGACAAAGGTAAATGATGTCACGTGTGTATTTTTGTTTAACTAAGTACAAATAATGGTATGGTGAGAAGTTGACAAACAAGTTCTAAAAGATGAGATACTTAAGATTGCCACTAACTCTACTGTAGGAGCAGCCACAATGGTTTGGTTAAACAGCTGGTAAATAAAGGTTTGTGTACTGAAGTTCTCATTTTGTGTGCTGCCTAAGTAGGAAAATGTTTTGTCTTTATTTTAATTCCTCTTTTCTGATGGCTGCAAGAGAGTTGTGTTGGGTATGGCTCACTGCTTCTTCCCCAGAGGTCCTCAACAACTACAGGGAACAGAAGGGGTTCTCAAACTTCACCCTCCTGTAGGTCTTTTCAGACACACATCCTTCATAACCAGCACATCTCTTGTATCCAGTTTTCAACAGGCACTTGCACTCTGTTCTGCTGGCAAATTTCTTTCATGTAATGCAGAGACCCATTAATCATTTAAGATTAAAAAAGGAACCTAAGGGCAGGAATATTCCATTTTTGCTCGTGTAATAGATGTTACTTTGCTAGCACGTCAACTCAAGTTATCTTTGTGCATGTTACGTTAATTCAGTAAATTGCTTTTCAATCGAAATGCATTCAGAAATCCCCTGCAGAATCCATATGCGAGCAAAATTTGATTTTCATGGTGCATGTGCCAGATCAATATCCAGAAAAAGAAGTATGAACAGCTTTTTGTTGTGTCCACCGAGCTTGCTGTAAGAGAGGGTTGTCAGAATAAGTCGCATAAAAACGCCCCGGGCACGAACTTGTCAAAGTCGTATTACCGCACTATTTACATCGAGCTCAACCAGAGAAGTAATAAATCCGTCTAACGGTATTTAATAGCTCGGCAGCGTTGGAGCGGTCCCGCACCCGAAGTCGTCAGCATTTTCAGCCTTACAGAGCAGGGGACTGGACAGCAGGCAGAGCCAGGCAGGTGCCGGGTCTCTCCCTGCGGCGGATGCGGCCCGTAAAAGCCAGGGACTCCTGTCAGCACCTGCCCTCCAACGGGGGCGGCGGCATGTGGCGCCCCTGGCCCGCCGACCGGCACTACGCTGAGTCCCGCGGTGCATCGGTCACTCGCCGCTCCGTCCTCCGCGGCAGCTGCCGCTTTCTCCAGCAGCTTCACGCTGCCCCCGGGACCAGCGGAGTTTGACATCCACCCTGTCCCTGGACCCGCTAGGTCACCCGCGACACGACGCGCTCGGCCCGGCAAAGCGCCCCCGAGAAAGACCCGGGAAGCGCCTGCCACCGGCGCCTGCCCGCCTGCCTCTCTCTCTCCCTCCCTTCTTTCCTTCCCTCCTTCCCTGACCACCTCGCGGGAGCGCGACCGGGCCGCGCGTCTCACCTGAGCGCGCAGCAGGACCAGCCGAGGACGGGACAGAAGTGCCAGCTGCTGCTACCCGCAGCTCTCTGCCTAGGGCGGCCCGCCTCCTCGGCTGTGCGGTGCGGTGCGACCCGCCCTGCCCTGCCTTGTCTTGTCTTGCCCGCCCCGGCCAGCGGGGAGCGGAGCGGCCGCCGTGCCCCAGCCAGCCAACCACCCCCCGGGCCAGGCTGCGCCGGGCCGTCACGTGAGCGCGCTCGAGCGCTCGGGGCCGTTACGGCCGTTACAGCCGCGCGAGGCGGGAGGGGGCGGGGCCGCGCGGGGCGGGACCGTGAGGTGCCGCGCGCCGCCGCTCAGGTAAAGTCCGGCGGGGCCGGCGTGGGGTAACCGCGGCTTGCGCGGGGATCTGCGCCCCTTGGGCAGCCGGCACCTGCGCGCCGCCCTTCCTGCCTTCAGGAAAAGTCGTTTCCAGGAATTGAGGAGCTGCCGAGGCAGAAAGTCCTGCGAAGCTCCGTGAGGGGAACGGCCTTCTTGCAGCGAGGAGGCTCCTTGTGCCCCCCTCTTTGCTCTGCGTGTTAAGGGCAGTCGCGCTCCATGTAAGTGCACTCATGGCGAAATGTCGAATCTCGCTGAGGAGCGGGATATGTATGTTTCTGTGGAGCGTGTACAGTCTATTTAGCATTTCTGTCCCCTGAGTAAATTACGCTGCACACCACCTCAGTTTGCCCAGGAAGAACTGCCCTGGTGGGTTGTAGTTAAAAAGCAACGTTAAGCCCGTTTTCCTACCAGGATGTTTCCCGTTTACACTGCCCTCAGGGTGTCTGACCTCTGAATCAATAACACACTAAAAGAATTCTCTAAAGGGAACCATAATAGGAAGTTATAAGCAATCCAGCACCGTAGAGGGTTATAGAGCATATTGCTGAAATGCTTCAGGAAAGTGTGAGGAATGTCCCAGTAACCTGATAATGAATTTTATGCTTGCTTGGTGGCTTGGACTGGGTCTTACTCTGTCTCTTTCTGTTTGTGGGTTTAGAAGGAGTTTGGAGGAGCGTAGAGATAAGGTATGCAGACGCTGTGCAGTTGTCCGTGCTTTATGCTACTTAGTGGTGATGTTTGGTATTGATTATGTACAGTTTTTGACAACATAGCTCTTCGGGGCTAAAGAGAAAGTACTACAGGGCCTCAAGACAGGAGGAGCTGGCAGTGTTGCACAGAGGGGCGAGCTGAGCTTGATGTCCAAAAGCTTTTCTCCTTTCTAAATGATACCGGGTATCCTGTTTAAACTAATGCATCTAGCCCCTAGATATGAAAACCAGAGCAAAAGTGTGGGTCCTTTCTTCTTTCGATGATTTTTAATTCATGTACTTCCTTGTGGAGTATAGAAAGGCTGAAATTTACTTGCTGTGCACTGCATCAACAGTGCTCTTTACCTGTCTGTTTTATCAACACATGCTGCATAAGTAGTGTGTATACATGCATGCAGTATCAATACATGCTGATCAACAGCGCTGTGTACATCCATATGGTATTAGTACATGCTGTATCAATATACTGAACTGTGCAGCAGGGTGAATTAGCTTGTGTGGGACTCCGTGCTGCCACGAATAAACTGACTGCCTTCAGCACATAAATCATTACTGTTGAGCCCCAGCATACCCTGTGCTTCATGAAAGAAATATAGAAGAATAATCACAGGATTCCGTGACCTTTATTTAAAATAAATGACAAGTGGAATTATAAACCACTCATTAAGGGAACAAAAAGTATTAACAGCTTGTTCAATTTTTAAGATTTTGAATAAATCCTGAAAGAGAATGATCTTTGTTGTCTGTGTGGTACCAAGGGCAAAGAAAGATTGCTGGGCCATAGTTCCTGCCTAGGACTGAACAGATTATTTTGTTTGGGAACAGTTTTATTCAGAGTTCCAGTAACTTGTACTTAAAGTCCTAGTGAGGAAGCTTCCACAGTGCTTCCATGGCATTTGTGTGCAGAAGTGTACAGTTGTGCAATTCTGATTAGTATGAACAAACTGTCTAAATTCCTGTAAGTTGTGCTGGAAACACACTATCATTTGCAAGGTGACTGAAGCAGGCAGTTTTGCTCACAAGGTTATCATGTCTGTCCATTCAGTGGATGGCCTCAGACTTTGTGTTGAGTAACATTCTTATGCTAACTAAACCCAGGTGAGATAAAAGTCAACTCATGCAATGGATTGTATTGTTTGCTGAATACTGAATTATTTCCTTCTATTTCATGTATTTCCTTTAGCATTGTAAAATGAATTTAGGTTGTGTGAAAGGTTCTTGACTGACAGTTTTGGAAATTGAACTCCCATATTTAATCCCAGTCTGAGTCTAGCACGAGGAAACATCTCAATGATATGAAAGAGGAAACTTTGCTATGCTCAGGATAGTCCAACTCACTTGTTTTCTCGTGCCAGCACAGGCAAGATTTCCTATTTCTTCATTGCCCTGTGGTTTCTGAGTCTAGGATATCTTTATTACTTTAAAACTATGCCCTAGATACTAAGACTGTGTGTTTAATTCAGGAAAAGCAAATATTGAATAAGTAATCTGGTTTTAAAGTATGGTTACGCTGTTTCAGCCTTAAATTAGTTAGGCAGTAGTGTGGAAAGCTAACAGCCATTACAGCGCATAGCTCTGTTTTCACAAACTTTGATTTATTGTCTTTATTGAGTTTTGCAAACAGATTTGTTCATGCTTTTAAGATGCAGCTTCTTTTTGGGCAAAACTGCAGATGTTGAGGCTGTGAGCAAAGATGGAGAGTGTGATGTTACCCTTGAGAGTGCATGTGGAATTGATGAGAAGCTGTGTAAGTTCTAAGCTTCAAAGAATGAAAGCCAAAGCATCTTATAAAATTTGCTGTTAAGAATAATTGCTGTCAGACAGTTGTGTAACTTTTATGATATAGCTTGAACCTAGTCATAAGACAGACTGATACCAGTAATGATGTCAAGACTGTGATTACGCTGCTTCCCATTCACAGAAGATACTGTGATGATGAAAATATTTGTTAGTCTTCATTGCTGCACCATTGTAGCTGAACTGCAGTTAAGTTATTTTGACTATGGTAGCTCCAGATGAGTCACTTTTTTCATTACATGTCTGAGTTCTTAAAAGATAATAGATTTCAGGGTGGTTTTTGTTTGCAGAAAAGTGATGCAAAACCTATTCTGTGCTGCTTGGTGGATGCATTTGTCCTTTTCAGCACCCACTGAATGTATAGGATAGATCTAGACTGCCTGTTATTTCTGAAAGTCCTACTGCCTGTTTTCAAGCATGCCTCAAAGTATTAGGTCTCAGTGACAGTTAATAGAGCCTGGATCTTTCTGCTGTGGTGAAATAGGGAGTGTTAATGCACTCATTTCTGGTCACTGAGCTGTGGTGACTTGGGAGGTCATATGTGAGATGGTGATCAGCAGGTCCCTGGCCTTTCCAGATAGGCACATTATGCTATAACCTGTTGATTTTTATTTTTTTTTTTTTTTTTTTAATATTTTACCCTCTATTATCACAAATAGCTTATTTTAATACTTTGCTCTCCGTTGCCTTAAGGTTGTGGCTATGGTTACTGTAGCCCTTCACTGCTGTGTCAGACATGAACAGGCTTCAGATCATGGCTTTCCACTGCTAAGTATACTTTGACTCTGCTCACAGCCTCCAGCAGGCTGTGGCCAGCCCTAGCTTACTACTATTCACTGTCATTTGGTGTTAGGACAGTTGGAATGCCTGTTCTCCACATCTCTGTGTTAAAGACTGTATTGACCTCATAGCTGCTTCTTCGTCTCAAGAGATCTCAGAATCACAGTGATTTAGCTGCCTAGAGCTTTCAGAGTCTCAGAAGGCCCTATTATGACTTCAAGCTTTGGTGCAAGAAGTAATTTCAGAGTAGTGAAAGGTTTTGGTTCTTGCCTACAGAGTTTTGGCGAGCCTATACCTAAAGCACTATGCATAGTTCAGTGGGCACTGGAAAAAAATGGCAGAAAGGCACACTATTAGCTTATGCTAAAGGCTTATGTCATCTTTATAGGCTGTTATAAAATTAGTATTCTAAACACTGAAGTAGTCACCATTGTGAATCACTTTGTGTTCATGCTAGACAAATCTTCTTTATAAGACTGGTGGAGTCTTTGGGTAAAGATACTGACTTGATAACTGCATGCGAGAGAAGGGATTTCACTGGCACATTGTTGTAATAGTGAAACATTTTATTCTGAAGCAGAAATACCAGTTAGGTTATGGAAATGCCCAATCTATAATATATGAAAGTCATGCAGAGGGAACCCATTCCTGATTTTGGCAAAACTATCTGAATCTGCTGTTGCTTTGGGGCTCAGAAATGGCAGGAGTGAAATGTCAGCAGAATCCCTGAGGTCTAGTGGTACTAACAAATAAACTTTTGTAGCTTTGCTTTCACAGATAATTCTGTTTATTCAGCAGCTCCTTCTTTTTAAATTATAAATCCTATAACCTATGACAAATACTGTATGAGGAACAGTGGAAAGGATGATAGTGCTGTAGAAGGAGGGTAGAGAACACTTTGTCATTAATTTCCACATTTTCATTAAATATAGTTAGTGAATATTTAGCCACACCCAACTAGGTTTTTGGAAAGGCACAAAATTCAGCAAGAAAAGCTTCTATGACTTTATCATTAAGTAAAATTGGTCCCCGGAAAATGAGATCATAAAGTAATATAGAATGTTAAAATTTCTGAAGATTATCCATCCTTATGTTTAGATATAAAAGTGAGATGCAGCAAGAACTGACCAAAAATTCCTATCCTATCCTTTTTCTACACTGCAACTACAGAACTCAGGGATCACTTTGCTATGGGGAAAAAGACTAAGAACCTCCACTTGCGTCAGTGTGCTCCTGCAACATTTGATAGAAGGATTGTGTCCATGTAGTCTTCCCCTGCCTAGCCTGAGTTGCAGAATTTAATCCCTACTTGAAACTAAGGTGGATTGCAACAATGCATAGTGTGCATAGTTGTTTATGCTGCCAATACAGAAGATTTGCACCGGTGCAGTGCATTCCTAGGAAATCCTCTGTATAACAAGCCAAGGTCTGTGATGCCACCTAAACGTAGTTCTCAACAACCTTTCACCATAGCCTTCTACCATGCAGTGCATGTGAAATGTTACCAAACTAAACCAGCACAGATACACTCTGTTTTGGAAGGATAAATGATCAGAGGAAACTAATGGCCATTGTGAATTTAATACTGTTTAGCTGAGAATGTACATTGGATTTAATCAAATTACCTGTCTGCCAGCACAAATTCTTATGTGACCATCAGTTTCCACACACACACACACACACACAAATCTTCCTTCCTAGGTTTAGCACAATTCAGATGTCAAATTGTTTTATGGCCCTTCACTCCTGATCTTCCTTATCTTGAAATCAGGGACCACTGAGAGGAAAATGCGAATGAGGAAGCACACTACCTTCAACCCTTCCCATCTAAGACCTGACTCCTCTTGTTTAGTACTTGTAGGAGTCTCCTATAAACATCGTACTCACATAAACATAATTGTTGTAGTGAATGTCAATTCAGATGCTGTTTGCTGTAAAAAAATTCTGGAGCAGATACCATGCTTGCTTCCAACCCCCATTTGTCCTCTTCATAAGTTATAACAAGCAACTAACAATATGAATTTCTATACTCATGAATACCACTCACAGTATCAATGGACTTTGACCAAAACAAACCAGTCTGTATAATTACAGGAAAACCAGTGCCTTCTGGTATCTGAAATTATGATATGCATGCAAAAATAGATACACACATATCTGAAATGGCAAACACAATTTTACTAGTTCTCAAGCTGGTACACTGTGTTACTGTAATTACGTTTAGTTGTTGAATGTTTGAAACTCATATAAACATCCTTTTCAAGACCTGGTAAAATAGGCTGCTGTGCACAAAAAGAAACAACTATAAATAGTAGTTCTTTATGCTGTTTAATCTACTTGCTGTCTGTTTCAGTTCTTCATTCTGTATCGTACTTATCATAGATGTCTATCTACAGATTTTCAAAGGAAGTTATTAGCTTCTCAAATGGCCCCAAACCAAACCCCAAGTTTGTGTACTGCAAGCATTGGGGTTCCACAGAAGCCAAAACCAACATAGCCACAAAACTGTCTCTGAGAAGGCAGAAGACCTGAGTGTCGAGTAGTCATTATTCTCTGTTGCATATGCAGTTGGAATCCCTAATTTGCCATCAGTTTATGAGATCCCAACAGGAGCCTTTGGTTGAGAAATCACCTCACAGTGTATCATGGAGACCAGAGCTGTCTTACTGTGTATAAGAGATGTTTGTTTCAACATCAGTTTCAGTAAACAGCCCTTGTGTCTGGCTTCAGATTCCGCCCTCTCTGTTCTAGCAAGATGTTGTATCAGATGAGTGTCATAGAAAGGTTTCCTGAATACATAACTAGCACCTGTAAACATTCTGTACTGTAGTTGTAGATTAAAATAGCAAGAAGACAGTGTAGACAGAACATTTTTGTTGCCTCTTTTCTTTCATTACCAAGTGCTTAATCTTCTCAGGCTGACTGCATGTACCACTAAACCCAAGATATTTTTCCAGTGCCGACAGTGAGATCAGTCACTGTCAAAGCTCCATCAGTGTTTCTTGCCATCAATTGCTACTCTGCTAAAACTTTCAGAAAACATCAGAGTGTTTTAAGTGTGATAGTTTGAAACAGTCCAGAAAATTTCAGGTGCTTGGAAATCTGACCGGTTGGTGTAGATAATATTGTTACTTGTTATTTGACCACCAGATCTTATGCAGATGCACTGTAGTAAATTTCAGCAGTTCATAGATTTAATGACTGTATTAATAAGTAATTAATATTTGGGTTTAGCCATCATGGTTATAACTATTACTAATACTTTTTTGTCTGTCAAATGCTTAACATGTATATTAATAATTTAATAAACTTTTGATATTTATATTTCTAGGCAGTTCAGAAACTATAAACTATTTTTTTTGTTTTAAGGATTCTATAAAGTTTAATGATAACTTTCTGAAATATTTTTTGCCCCTTAAATGACTATTATGAAGCATAACACCTTTTATTTCTTTATTCCTTGTGAAACAGATCTCCAAGCACAGATATTGCCATTGGCCGGACATAGATTAGAAATATTTCTTAATGTCTCACCAACCTGAGTTTTGAAAACTTCTTGACAACTTCTGAAAATAAACTACTCAGCAGTATTTCTGTGTTCTGAAAATGCAGAACAACATTTATGATGTGACTCACTATTTGTACCCTGGAACTTGCCAGTAGTTAAGAGTTAACACAATCCACTAGCACTTTAAAGGATCAGGGAATGCTTGTGTCTCTCAGCATAAGTATGCACCATTTTATTCAATTGAGAGTGTACACATAGCTGTTAGCCAACACACAGAAGATACATGGGAAAATGAAGAATTAAATCTGGCCACAGGTACTGAAAAAGCAAATTATCTTAGAATCACAGAATATTTTAGGTTTGAAAGGACCTTTAAAGGCCATCTAGTTCAACCCTCCTGCAATGAGCAGGGACATCTTTAAATCAGCTGCACAGAGCCCTGTCCAACCTGACCTTAAATATTTCCAAGAATGAGTTAATCTACCACCTCTATTTTAGTTTAAAACCATCACCCCTTGTGTTGTTGCAATAGACTGTGATAAAAAGTCTGTCTCTATTTTTCTTGTGTTGAAGTATCTTTAAGTATTGAAAGGCTACAATAATGTCTCTCTGATGCCTTTCTCCTCGCTGGGCTAAATCATAGAATCAGTCAGGTTGGAAGAGACCTCCAAGATCATCCAGTCCAACCTAGCACCCAGCCCTAGGCATTCAACTAGACCATGGCACTGAGTGCCTCATCCAGTCTTAAACAATTCTAGGGATGGTGACTCCACCACCTCTCTGGGCAGCCCATTCCAATGGTAAATCACTCTGTGAAGAACTTCCTCCTAATATCAAGCCTATCCTTCCTTTGGCACAACTTGAGACTGTGTCTCCTTGTTCTACTGCTGGTTGCCTGGGAGAAGAGACCAACCCCCACCTGGCTACAGCCTCCTTCCAGGTAATTGTAGACAGCACTGAGGTCACCCTGAGACTCCTCTTCTTCATGCTAAGCAGCCCCAGCTCCCTCAGCCTCTCCTCATAGGGCTTGTGCTCCAGGCCTCTTACCAGCTTCATTACCCTTACGGACATGTTCCAGTATCTCTCTTGAATTGAGAAGCCCAGAACTGGACACAGTACTCAAGGTGTGGCCTGACTGGTGTTGAGTACAGGGAAGAATAACCTCCCTTGTCCTACTGGCCACGCTGTTCCTGATGCAGGCCAGGTTGTCACTGGCTCTCTTGGCCACCTGGGCACACTGCTGGCTCACATTCAGCCTACTATCTACCAGTACCCCCGGGTCCCTTTCTTCCTGGCTGCTCTCCAGCCACTGTGTCCTCAGCCTGTAGTGCTGCTTGGGGTTGCTGTGGCCAAAGTGTAGAACCCTGCACTTGGCTTTGTTAAATCTCATCCCACTGGCCTCTGCCCACCTATCCAGCCTGTGAAGGTCCCTCTGCAGGGGTCTCCTACTCCAGCATATCGACATGTGCTCCTAGCGTGGTGTCATCTGCAAACTTACTAACAAAAGGGATTTGAACTTGCAATGGTGCAGTGAGATACACTTTCCCTTCTACAGAGAAGAAGTACTTTTGAAGGACCTTGTTTTGAGACCACTATTCTCATCAGCAGGTCATAGACTGTGCTAGTGGTAGCAAATCAGTTGCAAAGCCCTGCCTTGGCAAGTCAGTCATAGGTAGGAAATCAGTGTCAATACTTCTGACTAGAGAAAGTTTCATTCCTTTCCACCTCTGAATCTATTTTTGCTCTTTGAAAGTTAATGTGACAATCTGTCCTATCATCTGTTCTATCACAGCACCTGTACTGTTACATAGCATGGCTCCCAAGAGCAGAAAATACAGTGGGAAAACTTTACAAAATCCATAGTTAAAAGCCAGGTTATTTTTAAGTTTTGGAGTTATTTTGCGGAAAATATATTACTTTTTAATTTCTTAGGCAGAAGTTGGTCTCTGAGGTAGAAAAATCCTGTAGCCACAGTGACATGATTGTCTTTCTGAAATATGGTATTTTGGTATTAATCTGGGCCAATAGAGACAGAGCTAAGAAGTGGTTTGTGATAGGGCACTGTAAAATTGACTAGTAAAGCACATACCTTCCTCTGAAAACATTTTAGTTCTTAGGCTGTATTTCTGAGCTTTCATGCATGCTTGTTAATTATTAATTGATAATTGATCCTGCTGAGAGTTAAAAGCAAAGAGCACCACTACCTGGATAATGAGAATAATATGGATTCATATCTACAGAATGAGGCACTGAAGGTGAGGAAAGTCCATGGCACAAACTGGTGGAAATGTGAGAAATTCTGCAGCATTCTTCAATAAGTGTCTTTCATAAACTCAGTGTCTTCAGTAGTTGCCATATCACTTGCCTGGAAAACA
Organism: Pogoniulus pusillus; assembly: GCF_015220805.1. NCBI lineage: Eukaryota > Metazoa > Chordata > Aves > Piciformes > Lybiidae > Pogoniulus > Pogoniulus pusillus. Next base: position 34,324,987 of record NC_087269.1, read on the forward strand.
GAACTCTAATTTTTGCAACTAGAAGCCTACTGGGAAAATAATTGAGCCACAATTTTGGTGGATTTGTCAGGGCACCTTGTCTAGTTTATATCCCTTGAATTACTAATAGTTCTGTGAGTAGCAGAACTGAGGAAGAGCCATTTTCATATTTGATTCTTCTGAGGATCTAATTGTGTCTCTGCCGTGACCAAAGTTTTTTCCCCACAGTTGAGATATTCATCAGCTGAAATTAGCTGAATATTAGGATGGGACTGGATGTGTGCATAAAAAGATTCACACCATTTGTGGGACTGTTTTTTTAAGTAGATCTTTTCTTACTAGCCTGTTTTTCTGTAAAATATGCTGTCTTACTTCTCTACCGTATAGCAGATGTGAGCTTTTGAGCTATGGCCCATTGTTTTGGTTCCCTGCTATAATGCAGCCACAGCAGCCTGCCGAGTAGTATAGGTATCAGTAAAGGTATTGCCATAGGTTTAAACTGCCATTAACTCATCTTGGACTGATGTGGTTACATTGCTTTTGTTTTGGGGACAGTGTAGACTTCCTGATTATGTGTGGTGCTGACCTTCTGTCAGTGTTCTGTGGTATAACTATCCCATTCATGGGGTCTTTATTTGTGCTGATGCACAATTATAGGCATTTTCTCATCCCTAATATATTTAACAGGACAGCTTCCTTAAGGAAAGATATACCAATAAATAAAACACATTGTGCTCGTAATGATTCATACTCAGACTTTACAAATGAGATGTGATAAAGTCACTGTGGGTTGAAGGTGAAATAAGGTTTATCATAAACAAGGACTTTGGTGTTTAGCAATGCCTCCATATATGGAACAGTTCATTTCAGTTCATTTTCAGCTCTGTATATTGCTGCCTCACTGTTCACTTTTTCCCTATCTGAAAATCACAGGTGGCTGAATAAGATCATATGTTCCAGATTGTATGGGTGAATGAAAGGTTAAATATTTTGTCTGGAATTCAGGTGACTCTTGTTTGATCAATCCCAATGATAGCATACTCAAGTCGAAACAGTTGAGAGCCATGGGCATTAAAAAAGAGAGGAGGAAGATGAAGAGGAGGCTCCTAAGTGCGTCTTCCAATGTCACTTAGGAAAAAAAAAAGACCTGGGCTTTGATTCTTGGCTGCAGATGAGTCCCTAGCAGGTGTGAGAAAAGTGCTAACTCCTTGCCCAAATGTTCAGGAGCACAAGGGAAAAGGGTGAGAACTCAGAACCCCGTTGTTCAAATTCTTCCCATGGTGGCAGGCGCATGGGAAGAGCCAAGACCTTGGCTGTATCCTACAAAATAGTGACTATTTCCTCATGTGGTCATAGAAGGGATGGATATATCTGCTTTATGCATTTTGTACTGTCTTGCAAAGCCAGGGAGTTTAACAAGAAAGAAAATAGTTTCCATTTTCAGCAGTAAAATGATGAAACTTGTCAAAGATTTTCATGTTCATAAATACACAAGATATCCAATGTTTACATAGTCCAGAGATGATGATAGAGGTGATTTAGAAATTATTTGCAGCACAGAGCTGAGGTTCTAATGGGCTAGTTTGAGCAGTTGTATCCACTCACGTGTCACTGCACAGTAGCTAAAAGAAATTATTTTAAACCTTAAGCTGAGAGGCAGAGAATCTCTGGATTCTTTTCAGGTTCCTGTTTCAGTGAAGTGCTCCCACCATTTTAGTAGCTACTTAATCATTTGCACAAAGTTCGTATACTTGTCGTTATGACTGGAAATAATTTAAAATTTTGTTTTGTCCACAATGTTCTGGAGAAGCACTAAGTCAAGTGCACTTGCAATTACAGGTTCAGCCATAAACAGCATTTGCTGGCTCATTGTCAAGGTTTTGTTCTGGTGTTAGAACATTGATTTTTTCTGAAATGACTGCGCTCCACCCAATTTCTGTTATTTCTGGCTGCCTTTCATGTAAAATTGGAAAGCAATATCCCTTTTTATAGTCTTGCACCTCCATAGTATATAGGTGAATGCCAATTTCTGTTATCCTGGAGTAAGTACTATTAATTAGTAGTATTCCAGTCTTGAATGTCTAGGCTATTTCATGTGATACAGGACTGTCTGTTTTCAGGGCGCAGGAACTGCATGTGATGTCATTATATAGAAGATAGTTAAGCATAAAGACAGTCTTCTGGACATCTGGGATATATGATGTTTGTGCACCGTGACAGTTACACATTAAAACCAGCATGGTAGAAAGGAGCAGATCAAGTAATATTCTACAACTCATGTTGCCAAATGTATACCTGATTGGGAAAAAAAAAAGGTGTTTCTGAGTGAGAGGAGGTAGTGGAGGGTGTTAATAAAAGGGGCACGGGACATGAAACTTCATGTCTCTGTTAAGATTCCGAGAGCAATTCAGACTCTAAGGAGATATAAGGCAGCTGTGGGTGGAAATACGTTCCTAAGGAGTTCTGCAGTTCTGTGTGAGAGGCAAGAGATAAAAGAAGAAAGGTAGAGAGGCAAAGGGGTGTATAATTTGGTACATTATTCTCTTAAAAGTGAAGGAAAACCTGTCCTTCCCTTTGCTCACTGGCTTTCTGCAATAGAGAATGCAGCTACCTGAGCACTTTGGCTGTCACACTTGACAGTTACTGGGAGAGCAGTCAGACTGCAAGATCACTGCACCCCAGACACTGGGGAAATGTAAATACTTGTTATCTTAAAAGGTCATTAAAGGTGGCCTGCACCCTCTCCACCCTCCAATAAACCACATACTTTTTTAGTGCCAGGTACCATCACAGAGGGAGGTCTTTGATTATATTTTTTATTTAGTTGTACACAATAACTGAATGCAGCACAGCAGAAAGCAGATATAAACTAGTGGAATAGCAGTATTCTCCTCTGTACAGGTCTGGTGACATCTGCTATAGTTGTTGCTGTATCATGATTCTAAGGCAACTTTATCAAAAGTTCTGTCTAATCCAATAGACACAGCAGGGGAGACAGTTTCTTCCAAATACAGAAGCTTCCAATTTTTAATAAAAGTATCTTATGTAGAGTTTGATTTAGAATTTCATAGCCATCAGTTTCCTTAGAGCTGCCTCTTCCAATACAGTCATAAAATCATATGTGTTTCAGAGATGCTGATGGGATTTTCAAATGCCTAATGCAAGCAGAAAAAGGACATTGGCCATTAATGTGAATGATCTTTCTTCTCAAAATAAAGAACTTTTTTTCCAAGATTTTCTGGCTTACTGCTTTCAGTACCACTCATGCTGTTTTCATTCGGAAAAACTGTGGAACATCTCTCCTTTGCATACCCAGTCTTTCCAAGATGTCTTAAATCTGACATGCAAAAGTAAAAGCATTCTTCAGAATCCTGGCTGTTAGCTTTACTCATCCCAGATGACCCTGCATTGCACTGTAGAGAATCTTCTTATTATGAATTTCTGGTTAAGTCTTAAATCTCTCTCATGTAGGGCTGCTATTATTGTTCCTCCCCATATTAAAATACAAAACTGCATTAGCCAAACCTAAGGCAGTGTTCCTGAATCTAGAATGAACATGGCAGGTTGATTCCATAAGCTTGAAATTGCATTCCGAATCTGTTTTTTTCCCAAATGGTACTTCATAAAGCAGCATGCAGTTTCCTTACACATTTTGTACTTTATGATCACAGCCAAAAATACTGTTACCTGGAAAGAACCTGCTTCAGAATAATGAGGAAAGGGACTTCTGCAATAATAGGTCAGACAGAACTCATGGCTGTGGGGATCTCTTATCAACTTTATTTTTTCTTGCAGTTATTAATCTGGATAAAACTAATTAAATATCTTAGATGCACTGAAGATATATAGCACATGCTTATATCTTGTACCTTTAGTAGCCTTACCTAACTCCTCACTTGCTTATTTACTGGTACTAAAATAATCCTTCATACTCATAAAGAACACTTTTTTGCACAAGAGGAAATTACTTTGAGCCTAGGAGCAGTGCAATTCCAATAAATGATGGTCTTTGGGATCTGTTTGGAACAGGAATGTTGGACTGAGAAGATAGCTAATACTTTCCTTGAGATGTAGGTCTTGCATCTAATTCTGATGGGACTTAAAATGACCATCTTCTATCTCTGCCGTAGTGAACACGCCATTTGAAAGAATTCCAAATGTAGTCATATAATTTTCCTCCACCATAAAGCCTGGCTATGTGATCTCTTGATACTGACAGAATCACTAATTCTTGGCTGTGATTCTTAAAATCTCTCCTATACACCCAGCTCTGTCAGTCTTTGTATATGTACAAACGTGTTCTATGTATGCCTGTAGGACATATTCTGTTGTATTCATTTGTTGTTCCACTACATGTGCTGTTATGTAGATACAGGCATACTGTAAGATCAGAATTACATTAAGCCTTCAAGGGAAAATACATGGAAAGACATAGGTCTGTGTACATGCAGTGGAAAATTGAACTAAATTTTCAGATCAGAATTTGGTTTTTGTGAAACATAGTGCATATCTGCAGATGGCAACTTTAGCCAAAACCCCCTACATTTAAAGTAATTATGTAAAGGATAAACATGCCCACTCAGAGAGAAACACTTGCTTCCTGAAAAACAAAACAAAACACCAGCAATGCCACCCTTTCTGTGTGTAGATTTCTACCAGTTCAGTCTAGCTTGCAGGTGTGCCGTAAATCATTCCTGACATTCCCACCTACTATGATGAATAGCAACAGAGTATAAAGGAGAACTAGTTGGCACCTTGCACAAACATTGCAGCAGTGTACTCCAGTCTAGCAGAAAACTCCACTCTGTGGCTACAGATCTGAGGCCATTCTAATGTCACGCTGGTCACTAACACATGTGCTAACAGCCTGTGTCCTTGGGATCTGTGCCGACAGTGCACATTTCCTTCTCCTGTCTGTGCTTCTTGTGGTAAACGAGGGCCATTGGAGGAGATAGTGAAAAAAAATACTCTGGCAGCTCCATGCCCTCTGAGAATTTCCTCTGTACAACAAAGTTTGTTCATATAGTCAAATCCAGCAGACACAAGGATTCTTTGAGCATCCCAGAGAACAAATTGATCAGTGAACCAGTTCTTCTATTCCATTTGATTGCTTTATTGAGCCGGAATCCCTGATGCCAAGGGAATCCCTGGAGTCTGATAAATTTGGTGAGAAAAGAGGTTTGAATTAAGCACTTTATGGATGTAGAGAGCACGACTCAAAATAAATTTGGCTATTCCATCCTCCATTAAGACACTACAGTAATATTTTGAGTCTGCCTGCAGGTCTGAAATGGAAGGATCTCCTTTCTCTGCTGTAGCATATCATTTAACACCTAATATATAGTAGGCATAGAATATGTTGCTGGCACTGTTATGTGTAAACCACCTAAATCACCTAGTCCAACCCTCCTGCCAAAGCAGGAACACCTAGGGCAGGCTGCAGAGGAATGCATGCAGGCAGGTTTGTAAAGTCTCCAGGGAAGGAAACTCCAGAACATCTCTGAGCAGCATATTCCAGTACTCTGTCACCTCCACCATAAAGAATTGTCTCCTCTTATTTAGGTGGAACCTACTATGTTCTAGCTTGTACCCTATGTTCCTTGTCCTGTCACTGGGCACCACCAAAATAAGTGAACTGTAACACTTTGCACTTGTAATAGGTGATGTCCATATTTACTGAACAGTGTGTTTACTGCATTTATTTCCAATATGTCTTCTTATCATAGCCCCCAAGCACAGTTCATTCTCCCTGTTTGTCAGCACCCTTCCATTTGAAAGGTTCCCTGGAAGCTTCTGTCACAACTGCTGCACTTAGGAAATCTTCTGTTTCTTTTCTCTTTCCCCATTGCTACTGTTCCCAAACACTTACCTGCACTGAGAGTAGACTGTTGCTGGTATGATTAGGAAGCAGCTACAGTATTGTGAGTGTTACTGCAGGCTACTAATTTTCACTGACTCCTTAATCATTCAAATACAACAGCAATCCTATGTATTTAAGATAAATATAGTGTTAGTTGAGTGAAAATACGACGTCATAAAAAAATAAGAATCTAGTGAGGTCATTGACACATCTGAAGTGAACATGATTGTGTCCATGAAGAACACCATCTTTGTCAGAACTTCATTTTTCTGCCATCAAAAGCCATGAATTTGTCCACAGTGCTGTAGCAAGCACTATCAAAGTCAGCAGTTTGGAAAAAAAATGGCTGAAAGGCCAATTCTGTATCTTAAGAATGTAAGAGATTACATCAGTCTGAAAGTTTCTGGTGATTACACTTAACAGTTGGAAACCCAAAACTTAAATGTTAGTGCCAAGTTATTAACAAATCACAAATGCTCATTGTCAGGCTTCTCTGTGTATTGCTTACAGTTTCCTCTAATTCTTCAGTACTTACTCATGGATGACTTATAACTCACATTGGAATGAATGCCATGTACAGTAGATTATGTAAGAAGATTGCACAAGGTGCCTCTCCCATGATGTAACTTACGTGAAATTGTTAATCATAAACCTAGGGGCTTCTCAGCTTTAAATAGCGTATACAGCTGTTACACAGGCAGATGAAGCAGTGTCTGGGGAGTCTGGTGAATTTGCTCTGTTCTTACTGACATTTGTTGAAAGTCATTCTCTGCACAGAAAACACTAAGGGAGAAAAATCTAGCTTCAAAAATAAGAGCTTTGTGTATAGGAAGGATGTTGAATTTTGAAAAAACTATTTTAGCAAGAACATGTCTCTATTTTTTTTTCTGGACACATGGCAAAACCTAACCCTAAGGGAAATCATTTGCTACAGCTTAGTGGCATGTTATATTATTCTCTGACAAGATTTGTTTGCTATGCTAGTTTGAAAGGCAGTTTATAAACCAGTCATGTAGATCAAAACCAGAAAGCTAAAATGTTGTTAAACATTCATTGAGAGACATGTTTCTTTCCCTTAAAACAAATTGTTCTTCCTTTTTGCTAGCTTGACTAGCACAAACTTTGACTGAAATGATGGCTGGGAAAAACAAGGTAATTTTTTTAAGCAGAAGGTGTGGGTGTCAGCTGGAGTATACCATTCCCATGGTGTTATTAATCATAAGCCAGTCTATAGAACAATACCATGTTTCTCTGCATGGGGTACATTTACTAGCTTGCAATCTCAGTTGTTTTAGCCAGGCTTAGATTCTCTAGTGCTATAAATCTTCAAGTAATGCCAATTTCACTCGAAGAGTTGTGTTTATCGCGTCACATCTTTTATTTCAATTCACTTTTTTTTTTTTTTTTTGTCATTCTCTTTTGACATCCTTGTCCTGCTGTAGGTAACTGTTGCACCATGTTTATGGAAGGCAAATGAACAAAGGCTGTACTGTTACAAACTACTATGAATGTCCTCTCCTACTAAGACAGGCTGAGCGAGCTGGAGTTGTTCAACCAGGAGAAGAGAAGACTCTGGGGAGACCTAATAGCAGCCTTCCAGTACCTGAAGGGGGCCTACAAGAAGGCTGCAGAGGGACTGTTTACCAAGGCCCATAGTAATAGCATGAGAGGCAATGGTTTGAAATTAGAGAAGACTAGATTTAGATTAGATTAGGTCAGACTTAGATTGTTAGGAACAAGTTCTTTACTGTGAGAGGAGTGGAACACTATAACAGGTTGCCCAGGGAGGTAGTTGAGGCCCCATCTCAGAAGATATGCAACATCAGGCTCAACAAGGCTCTGAGGTATCTAATCTACCAGAGGATATCCCTGCTCACTGCAGGGGAGTTGGACTAGATGACCTTTAGAGGTCACTTCCAACTCAAACCACTTCGTGATTCTATGAATCTATGTTACAGTGTCACAGTAGAGTACCTCACATTATAGGGAATCATGAGAAATACATAGTAGTGGCCTGGGCCAACTTGGATCAATCTGAAGGTGCTGATGTGAACCTCATTAGATAGTAACTGTTGCTGTATTGATATCATGACCAAAAATCTTTTCTTCCTCTTAGAATCAGCGCTTATACAAAAAAAAAAAAAAAAATCAGATTGGTTTAAAGTGTTTCAAAAAGTCATTTCTAGGCAGATCTGAACATACTGGCTCATCCTCATTGGCACAGTGCTATCCCTTTATGTGCATTTGGGTTTCTCCAATGTCAGAAGCGCTTTATGCTGATCAGGAAGGGACTAGGTGTAATTGCAGTGCACCCTCTTTATACACAGTGGCTGTGCATGCTTTCTACTGTTGTCAGATGAAGATCAAGCTTTTTATTGTGCATCATGCTAAGCCTGTACTATAGACTGAGTGGAAGGCTAATAGGTTTAACTGTTAAAGAGAGGTTCCTGTTATGATATTCTGTTACAGCCTCCTAAGATAAGCAGACAAGTCAGAAAAACAAAAGACTGGATGAACAAAATAATGCTTTGTTAAATCTCAGGTGTTGGGGATTGCCAGTGAAAATTAACCAAAGTGCAAAGCAGTTACACTTCTATTTCACGATACACATGACTATGAGAAAACTGTTTCCATAATTTACACACAGAATTATGAAGGGAGCGACTCCCACGTATCTCAGTGATTGGCATAACACCTTAAAAAAAGAAGAGGAGAATAGGCAAAGATGTGAAACTACCTCTACAGAGTCTATACACCCTATATAGAAACCAGGTTTTCCAGTCTAGGTGCTTCATGATGCTTTGATGGCAGAAAATATGAAGGCTAAAAGTGTTTGCTACAATGAACTTTCTAAACCTCACATTCTCCAGTAAGTCCTCCCAAGCTGTGCTGTTTATCCCACAAGACTACAGGAGCTAGTTTGAGGTAATCCATGGACAAAATCTCTCTGGCTGTGTTTCTCCAAAAGAGTCTGGCAATAGCTGATGGAGTGGTCGGTTATTTGTGAACAGCCATGTCTGCTACTGTGTTTTGCAAGGCTTGGTATAGAGGTTGGAATTCTTGTATCTGCTTTCATGATGAGGATTTAAGGGATAAACTGCCTCTTCCTCCTCTGTGCTCACATAACCTGGCAGAAGGTTGAGTAAGTTTTCTTTTTATGCTAGCAGTAGCCAAACTAGCTAAATTCAGAAAACAAGTATTTTAGAGAGTAGCTAAAAATTATTGTGTAATGAATATGTTTTAAGAATCCAGTAGGAAGGGGTGCAGCATCTACACATTTACTATCCACCATTAACTATGTTTGAAACATGCTATTTCTTATTTCTCTCACAAGCTGGGTATTCAGTCTTTGCTAGCTCACTTTTACCTGTCAGTCACTTGCCCAGGAGGCTTAGACAGTGCTGAGTCAGATCTTGGCTTCCAAGTCCATGTCTAGACCTGTCCTTTTTCTCCAGTCCTCTTTGGCTGGCACTGGCACATTTTTGGGGGGGCTGCTGGTGTCTAAACTCTGTACTTGATGATGCGGTGGAAAGAGGGATAAAATACTGCAATGGGTGCAAAAGTCAATGTGTCACTGTTGATGCCTGTAATTACCTTACATCAGTGTGGCAGCATGGCACACCATACTATTTTCCTCCAGTGCAGGCCATATATAGCCTGTTACACTTTGATCTGCTCAGCAAAACAAAATAGATTCCTTTTGTCTGCAAACAGCAGCTGGGTGAAAGGGTAATGGAGCCTGAAGGTATTTGATGGATTGGTGCTAGCTTTGAATATATTCACTGACATGTTAACAACGCATATGTGTATAGACAATGTCAATCTGGTCTGTACTCATTATTCCTTCTGGTGTGCAGTTGTGGTCTAGACTAATTCACTCTGATTTCACCTTGGGAAATGCAATTCTGGAAAGAAAATGTATCCTGGTTAAGGGATGTGATGTGCCTTCCTGTGACTCTTATCACATGAGTTATTTCTAATAAGACTCTTCTTGTTCTTCACAAAAAGGTCATGTTCTTTGATGGGTAGCTCACATGTCCTCTTCAAATATGGATCTTCACATTTAAGAGGTTACAACTATGCAAATAGAGTGGGTTTGTACCATTCATCAGATGCACAGCTGACTTAAAATGAGCATATGGAGACATATAAAAGTCTTGTACTGCAATTGAATGTTTCAGGGAGAATAAATACTTGCATTTCAAAACATCTATTCTTCAGCTGGGGCAAGTGTCCATGAAATTCGAAAGATAATGTTGTCTCACCCTACCTCATCCTACATTTTCCAAGCAAGTGTTCATAGTTAACATCTGCTTCATTTACTGTCTATTAGATTTACTGCATTTTTATGATACACTAGAAAAGAAATGTATCTTCAGACAAACATGTGGTTTTAAAATGAGATTATTTTTCCAGGGCCTTCAAACACTCATGTTGCAATGAAAAAAAACAGACTTTCCTGATTCATTTTGCAGGGTAGGAATTGTTGTTACATGGCTCATACTATAGGAAATGATATAGAGCTGTTCTCTCTTTGAGTGTTAAATCACATACTTAGTAACAAGTATAGATTCTGAATGTGAAATTCATTACTCTTACAGTAAAGTGTAGAGCTAAGACATATTAAAATTCTTAGCATACCAAAGAGTGTGAACCAGATTTGGAAATCTAATAGTGTTTTTTAACACCTCTTGTAAAATGAAGTAGATGCAGAATAATCTAATCAAGATGTATGTCCAAAGTATGGAATGAAGTATTGTTTGAACCCAGCTTTCTGCATTCAGGAACTACACATCCTTGAAGCTCTCAAATAAAGTAATGTACAACCCAGGTTTCTTCCTTAGAGTGGGCAGAGAACACATGCTAAATATGTTTAAGGTTCTAACAATAGGCAAATGCTGTGATGTTACAAAATCCTGCTTTAAAAGTAAACTTTGAAAGCAATGGCAAGAACAGAGGCAATATAATCACATATGCTATCCATCCACATTAAGTCAGATGATTATGAGTAATTATAAACAAGCTTTTGCTTATGATGGAGAGCCAGACCTCATGAAAGCTTTTCGTGACTTTGTGAGACTGCTGCAGGACACAACCACAAGTTATGTTCTACTTCTGTGAAAATAAGCACATTCCTCATCTTTAACATACATTTCTTTTCACCTCGGTTAAGGCAAACCCTTTCCATAGAATCCAAAGCAGGGAATGCTGAGGAGGAAGGTAGATTTAAGCAAGAAGTGGTATGGGCAAAAGACATCCTTTTGCCTTGACAGATTAAAAAAAAAAAAAAAAGTTAACTTCACAGCTTTCTGATATTTTTTGTGTCTCATCTTTATGCTCTTAAGCTGAAAATCTCTAGCATTATATAGTTGACTGTATTTCCTGTGGATTAAATTCCTCTCATGTAATTTTATTTGCTTCTAATTAGACATCTATAGTAGGAATCCATTGCCTAAACTAAAAAGTGTAGTGCCATTTCAGATGCCCTACTGTGTCATTTGAAATGGCCTAAAACTTGTAAGATACTGACATAGGGCTGGCAGGTATAACACAGGACTTAAGACAAATCTTTGCTCTTCTGGGTCATCAGTGGGTATGCTAGGGCATCTCACGTTCGCATTTAGTCCATACCCTACATTAATTGTCCACTTGTGTGGTCACAAGATGGCTCAGTGTACTTATCTTTGACATCCTGACAAGTTGGTCATCCCCTCAAAGTGTTTGATTGTTCTGTCAGGTAGCTCAGGTGACAAGGTAAGCTTAAGATGCTAATTTGTGCATGGCAGATAGTTATGGCAAATAGCTAACTTCGTGAACAAAAAAAAGATGGGAATTCTGGGGTGTTAACACAAAGAGTTTGATTTAATAGTGTTTCTAAGATTTATCACTTATATATGACCTGTAGGAAGTTATGAGGATACAGCTAGCTAAAACTCATGTAAATTAAAAATGCAACTGAAGATCTGATTTATAACTTCTTTTCCTAGAATTAATTGCTATTTAAAGAAATACAGAAGGCATTTATGTGTTTAATCAACCAAAGGAACTTTTCTCTACAGTGTTACTGAGATATACATATATCCTTTCACATGAAACCGTTCATCTCAGTTTTAAACCAGCTTCTTAAATGGCAGCTCTCTAAAGAAGAGTTGTTGCCATTGTGATGGTCTGTGAGAGGTAATATTATATTGTCTTTTATTAGACCTGCTACTCTAGCAGGAGAAAAGAGAAGAGCATTCAGCGCTCAACCCACTCCTATGCTCTGCAAGCTTCTCTGTTTTCTTCCATTGATTCAGCTATTAAAAGATACTACTCCCTTTGCAAGACTAGCCTCATTTATTACTGTCTTAAGGAATGCAAATCTATTAATAGTGGAAATGAGGTAAGGAGGTCAAGATTGTGAACAGAACACAGGCTATAACCTTTAAAGTAGTCCATGTCTCACTTTGATTGGACTCAAAATGATAAAAAGATTAATTTGACATTCTAAAATGCCACAGGAAACACAGCATTGCAGTTTAGTGTGATACAGTATTTGATTGACAACAACACAATTCTGAAATTTGGCCAAGTTACTCAGCACAGTGCTTCAAGAGGGTGAAAAGGACTATTATGTCACTATCATGTCTCTCAACAGTCACACAGGAAGCAAGGTGAACACACACATTCCATACCAGAGAAGAGTTCCTACACTGTGTTAATGGTGCAAGTGGAATGCAAAAGCACAATAAAGTCCAAAGGTAGAACTTTCCCAATTATATAACTATTTTCCTAATTTTATATCACCTCTGTTTGCCCTTTTAAGTATTTGGACATTATTACTGATACAGAAGGTTTCACAACAGTTTTAGAGAGATTCTGGCATTTTGAAAAAAAAATGAGAGTGGAGTCATATATTTCTTGGCTTTAAGCGTCAAAGTTTAGAGATATATGTGAAATAAATCTGAGGACATTATCTCATGAGACTCATCCTTACAACAGTTAAAAAAGTCTGTACTAAGCCATCTGTAAGACATTAGACATTAAAATGAGGTTTAATCAGCATGTAAGTGGCTTAAAAACTGTCTGTAGGGTCTGGGATCTAAAGTGATTTCCTGCCCTTTGGTTGTTTTGACGTTAGTATTTTGACTGTTATTTTTAAATATATGCAATGATAATGTAATTCCCTTCATACTGGAAATTCATGTGTATAATGGCCACAACCTGCTGAACTCTGAATATATATTATATTGGTTTCTTCCCTGTGCTTCTTTGTTTCCTTGCATATATGGGACTATATATACATAGTTTCTTTATTGAATTTCTTTTGTGTTTTTTTCATTGACTGTTTTATCACAGGTTATAGTCTGCTGGTGATCTCCAGACCACACAATGATGAATGTTTTCAACCACGAACATAGCTATCTATCTACTGTGCTAATGTTGGAAAACATAATTTGTTTCATTGAAATGAATTATTGCATTACTTGCTGTTGAAAAACCATGGTGAAGTAATGCTAGCATTTATTAATAAGGTGTCAAAGCAAGTAAAGGCAATTAACAGATTAAAAAAATATAAATAAGATACAAGCTGCTGAAAATTACTTATTTGAGGAATTTTCTCAGGATTTTATATTAGACTCTTCTCTTGAGGCACTAATGGTGAGGCTAGGTAGACGATCTTCTCTTGCACAGGGTAGGGTCTCAACAGATAAGAAAGAAAAATTGGCAGGATCCTCTGGAGCTCATTTCATTGCTAGGCTGCAGCAGCCAGTGTATGAGAGATGTCAGTGATGGCACAGGACTACCTTTTCCATTGGACAGTCCAGGAGTCTGTGTACTTAAGTGTCTGTTATCGTGAGAAGGTTGACTGCAGTTATTAAAGGTTCCTTATTTTAAAGGGTCCTTTGAGAATACTGAATTAATTATCAAGGCAGTATAATGTTCCTAGCCATACTAAGCAACATAATTGCTATTTAACATTTGTTACCATTGTAAATCTCAATCCAAAGGACTTCTGTAATGCATAAATCAGCAGCACGTATTACTGATAAAGTATGTGATATCATCTAGATAAAAACTTTTAATCAATTTTCCTTAACTATCAATGTTATCCAAAAGTACAGGTGTCTGTTTTGTGAGCTCTGATATACAGCAATGTTGAGAAATTATAGTGTCTACTAATACTTTTTATGTCATAATTATCTGTTGGCAAAAATGAGATCTTTATCTCTTACTGCGATTTCTTGGTAGCAAATCTATCAGTTAATGCCTAGAAGTCTTCAGCAAGGTACTAATCCTAGAAGATGAGAACAAATGTATTTCTCTGACCTACTGACAGTAGAAAATAGCTCAAAAGTGACACTGAAGCTATTGTTATCCATCATTTTCATTCAAATCTGATGAGGAAAGATGTAAAAGTCAGTGACTTGGTGAGATGGAAACAAACTTTGAAATGAAAGTAAGCCAATTAAAATGCTAAGCAAAGTGGTGGTTCCTCTACCTCTTGATATATTTAATCAAATCTGCATGCCTTCTGAGAAATATCTGGACAAACACCAATTTTGTCAGCAGTGTTGTCAGCAATTTAGAGGTAGGATGGGGAGCTCTATGATGTTTATTTCAGCGACCATATTAAATGATCTCCCACATGTGTGGGAGAAGAGCTTAAGCTCAGGGACTGATGTGAGTTGGAACTCGTGCTCCAAACAGTGTAGGTCTGTATTATGTACTTGATGATTCTGTAGGTTCCAAAGAATTGGGAATGGTGAACCACCAGTGCTAAATCTTACAGCTTGGAATTTATGAATTGCTGTCTGGCTTTACATTTTCAGAGCAGCCATTTGTGTTTATGCTGTATTTGTCTTAAAGCATTACATCTCTGACTCTTGTACTCTGACAGGCAGCAGCCACATGCTAGGTTCCTGGCAGCTGTATAATTGCTTGAACAGAACATAAAAGATGGGTTTGATAGTGACATTGGTAAGTCATGAGGTCCACCTTGCTTGAAAATGGCATCAGCTATATTAATGACAGCTTAAGAACTCTGATTGGAGAATTACTGGCTGAAAATAACACAAAAGTTGTAAAACATCCAACTATCCTTTTTGCCTTACAAATGTATCGAAAAACCTGTTCAGACAATTGTGTATGGCTTATAAATGGGGCAGCTCTGGGTTTGTTTGCTCAGTTGCTCCTGGGAATCCATCAGCATCTGTAAAAAATGTGCAGTAGTACAGCAGATAATATCGCAGTACAGGGCACCTTGTTCTCATTCGCAACGGAACGTTCCCATGTATCATCATCAAAAACTCGTGGGCATAATAGGAAGAGCAGGAGTCAGAGCTTATCATAGCACAAAACCATGGTCTTGTGGTCATGACTAATAAACAGCCTGTATCAGATTGTGTGAGTCATTTCCTCTCCATTTAGCTCTACAAGATAAGTGGTTGGTTGTATCATAGCAGCTACCATATATCTAGCACAAAATAAAAGAAGATACAGGTTGGTCATCTTCACCAGCTCCAGAATAATGTGGGGTATTTTGATATGCTGAAAGTGTCACCAAATCTGTGTTTAGGTGAAAAGTAATAGATTGTGACATGGTTGGCAAGACTGGCTGTGATGACTTTATTTACAATTTATGAAATATGAAAGGTAGCATGCAAGATGTTAATTTTGTACAAAGAGCAAACATGTCCTGACTTTGCTTTCATCAAAACTTTCATATGCTTAATGCCAACTGCTAGAGAGCTGGACTTGTTGTAGCCAAAGCTATGTCTTGTTCTTTTGTTTAGAATTTGTGCAGAACATCTTTTTTGTGGTAGCATGGATGATTTAGTGGCTGTTGGCCTTCATACCCATTTCCAATGAGATAAACACCTTTCAGGCAGACTTCAGGTAGCTCTTTGTATCCCATTTTAGGCTTTTGTTTCTTCAAGTTTTATGTATTTTCTGTTTTGTTTTCCTTGTCACTGGATGGGGAACATGGGCTTTTCCAGTGGCAGATATGTCAACTGGAGTTGTTGATTGCATCTGCCTGAGATGCTTACATAGTGGGGCTGGGAACTCCACATTGTGTGAAAATCTCAGTGCTTTAAAGGGCATTTCCTCTGACAGGAATATCAAATGTTTATCTTAACTTTATGGTCTGCTGGTCATCCAGTCATCTAGTTCCCCCCCCCCATGCCATGGGCAGAGACACTTTCCACTAGATCAGGTTGCCCAGAGCCACATCCAGTTTGGCCTTAAAAACATCCAGGCAGGGGTTGGTCTTGACCAACAGCAGGTCCCTCTTGGAGCCAGCTGCATTGGCTCCATCAGACACAGGTGAAGTTTCTAGCAGCTTCTCACAGAAGCCACTCCTATAGCCCCCCTGCTACCAAAACCTTTACATGCAAATTCAATCCACCTAGTTAAGCAGCATTTTAGTAGAGACATTATTGACAGGGGCCTCTGGTCTTTAATTTATTTATTCTTGTTTTAGCAATTGACTACACATCATAGAGGTTCTCTCCATGTGCCATCTGCTTTCTTGCAATTGGAAATGGTAGAATAATTTTCTGAAGAATTGCTGACAAGATGTGGCAAGGGAACAGTAATATATAAGGACAAGATTTCTCATTAAAGTCACTCAGCTCATCTGTGATACAGCAAGCTCTTGATTTACACTGGTCACCTCTGGAGCAGAGAGGACAGTGGCTGGTAAGTTACATTTTTTATTGCACAGGCTAACAGTGAGGTTCTTGACAGTAACTGAGATTGCTGTCAGATCAGTTTTCATGGCACAGACCACTTATCCAAGTGACATTATTCTAGTTAGGCAGTTTATCACTATAACAGATGTGACCATAGATGCTTCTTGATCTTAGTTACTTCATGATGTGTTAATGTTGGCTGGCTGTTTTCATACCATTCCTTAGTTTTTTTGTAGGAAGGGCAGGTAGACTGCACAAGACCTGTCATGAATTAGAGCAGATGTCTTTTCTAGGCCTTGTGGTAGAGATCTATTTTTTTTCCATGTACAGCTCATTTTTTTTTCTCATGAACAGAACCTAAGATCACTGCTTCTGCTCTTTCTGAGCAGCCAGGTTGTGGCATATTGGCACAGCTGAACATGTCAGCCAGCTGGCAATGCTTGCAAGCAGACAAAAGAAATTGCTCTAGTACTATTTAAAAATTAAATATTTGCTGTAGAAGCGTGGGTGGGGTGCAGAGGGCAAGGAATAATATGATAGAAATAAGAGACAGAATCCTAGACATGGTAGCTGAAAGAGATCCCACAGGTCATTTAGTCTGGCCTCCTGCTAGACTTGGAGTGGCCAAGAGCACAGGAAAACATACATAGATAGGAAGTATACCTGGACTAAAAGAGAAAGTTATGATCAGCTCTTCTTCACCTCTCTATATCTATACATCAGTATTTCACAATAAATACTATCTGTCTCTTCAAGATGGTCTTCAGAGTACTTGAGAGTGCAGATTAAGTTGAACCTCTGTATAATGTGAAAAAATAAGAATCCTGCATAGAGTAGGGGGTGTGGGGGAAAGGAAACAATCAATTTTTATTGTGTAAAACATTTGAATGGAATAAAGAGGTTATTTCTCATTCTCTGATACAGGACAACTGCTTTGCTAATTCTTATTTATTCTTAGTGCATAAGGAGCCTTGGGACAGAGATCTTTTTCCTTATGTAAATCTGAGTAAAGAAGTGTAAAAACTAGTCATTTTTCACACAGAATTGTGTGTAGTCTTGAGCTTCTAGTATTGCCAGATGAATTTAAGATATTTCTGTTTGTGTTCCCAATATGATTTAATATTGAAAGATTAGTTATGAATATTAAATGTCTGCTATGAACATTCATTATTATTTGTTAACATTAAAAATTCACCAGATTGCATGGATTTCATTCAGATTCTCAGTCAACAACAAGTATTTACAGAAAGGGTATTTATAAACACAGAATTAAACTGTTTAAAGCAGAGTCAGAACTTGGAAAATAGGAAAGTGGAAAAACAGGAGAATTCTGAGTATACAACAACAAAGCAGTACCAGCTATGTTCACAAGATGGACCAAACATGCTTGCTAAGAGCCAGTTAGCTTCCCCCCCCCCCCCCAACTCTTTATATGATCTACTCTTCAACTCAATTCCTGGACCCTGAAACTACCGGAGGAAGGGCAGCAGCTAAACTGGTCTGGCAGGATTCATTCCCTGCCAGGACAGTTCCTTCTGGATTATCCATTGTTAATAGGAGAAAAACAAAATGAGAAGTCCAAGATTGAAGTTTCTGCCCAAGCCCTGAATACACTAAAGATGTGCTTAGTTTTAGGGTGAAATGTATTTAAATGAACACAGGACATGATTCTAACTTAATTTATGTGGTTGGGGCAGCACTTCCTTAATTATCCATGCTAATAGTTGGTGATGGGATGCTATACAGTTTTTGCAGCAGTGACAGTCTGCTATTTGTCTTACCTGACAGATCTGAAAAATAAATACTACTTTTCTATGATACTTCACCTCAAACTTTGCCTTTAACAGTGGTTGTACTACCCCTTTCTTCTCCTGAATGCTCCAAGGAAAACATTAAAGTTCGGCTGAAGACTATAGGAAAATCGAGATCACAGCACAAGCTATAACATCTAATCAAAGTAGCTGTTTGGTAGACAAAAGAGTATATAATTTCAACTGTGAAAACCCTAACTGTTATGAGGTGGTGAATGTACTGACCCAAATTAAGGTGTTTTGCTTTGTTTCCTGGCAATGCACATTTGCTTTGGTTTTGTTGCAAACCCTCTAGTTGAGATCCTTTGCAAAAAAGGAGCCTAGAGGAACAGCATGACTGCCTTGAAAGGTTATTTTGTTGTGATTGCTAAACGAGCTGCGTTCTTCCACCAGCTTACCACGTCAGATTCACATAAACATGCTCCAGTGCGTAAGCACATTTGTAAGATGATAAATTTAGCCGACCATCTCTTCACTCCTCAAGGGCTGAGATAAAGATGAGTGTGAGTGGCAGATACTGGAGGAAGAGACTAGCAGATCACAGAAAGGCAGCATAACTACTGAGTTCCAAGTCACTTAGTCAGAACCACTTAGTACTGCTGTAATAATTCAGTTAGACCAGGGAAATTTTGAGCTAAGTGAATAGAAATGGAAGGCTCTAGAGTAGTCACTCCAATATCCCTCTCTCACTAATACAAAACATCAGAGCAAAATTTGGTTGTATGACTTCAAGTAACACCTAATGAAGAGGATGTACTCAGGGAAAATTATGTGATCCAGCTACCTGCATCACAGGTATTCTAGGATGGTTGCTGCTGCCTGACCGTTTCATGTGGGTCTTGCTCCAAGCAGACAGGCTACACATGTGTGACCCTAATGTGGAATCTCTGCTAGCAGTTTTCTAGCATACACGCTCCTTGAATTGAGACTCATAGCTCTCTTACTGAAAGATGATAATACAAAACATCTGAATCAACCCAATAACTTCACTTGGCTAATACAGAAAACAGAAAAATCCATTTCTGTGGGCAGCAGTTATTGCCAAGATTCCAGTCAGTACACAGGTAACTGAACATGCTGGTTATGTGCAGCTGTGAAAGACTGGTAGCCTTTTGAACAAAAAAAGGTCCAAAAAATTAAGATATTGTATGAGAAGATAAAAGATTGTGATGAAAATTAATAATCTCTTATAGATTATGAATATTAATGTCTGTGTTAATATTATTTTTATTAGTATTTTAAAAATTGGGGAAATTCCCTGAGATTCTTTGGATTTTTGGTCAACAGGAAGTAGTTGCACCAAGGGTATTTACAAATACAGAATTAAACAGTTTAAATAATCAGAACTTGGAAAAATAGGAATGCAAAACAGGAAAATTCTAACTGTGCTCATGGAGCCTTAGCATTAACACCAGCACATGTACTCACGATGCTTTGGCCCCCGAGTAAGTTTCCTGTACAAAGACACTTCCAAAACTCACAATAATGATCCTGGGGTAAAATACAAAATATTTAAGGCAGAGGGAAGGAGAGAAGAACTGAGTTACTGCTGTTGAGCTGCTAGCACTAGCTGCAAACATGTGGCCTCTGTGATGGGTGCTAGCATCATTGTTCCGGCCAATAAATTCAAAGCTTTGTGCCTTGTGTGACCATGCAGACACTGTTGAGGGGCAACACAAGACACCTGACACATGGTGCTAAGCCCCTAACCCTCAAGGCTTTGCTAGGGCCAAATTCTTATTGTTTGCTCATCTACTCCTGGATCAGGAGGAGAGTGTGATGGTTTGAGTGTTTCCTGCCCCCCCCCCCCCCACCTTTGGAAATCACCTAGGCTAGACTCAGCCGGCTCTGGAAATATGAATGAAGCTTATATTTACAGCTAGCACAATATACAAGCAGATATTTACAGTCTATACAGTTATATACAGAAATATACAAGGTAAAAAGTAATACAGAAACACAACTCCCCTCCCAGAAACCTGAGTCCTCAGAAGGGGCTCTCAACCTCCCCTTCACCTTCCCCCTACCCCTCTAAAGCTTACCTCAGTCCCAAAGAAGAATAGAGGTTCTCTAGCACAGAGAGAAAAGGTTAAACTGGCCTGACAGGATTTATACCCTACCAGGACAAAAATGCACAGTTTAAATTGACAGCTATGAAGATGGCACTGAAATGAACGTGTCTAAAGAATCGATTAATGACAAAGAGGTGTGTGGCCAGTGGGGCAAGAGAAGCAATTCTTTCCCTTTACTCTGCTCTTGTGAGACTCCACCTCGAATTCTGAGTCCAATTCTGGTGTCTCCATCATAAGAACACACAGCTGTTGGAGCAAGTCCACAAGACAGCCACAGGGCTGAAGCAATTCTGCTATGAGGATGGGCTGAGGGAACTGGGGTAGTTCACCCTAGAGAAAAGAGGACTCTGGGAGCACCATAGAACTGCCTTCTAGTACCTGAAGGGATCCTGCAGGAAGGCTGGAGAGGGACTAGGATATCTAGAACAAGGGAGAATGGTTTGAAGCTCAGGGAGAGTAGGTTTCGAGTGGATCTTAGGAGGAAGTTCTTCAGTATGATGGTGGTGGGACTCTGGAATAGGTTGCCCAGGGAGGTTGTGGATGCCTCCTCTCTGGGGGTGTTCAAGATCAGGTTGGATGAGGCCTTGAGCAAGCATCTAGTTGAGAGGTGTCTCTGCCCATGGTGGTTGGAGTAGATGAAGATCCCTTCCAACCTAAGCCATTCTAGGAAATTATTTTTGCCAACTGGTTTTTTGGTTGTTTTTTTTTTTTTTTTAGAATTGAAAGGCATAACTACCTATTTGCAGATATACAATTCTAACTTGTCCAGAAATGCAAAAACTCTCTATGTAAATTACATAGGGATTGTCTGTAACCAAATTGTCACTGTGTCTTTGTTCACTTGCATTTGCAATCTTCAGTATTTCCATTGAGTTTGCTAAGGCAGTCTCTGTCCTGAAAGAATGTACTTCCTCTGTTAAAACTCATAAATGCAAAGTGAAAATAATTTTAAAATTCTCTGTACTCCTGAAATTTAACCATCTTCAGATTTTTTGCATCATGGACACAATCTAAAAGTCTACTACTTTCCAAGTGATCACAGCCATGTTTGTGTTTGCAAGTTATAGAAAATCTCAGCATCCTTGAAATCATTATACAAGTGAAAGTTTAAGAATAAACAGTGGCCCCTGACTGTATTTATCGTCATGGATCCTTTTGCTCTTTTTTACTTGCCTTGAATAAGCAATGAAAGGACTGGGAAGAGCAGCTGGTGATTTATCTTCATCTCTGTACCTGCACCTCTTGTCATGACAAGATGCTTATTTACACAGAAAGAGGGGAAGCTATGGCTCTTACAAATATGCTCATTAAGTCAGATTGATGCTTTCATTCAAAAAATATTTGCATGTGTTTAAATATTTTTATTGATGTGCTTTTGCCATCTGCGTTGGTTGATGCATGCACACAAATGCATGCAAAGCTTAAATGCACTTAGGGAAAAATCCCCCAAATGCAAAGCTTACGGTTTTCGAAGCTAAGTGGTCATTTCTTATTTGACAGCAAATGTTGACATATGTACAGAAAAGGAACAAATTCATAAAGCTTTTCATCTTCATAAACATGGTACTTTTTATGTTTTGTGATGACTATCAAATAATAATGGAATCAAGACAAATATATGAATTCTGAGAATATGCTGAATAACTATTGGAAAAAAAGAACAGTTTTGAAAAGAAAAGTGCAACTGAAAGGTCACGTGGCAGCATGGCAACTTGTTTAATGTGCTTAGAATATGAGAATTTAACAAGGATTCTGAAAAAAGGCCCAGTGTTCCTCTGTGCCCAGTGTTATGGTGTTGCATTTGTCAGTCTTTTAAAACTCACAAAGGCCTAGCGTTATTTAAGCAGAACTGCCCCATCCTGACATTCACCTCTAAGATGACTTATAGAGTTATATGAGAAATTGATGTTGACTAGAACAAATATTTAACATTTATATCGAATGCTCTACCTTATACCAAATGTGTACTATGACATATTACAACATTAGTATATCAGCACACATCAGCAGATAGTGGACTTTGGGCTTTGATAGCTGTTGGAAAGAGGGATTCTAGCTACTTGTAATCTCCGCAGCAGAAGGATTCTGAATGTTAACATTGACACTTGCTAAGGCATTGACCAGCTCCTACTTTGATATCCCATGCAAAACAGAAGGCATATTTCCCATGCTACAGCTTCACTTGGATCTTCCCAGTCCTGTTTACAGTAAGGATGCTTAAAGAGACTCACAATTTACTTCTGCCTGTAAGAGATTTATAATGCCTTTCTCAGTTGCTTGTTTTTTCTTTCAAAGCATTTTCTCAAATGAGTAGAGCAGAGGATGACTTGCTAAATATAAGTATAGAAAAAGACTTTTCCACAAGCACAGGTTAAGTGTATCTTACTCACTTAAGCTCTTGTCCCAGAGTAGAGATTTTTGGTTGAAGTGCAATTCTCTAGGTTGATGTTGCTAGACATCTTTAATGAGTTTTTCCTGGCAGGCAGTGTAATGTCCCAATCCTGTTCCCTATCCTGTCCTCCATCCCTCGCCCTATCCCTCGGGTAGTTTGATTGTAGGGTATAGGGACTGAGATTGCTCACACTTTGCATAATAAAATTACAGGTATTTGCTGAGACCAGAGCTATAGTCTTTACTCATTAGCTTCTCAGTTGTAGCCTCAATTAATCTCTTGTAGAAATACTCTGTAGAATTGAATATACTGCCAAAGAGCAAGAGAGAAGTTACATGGCTGAAACAGAACATTGTGATTTATTGCAGAGGAATCTTTCAGAAAGCAAATCTATGCACAGCCATGACAGATAACAGAATAAGGCAAAGGAGGACACTTCCTAGCAACTAGCCTTCTGCATACCACTTCAAAACCTTATTGTGGCCTTCCAGGATCTGAAGGGGGCATACAAAAAAGCTGTGGAGGGACTTTTGAGGCTATTAGGGAGTGACAGGACTAGGGGGAATGGAACAAAGCTGGAGGTGAGTAGATTCAGACTGGACATGAGGAGGAAGTTGTTCAGCACGAGAGTGGTGAAAGCCTGGAACGGGTTTCCCAGGGAGGTGGTTGAGGCCCCATGGCTGGAGGTGTTTAAGGCCCCATGGCTGGAGGTGTTTAAGGGCAGGCTGGATGAGGCTCTGGCCAGCCTGTTATAGGCTAGGTTGTCCCTGCCCATGGCAGGGGGGTTGGAACCAGATGATCCTTGTGGTCCCTTCCAACCCTGACTGATTCTATGATTCTAAATTTTATTTTCTCTGCTTTGGCAAGGAGGTATTGTCAGCTTCCACTAAGTTTAATGAATGGTGAATATAGAGTTGAATTAACAGAAATGGTCTGAATAATACTATGGCAAGTATTCTGCAGCTTGAGCACTGTAGTACTTTCTGTATACAGCAGTTTTCTTCTTCATTGTTCCACTGGGTGGCACAACTCCTACATTGCCTTTTTCAAAGATATCACTCAATATTTGAATGTGTTCAATTGTTTTGACATATTGCTTTCTGCTAGCAGCTCAGCCTGGAGTTCTGATCACGTTGGGGGGACTTAAACTAATAGGAAAGCCAATGACACTGTACTGTCCTCCACACTCTCTTCCAAAATATGGTTATGACTTGGAACATAGTCTAATGTATTAGGAAAACATATAACTCAGGAACCACTAAAGCTTTTCAAAGACAAATCACTTGGGTTTCAGGAAATAAAACAAGAAGTATCTACTCCCTTTATGGGAACTACTTGATGACCTGTAATTAAAAAAATTCTTCTGAGCCTCTCGTGTTTCCCAGAGTGGAAGTGGTAAGGAAACTGTCCTGCACTTCAGGTGGATCCACCCACAGACTTTTATTAAATCCTTGCCAGTAGCAAGGAAGAAATCTAAACCTCCAAATCCTATCTGCTCAGAGGAATGTCATTTGCAGCTCATGACAACATTTCTCTCTGGCCTTGATGTTGAAGAATATCTGAGTTTGACCTTCAGTGTTATAAAATACTCTCAGAGGTTAACAAGTCCAAGGTGCCACTCAGCTCCCCCAATTCTTATTTGCTCTCCAGTCCTTTGTCTCTTTAAGGCTTTTCCTGTTAAAACAACAGCAACCACAAACAAAACAACCAAAACCAGAAAAAATCCGGAAAAAAAAATTATTCCTCACCATCTCTGCTCTGAAAGGTAGCTGAGCCCACTGCAGTCCCCATTTCTAAACTTATGAAGATCCTCAAACCTTAGAACTTGTTGAATAGCACAAGTATCTGATTTTAAGTTTACTGTCTCTCATTATGTGTAAATCACAGAATGAACCAGGTTGGCAAAGAACTTTGAGATTATTGAGTCCAACCTATCACCTAATACCTTTTAATTAACTAAATCATGGCACCACGTGCCTCATCCAGTCTCCTTTTAAACACCTCCAGGGATAGTGACTCCACTATGTCCCCAGGCAGCCCATTCCAATGGGCAATCACTTTTTCTGTGAAGAACTTCTTCCTAACGTCCAGCCTAAACCTGCCCTGGCACATCTTGAGACTGTGTCCCCTTCTTCTTGTTGCTGCTTGCCTGGGAGAAGAGACCAACCCCCACCTGACTACAGCCTCCCTTTGGGTAGTTGTAGAGAGCAATGAGGTTACTCCTGAGCCTCAATCCCCTCTTCCAGATCATCAGTGAAGATATTGAAGATATTAAACAGAACTGGGCCCAGCACTGATCCCTGGGACACACCACTAGTGACTGCCTACCAACTGGATGTGGCTCCATTCACCACCACTCTCTGAGCCCAGCCACCCAGCCAGTTCCTAAACCAGCACAGAGTGCCCCTGTCCAAGCCATGGGCTGCCAGCTTGGCCAGGAGTTTGCTATGACAGACAGTGTCAAAGGCCTTGCTGAAGTTCAGGTAGATTACATCCACAGTCTTCCCCATGTGCACCAAGTGGGTCACCTGATCATAAAAAGACATCAGTTTGGTCAAGCAGGACCTACCCCTCCTAAATCCATGCTGTCTAGGTCTGATCCCCTGGCTGTCCTGTCGGTGCCCTGTGATTGCACTCAGGATGATCTGCTCCATTATCTTGCTTGGCACTGAGGTCAGGCTGACAGGTCTGTAATTTCCTGGGTTCTCTTTCCAACCCTTCTTATGGATGGGCACCACTCTGGGCAGCTTCCAGTCTTCAGGGACCTCTCCAGTGAGCCATGACTTGATAAATGGTGTAGAGCAGGATCGCAAGCTCATCTGCCAGCTCTCTCATCACCCTAGTATGGATCCTGTCTGGTCCCATAGACTTGTGAGAATCTAAGAGGCTCAACAAGTCCCTAACTGCTTGCTCCTGGATTACAGGAGGACGTGTTTTGTTATAGTAAGAGGGATTCTGAGGTGTTTTCAGATGCTGGAGTTTATTTATATGTCTGGTACCTAAGCAAAAGGCTTCCATGGCATTTTGATTGTCCATCTGTCAGTTCTGCTTCTAACCCAGGGGTTAATTAATGTTCAAGTGAAATCTGAAAGAGGAATAGGTAAGAGTCACAGTGTGTCTAGACTGTCTAAATGGGCACAAAATGTGAGAGAATTGGCTTGTGACTGGAAGAGAACTGTGCAAGTGCAGATCCCCAGGAGAAAGCTCATAATTTATATGTAGCATTTGGTTGGAGCTAATCAGCTAAATGTATCTGACCATCCAATTAGCATTTGTGCACTGTCACATTAGCTGTATCTCTTGCAGGATGCAGCTGGAAATATTGCTGCAGGAACTGGGTCATGACAGTAGGGGACAAAGCTATAAGAATACCATTTCATTAGTTATGCTACTCATGCAACAACTAATTTTAAATGAAGGAAGTATCTCAGTAATCAGATGTAAATCTTTTGTGCAGGACACATGTTTTTATTTTGAATATACTGTTTCTCTAGTTTTCAAATGACTGTATACAGGTATTGCAGATTCAGTTATGTTTTGCTAAAATCCTACTACAGCAGAGTTAGCTTCTTTGTAACTATAAAAGAAGCACAGCTGTAAATGTATTCTATGTGGTATGTAAATCAGGATCACTTACTGAAAGTCACTAATTTACCCATATAAACAAACTTCTACACCTCATTTTTGTGTTAGAGTGCTTTGACTTTTCCTCTTTCTTTAAAGCTGTCATGCACCCAGAACTTCATACACAAGGGATAAATTCCCCTTGACTTCAGTGGAGTTGTACCAGCTAGAAATTTTGCTTCCGGCCTTCTTTAGGACTTAAAGTGTGTGTGTTGGAAGAAAATGTCAAGCGTAGACTCAGGAGAAAAAGAACTATGAAAAACATCCATATGTCTAAACTGTGGGCAAAAAAAGGAAAGTGGGAATTGGTGCTGGATTATTTTCATTTAAATTATGTTTTACATTTGCTTGGAAATCCAAATGTGGCTTTCATTTTCCCAGATTAAATAATACATCTAAAGTATTGCTCGGGACAGCAGACACTTAAAGAAAGCTGATAGGAATAGAAATATTAAGGGTCTTTTGCTAATAGGAATAGAAATATTAAGGGTCTTTTGCTGCTGAGTGTTGTTGTGTCCTAAAATAGGAAATTACATTTTTAAGAGAAATAAGGGGGACATTTTTTAAAAAATCAAGTTTTCTATGGTCATTTTTTTCCCATTTCAGAGGAAGTTTCAAAGGACAACTCTCACTTCCTTATACAGAAGAAAAAAATAAAGTCCTATAAATGTGAATTGTCTTGCCAAAGAACTTTGGTTTCTTAATTGTGTTTAGTATTGTTGTTGTTTCTACAGTTCCAATTGTACTGATGTATCTTGATCCCATGTATGCAAATCAGCATCCTTACTAGCACTTATGATATTAGTTCCCCAGTTATGCTGCACCTCTTGCTAGAGAGCTGTGGGCTTGCTCTTGCTTAGCTTGCCCTTGTAGATGCCTGGCAGAAATGAGGTTCTGTGAGAAGGAGGGGAATCACAGAAATGAAGTTATTAGGACATTGGTGTCTGTGTGGCAGTGGATGATTAAAGGGTGAGTATGGAGTAGGACAGATGATGCCCTTTCTTTCAAACAGTAGCTTGGATGGATTTCCAAAGAATTGCATTTAGGAGAAGATTATTTTCCTTTTGGGCGCTTGGAAGCTGTAGATACTCTGCATAACTTTGATTGTAATTTGAAAGCAAGACCTGTAACTGTGTGAGCAACAAAGTTGTTCATGTGAAGAGAGAGGTTCAAAGTGAAGCTCCATATGAATGAGAACCTACAGGTACAGTCAGAGTGCTCTTGCTGAGAGAGCAGTGAAAAACAGGAGATAAAGTTCTTTGTCACATATTTTCTCTATTCTTTTCTGTTCTTTTCTCCCTTAGTCTTTTCTGGCAGGAAACAGAGCTTCTTATCTCCTTAACGTCCTTTAGGTTTCAAAATACGAATACCAGCACAGAATATGATTGTACCACTACAAACCTCCTCTTAGCAATACAGTTTTCCAGTTTGTGTAGAGAACAGACAGAAAATATGCTGTCCCAAAATGTGTTTGCAAAGGAAACTCTGTGTGTCTCTACTAACTTGCCTTCTGAGCACTTCCACTCTCAACTTAGTTTTTTTCCTTTAAAACACTTTATTGTTTGGAAAAGAGGGTCAGGCTTTTGATTATTGAATTCAGCACTCAACAGTGCCTGTAATTTTGGAAATTCTGCTCTTAAGAAAATGAAACATTTTGTATTATTTACTATGCAGAACATTTTCTTTAGGAACTATTGTCTAAAAATAGTTTATATTTTATCCAGCAGAACTGCAATGAATGCTTATAAATTAAAGTGCTCATAAATAAATTTGTGGTTTCTCATTAAGGTGTGAATCTAATCCTTTAAATCCTAAATGGTTGGCTTTTTTTTCCCAAGCTGTCTCTCTAGCTGTGATGCTAACCTGCCTATCCAGATGTATAATTAGTTTCAACATCAGAAGGACTTCAAATAAAACAGTGCTGTGAACTGGGTGGTCTGCTTCCTTTTAAGTGGTTGCCTACTGCAAAACTGTTAGACATAGTGTGAGGTTTTTTCTTCAAATTTTAACTTTACACCTTTGCTGGCACAGGTAGCTTTGGTATTAGTATTAGAAGAACAAAGCAGTAGATGGTTTTAATTTTTAAAAAAAGATTAAATTATACAGCACCAAATTCTACATAGCAATCCTTATCAAAATGCTTTTAGTAGCTAGTTCCAGGTAAGCAGTGGTCAACAGGAAATTTGTATTGGTTACAGGTGATAAAGAAAGTAATAGAATTTCATACAATTAAGATGAACTGATTTTAAAGAGCTCTCTGCTCTGAGATGAATCATCAGCTTACTAAGCTTACTAGTGATATTTCGGACTGTTCTAGAGGTATCTGTAAGGAAGGAGGGATTAGGGTCCAGGAATATCTGCCTTGAAATGTGACTGTTCAGGATATGTCTGTAGGGTGCGATGGATTTGCTGTCAGTATGTAGAAATTTCTGCTGTTGGGTCACCTATACCATTCTTCCTTGGACCGTGTAGCTCAAAGCTTTACACATGTTCTGAAGGCAGGTGTTTCCAAGCAGAAAGTATATTTCTCTGCAGTAATAGAAGTCAAGACACCTAGTGGAACTGTAAAAACAATGATAGAGAGAGGGCACAGTGAACCTTGGAATAAATACTGCCTCTGCTGCAGCCAGCTGGTGGCATTTAGATATCTATCTGTTGCATTATGCTACAGAATGTTTTCAAGGCCTGCAGCCTAGCAGAATACATAGTGAAGACTGAAGCAGGGCTGTGGCAAGAAGTCTGGCAGAAAAACAGAAGTAGTTAATGCTAGCCATAAAGGGTAAAGAATATGGAGATTGTAGTGATTCAATTCATGTAAGAACTTGCAGATAGAGATACAAGGCGGGACTTTTAAATAAATGTCAAGGG
Organism: Pogoniulus pusillus; assembly: GCF_015220805.1. Classification (NCBI taxonomy): domain Eukaryota; kingdom Metazoa; phylum Chordata; class Aves; order Piciformes; family Lybiidae; genus Pogoniulus; species Pogoniulus pusillus. The sequence goes on from NC_087269.1 coordinate 34,354,269, forward strand.
ACAGAATGTACTGAGGGGAAAATAAGCCTTGAAATATTTTGATTGCTGGATTTGATTTTAATGGCATCAGAAGAGCAGAAACGCTGAGATTTTGCTGCAGAAATAGTTTGAGTAGTTTTTCTTTCCTGTTTTTAGTTTAAAGGGTAACTAAAATTATTAGGGATGTTGAGAAAGCAGACTGATGTAGCAGGATCTCTATAGTCTCTGTGGGGAAAGAGTTCTATAACCAATATTTGAAGGAACAAGAGAGAACTTTGTTGAGGCATATTATATAAATGAATGTTACCCTGAAGTACTCACACTGGCTTTTGAGTACTCACAAAGAGTTAAAAAAATCCAGACTGATGTAGAACGTAAAGATGACTTAAGAAAACTATTGAAGTGTTGATCAGTCTCCAGAGGAATAGGCAGTAAATTAAGTGAGACACAACTCAAATAGTTTGTGCTGTGAAGTCCTTCAGTCCTGAAGTTAATCGTGTAACTAATACTGTCTCTGGATTCAGTGGTTCCTGTACACTGCAAAATGGAGATGCGAATTATCTAAACCACATCTTCTATTTCAGTATGTTTATGTCAGTTTAACTACACCATAACTTACAGAAAGATTTTCTCCAGTGTTGTTCCTCAGTGGCATGACAACAACATGACACTGGACATACCAAGTAATATCTTTTTGTATCAGGGTATTAAGTAAACCTGATACTTGTATTTAAACAGGGGAAAGTATGGATGAAAGAACCATGAATTCAAGATGTTAAGGTTAATATGTCAAGATCTAGCCTGAATAAAACTCTCAATGAGAGTTTTTCCTGGGCAAGGACTGTGGGACTTAGCCTGAAGAGAATTAACGAGGTACATCAGGTCTCTTCACTGTTCTGATTGCCAGAAGCCTGTCTGGACTATGTCCAGAAATTCATTCTTAATCACAGCAGATTAAAGCAGCTAATACAGGAAATGATGTGCACTGTTTCACATTGTCTGTTCTGATTTTATCTGGACAGGTACAGTAATAACCATACAGAGAAAATAAGAGGGGAAAGTGCTGCATTATTTTAATCAGATGATAGTTGTTTTCCTATGCCTGTTTTCTGAGAAAGCAGTTATTTTCAAGTAATTGTAAGGTGAATTTTTTAAAACCCTGTTACAGTTAATTCTTCACCTTGGGAATCTTTTTTGATCTTTTAAAGCCGTTGTGGATTCCTCTCCTTTTAAAAAGCAACCTTATAAAATGTTTACAAGTCTTGTTTATATTCCCATAACATTTTTCATTATACTGTTACAGCTTCACTGAAAAATTATTTTAATTATCTCAAAATGAATCGCACAAAGAAAGAATATGAAAATATAAATCTTATGTTTGACTGTACTTTAATTGCTTCAGCTAATGAAAGAAGCATGAGATATCTACCCAATGTGAAAGCTAAATTGCATGAACAGTAGAGCAGTATTTGAAATGTGCTGAATCTGTAGTACTCACTCTGCTTCAGTGGGAAGATACGGAGACCATACCTGGTTTGCAGTTCTTCTTTTCTGCTCCTGGCAAGCTAATTTCTATGGGATGTGGTGTTGAAAACACCTTATAATTATCTCTTCTGTTCTCTAGGTCAGCAGCATAGAGACATTAATGAGCAAAACAAATTAAATTTATGTTCTAGACACTATGGGCCCTCTCCTGCAGCCTATCCACAGGAGTTCAGTTATGTGAGCAGTTCTTATGTGACAGTGTATTGTGAGCCAATGCCTTGTATATGTTCTTAAAGCAAAATGTCCATTCATTACGGTAAGTAACCTATTCCTGCAAAAACATTAATGAAACAAAATTAAAAAGAGCACCAGCAAACAATAGAATGATTGAAAATATATATACACATAACAGGTCAGATCTGTAGGTCTAATTAGGTATTGTCTCATCCCACATTTTTGTTCCATAACTTCCTAACCTTGTGATCTTTGATTGAAATTTATCCAAGACACTGCAAACAAGCATCTTACTTTTACAGACTTCTGAGCTTTCAGCTGGTTAGAAACTATTGCCTGAAGGTGATGAATTCAGCAATGAAGAAGGGACTGACAGAAAACCAGTGTTTGAACTGTTACTTTGTCTGTGATTCTTCCACCAACGTAATGCAGGAATGCTGCAAGGTTATTAACTAACAAATCTCTCCTCTGTAGTCTAAAAATATCTCCCAATTGGGTGCCTCAGTGAAATGCCATGTGTTATAAATGGCAAAGCTGATTTCCAACTTACAGGGATAGTGAGGAAGGACTGCAGGAGCTTTGATATTTAGCAGAGTGGTAATGGACATGTTGCTGTACACGTAGCTAGCCCAAGGTGATTGTTTTCCTCAGATGAGATACTTCTTAAGATAATAAGTCAAAATCCTGCCATTGCTTACCATTCTTTTTATAGGGTTGTTTGGTTTTGTGTGGGTTTTGTGTTTTGTTTTGGTTTTGTTTTTTCCATTTTTGGGATGATAATCTTTAATAGTTTTTAAATCTTAAAGTGTTTTCCCTTGGTTCACAAATATTGTACTGAGTTGTAAATATATAAGGTTAGCGACAGCAATTAAGGGAACTCGCTGACTCAGGAAATTAGTAGTGATTAGGAGAGGCTTTCAATTAGGTCAGCTCAGCAGTGATAGGATGTTTTTGCCATCTGATGGCCAGTTTAGGTTCATACTGGCTCCAGATGATTTGAATATGTATAATACTTGCCTTTTCTGCTGAGATATGTTACCCTCTGTGTTTTCAACAGTACTTGTTTTATTCAGAGTAGCAGTGGGCCAGATCTGTCATTACTGTAAATCAGAGTGATATTACACTCTTAAGCCAGCACTTCCTCTGTTCTTCTGTTCCACGGGGAGCATTAGGGCAAAGCTGGGATCCTTTTTCTGGCAAAGCTGATCACTGTGTTGTTCACAGGGGAAAAGATATGGATATTTGTGATTAATTCCATCTTCTCACATGCAGTAAACCCACACAGGACAATGTCTGTTTATCACAGTGTATATGCCAGTATGGCACACTATATGTCTGGGTTATAAAGTGTGTTCATACCCAGCTATGTTATTTCACAGTATCACAGTATCATCAGGGTTAGAAGAGACCTCACAGAGCTCAAGGCTAGACCATGGCACCAAGTGCCATGTCCAACCTTGCCTTGAGGTGCCCCAGGGACAGCGTTAAATATTTTTCTCTTAAGAATTTATTTTCTAGTTCAGATTTTTTGTCTCTATTCACCACCTTGTGGTCCAGCCAGAGTGTGACTACACTCTGTAAAGCTGCATTAACCCGTGCCAGGCAGAATGATAATCTGATTCTTTGTCAATATGAACAGTACTGCAATCCCCTGGAAGGAACTTCTCGCATGCTTTTGAAGCAGTGTTGATCTGGCTAATGGATTTTCCTTTTATTTTGTTGGCTTAATAAAAAAAATAAACTTTCAAATATTATATATACAGGGTTCTTCTATGAGTCAAAGGAGCAGGCAGCAGTTTCGGAGGTTGTCTTGCAGGCACCAGTTACATGTGCATATCAGAGAAACCAGCTCATTTTTGCAATATCACTGCATGAATATGAGTAGATTTTCCTTAACTGAAAATCTACGTGTTGAATTTGGTCCAAGCTGTTGATTCACTGTTCCACCAGTGAGCAGCATTGTCTGTATTCTTCTTGCTACATTTTTTAAGTATGTATTATTTCATACTCATCAAACATTTTAAGGTTTTATGGTCTTTCTAGACTGTAGTTTGGGGCAGATAGTTTGGAATCTGTTATTGTGTGCTTTTGCTACTAATTTTGTTTTGCCATAATTGATGTAAGTGTTTACTTAGCTCCCTCCAGTGACTTGATGAGCAAATAAGTCCATGGTGTGCTATCAGTCTAGATATTGCAAGTTACCACAAAAGGCAAGTTCAATTCTTTAGATGAGATTATATGTAGCATTCTGCAACATAATGAGTAAATACTATGTGCTAAACCCATTGTAGCATATAATAAACAGAGCATCTGAGATTTACTGCATAATTTTACAATTATTTATTATTAATACTTTCTTATCCTTGGCAGAATTAATGAGCAGTGTCAACACTGAGTGGAAGTGAAAAAGCTCCACAATTCAAAAACAGCGTTAGTGTTTTTAGGAGAAAAAGAAGTAGGTGCAAAATATGAATTAATTTTGTGAGCTGTATTAAAGATGCTCCTTCAATCTTTATAATGATGTGCAGAAAGACACTAGCTATAATCAGTGTTGGAAATAAAAGCGTTATGGGCTGGGTCCTGAAGAACATCTGTGTGCTTTTACTAATGTTAGACAGAACAAATATAACTGAGATGGGGTCCATTTGTGAAAATTGTACTAATTTGGAAATATAGTTGAAGAAGAAAAAATACAGTTGTTTGTGAGCAAAATTGAATCAGGAAATGCTCTTGAAGCTGAAAAGCTGTGGAAAAGGTTGTGCAGATAAATTGCTGTGGTATTCATAATAGGAACAGCAAAAAATGACAGTATAAAGGAAACTGGTTAGATATTCAGGGAACTTTTAGTCCCACTGAAGTAAATAGAAGTTTTTCAGCTGATTTCAGCTGTCTCATCATTTAAATATGTCAGAATGAAGCTTTTGAAGAGGTTCTTTGGGTTTATGCCTCCATTACTGAAACAGGATAGAATTTGCAGTGTGAAGAGTTGACTTAAAAATTTCTGAATACTCCATCTCAATTCCTTAGGTATTTCAATACAAACAAAACAAAAATCAGTGAAATTGCTCTTAATAAGGTTCTCCGTGTTGGGACACATTCTCAGTAGTTATTAGTTGTTATTTGTTTTACTGTAACATCTTAGGAGGTCTCCCCTCAGGACCAAGTTATCACTGTATTAGGACAAAGCCCTCATAACAGTGCCAGCTCCAAGGAATTAAGAATATGAGAAGTTAGTATAACACTTAATGAACTGTAGTCAGGCTGAAGGCAATGACAGGAATTTAAATCCTGGCTAAGGCCACTGGTATCTCACTTTCACAAAAAAAAAAAGAACAAGGAGGGGTAAAAAAAATCACAAATCAAATAAATTTTCTTTTTTTTCCTTCTCTTTTTTACACTTTACACTTTTCTCCTCTGCCATACAATTTCCTCTTCCTTCAGTGGAAAAAGCAATGAAGAAAGCAAAAAAAAACCAAACCAGAATAAGGAGGAGTAAAAAGGAATTGAAAACAAATTTAGATTGCTATCTTGAAATAATAGAAGTGTGCCAAAATTGCTAGAGAGAAGAAATAATATTTCCACAGGAATATAACCTGTGGAAAACCCCAGTTTCAAACAACTCCAATGCATAGAGATTGATCTATAATGAGAAACTTGATGTGTATAGTGGTAGAGCTGGTGCAGCTGTTGTTCAGTATATGACACACAGCAGGCAGAACAAGGGCTATTCCCTGACCACCTAGAAGGAAAATATTTCCCAGAATGTTTATGATTTACAATTACTAAAGCCAGTTTTAGGTGGTGAGAAAAAACCCAGTGAGCATCTTCCACAAAAAAACCCCACACACATACAGACACTGCCTCTCCACCCAGGAAAAAAAAAAAGGCACTTTCTTGTAAAGATTTAATAAGTGTTTTAAAAATGGAGAAAAATTATCAGGAAATAGATTATTCATAAATCTTGAGCCTGGATATTTTTTTCTTAAGGGTGCTTAATAGTAACATTGCACCAATTTTATGTGCTAGGAATTTAATAGTGTAAATCCTCATGGGCTACATTATTTTTCATTGTGCAATAATGTAATGCAAAATACAATATATTCCTGTGACAACTGATGGGGAAAGAGTATGACTAAGGAATTTTCACCCTTTCAGTGGGATTTTCTTTTGTCTGTTCCTGGGTAGGAGGAGTTGTGTGTGTATATAAACTGTGACCTCTAGTTTGCTGGAAATACGTTTATTTGTCATGTAAGAGATTTCACTGAAATTGCCAAGGGTTTCCATAATTTTTACCCAGCTTGAAATATTGTCTCTCATTTCTTGCTGCTTATGCAATCTGTAAAAAATTAAGCAGGAAAAAGTGAGTCAGAGAAGTTGGCTTTGTCCTGTGTTGTGCTCATAGTAAGAGCACTGCTCATCTGTATTTCTGATTACAGAGTGAATGTTCTTGTGCTTCGTGTTCAGTTATTGTTCCTGGAATTACAGAGTCACTAACAGTGCCCAGAATACCTTGTAGCTTTGGACTCCCTACAGTTGCTCTTCCTGCGGCTCAGTCTTCCCTGCAGCTGTACAGGCCAAATGCAGCCAGAGCCAGTGTGATCTTGACGTGTTTGCTGCCCCTTAGAGGAATAATGAGGACCTCTATCTTCTTGCTTTCTGGATCCTTCTCTTCTCCTGTCAGTGAATTTGTTCAGGCAGGACACAGCTGATGGGGGACATTGTACTTGCTCACTGAAAGGCAGGCCAGGGCCACAGGGGCTCAGAAGTAGAGAGGCAGAGTTCAGTAAATAAAGCTCTCAAATCTGTGAGGCACAAGTCAGAAAATCTGCAGTACACTCTGTGGCTCAAGAAGAAAACCCTTGTCTTCCATTCTCATTCACGCTGTAGCCCCAGGACAGGTGATCTTACTTAGGAGGAGCTCCTGAGGAACATCAGTGGAAACTCTGTGGGCAGGAGCACCACTAGCTAGGTCCATGTCATATGGTCTGCAAGCATGGCCTCTCAGTCAGCAAGTGAGGAAAAAATAAAAGCAGGCCTCCAACAGCAGACCAAAGTAGACCTGTTTTAAAAAGGGTATAAATGTTGTAGTTCCCTTGGCCAGTGAAGCAGAATTATTCATACTAGAGTTGTTACAAGAAGAGTTTAGGTAATTCTTTTAGGTTGTCGAATCAGAAATGTCCCCCATGGGGAGTATTAAAATTTGGTCACTGAGTCAGAATGCTAGAGTCCTTTTGCTAGGCTCTCTGAAATTAGAATGCTGCTCTGTTGCTAGGCTCAGTCTCTCTCAATCTGGATTTCTGCTGTTTATGTTATGATTTGCTCATGATTAATAAAATATTAAGTCTCCCTTTCTGGGCAGAAATGAACAGATGGAGGAATCAACTGATCTGATGAACTCTGTGTGTACATACACGCAGTCAACAAATAATCAGAAAAATAGGAAGGACCAGACTCAGATGTTACCTATTTAAAAATATTTATCAAATCATGTTTTTAATATGCTGCCAAAAGGGTAGATTGAATAAGGCAAGTTTATTATTGTATGCATTATTTGTCTGCTCTTTCACTCATAACAGGTTTAATTAAAAAAATGTAGTTTTTCTAAATATTTATTCAGGATGTTGTTATTAAATGTAAATGTGGCATTTTGCATAATGTCAGTGTTAACTTTTTGGATTAGAATTTTAGAGAAGTAAACAAATCATGAATATTTCTTAGGAAGCATTTATGTGCTTTTCATTTCAATAACACCAAGTCAGTTGGCAAAATTGTGTAGAAAATAAGTGTCTATGAGAAGTAACAAATGGCTCTAGAGCATATTCAGTGTCTCTATGGCTTGTGTAGAGTTGCAAAACTCAGCCAGCCCCATACATAACAAAAGACCAAAACCAAAATAATCCTCAGATGATAAAGCAAACCTATGAAGTAAACTTAATTTACCTATTCCTCAAATAGTGACTCTTACCAGGGTTAGAAGTGAAATGTCTCACAGAGCGGAGTCCAACACCTGGAGCAGAGTTGTCAGCCCTGGAGAGAGTGAATGAGCCCAAGGAAGGTGTGAGAAAATAAAGGACTTCCAGACCAAGAATGACAGAGAGTCTTTAGTCCTAGATGCACATAGGGGCACTTTAGGTTTGTGACTACACATGAAAAAGGAGGCCCAGACAGGGCTTTTTGGTACAGAATTGTGTCTTTGGAGACACAGGAGGCAAGAAGAAGATGCTTTTGAAAGAGTCAGAGTGACTCAGTGTTGCAAGAACACCATGGTCCACATCAGCCTGCTTGAGTGTCCCCACTAATTCAGTAACAGAGGTCTCAACTTCAGTTTTGCTCCTGAACTTCCCCAGATGCTAGCACTGACAGTCCCAAAGCCTGACCTTGTGTGAGTTTCAAGGATGCAATACTCACAGCCCTGCTATCCAGTAGAAGATATGCATTCCTGTGCATCACTGGGTGAACTGTGATTGGAGGACTATGACCAAAAGAAAGCAAACAGTTTTCAGAGGACAGTTCTGAAAATGGGATTTACGCAACCCAAACTGCATGTGATACTGTTTCTAACCTTGAAGGAGAGCCACCCACAACTGATTTAAAGCTGGTCATGGCTGGAGACATGTAGAAGACATTTTGCTTATCTGTGTTTCGAAATTCTCTGCATCCACTCAGCAGTCTTTTACTGAAAGATGATTTCCCCATTGAATGACAATCAGGCTATATTGCTATTAATAGAATTGAAGAAGTACACATCTGCTCTACCCTCCTCTCTGGCTGTCAAAGCTAAGCACCTAGGAGACAGCAAGTGCTTCTGTTTATTAATGGAAAAGTACCTGAACAGACCTCACTTGCCCTGGGAAGGCTAAAAAGTGGGCCACAGGCACTTTTAAAGGGGAAAAAAAAAAGCCTAGGTAACAGGCAGGCAAAAACCAGCTATGGACCAATACAAAGAAAAATTTCCATTAACTCTGTTCATTCTGGTGAATTCCAGTCAAGCTGAACCTTCAGGATAGCTTTACTCTGTCCATCAAAAGGCCTGTGATGAGGAAACATGCAGTTTTCCCAGTTTGGGACCTTCTAACAGGACAGGAGTTTCTGGGGCTGAGGAACTGTCTTTCCTTTCTAGCCTTCCTCTCTCCAGATAACCCTCTGCATTGCACACTCCTCATTTTGTGTATGCAAGGAGACAAAAGCCATGTGAAAAAATGTGGTGAGACAAAACCTGAATGTTATTTTTTAATAAATGAATAGCCTTTCAATAACTCTTTCCAGAAGCAGCCTTAAGAGCACATAACAATTGAGATCATTATCATCTGAGATGGGGAAACAGGGGCAGGGTTTTGCAGTTATTTAATATCAATGTATAAGTAAAATCACAGAAGCATCATTGAGAATTACCAAGCATGATAATTGTTGTTTAGTCTTTGTACTGCCTGAGAGCAATAGTGATGAACAAAGTTCTGTCTGTCTGTGCAAACACTGAGTAAACTTTAAAATGCATTTTGAATATATTATGCACAATGATTTGGTTTAAAGGCAATTTAAAGCTTTCATCAGTTTCTTCAGCAGTCTTGCCTATAGGTTCTCTGAGCTTTCTGGGACAGGTAGGAACTGCAAAGATAGACAGAAGTTATATGTAAAATATGAGAAGGTGATGCATGTGTGTTTTATCCAAAGATTCTTACATTATGTTTCCCTTGGACAGAATAGAGTTTGCATTGAGAGGGCTCAAATTAATGCCCAAAATGTCTCTTCATGAATAATAAAAAGGATTTGCTTTATACAGCAATTGCTGGAATTTGCTAAGTGAAATAAAGTGTAAGAATCCTTGTCAAAAATACCCCAAGAAATAGCATCTCATATGTAAGTGGTCTGTTAGTATATAGTTTTGTTAATATATAGTTTTGTTAATATATAGTTTTATTAGTATATTGATAAGAGAAGGTCAAACCTCAGATATCATCTTTTTAAACATTAATATGCCTCTGGGCAGTTCTGTGCTGAAAAACTGCTCTTTTAAGTAAAATATGATCCAGTGAGTTTATGAGTGTCTCTGCAGAACAGATCTCATGCCACCTCATCTAGTCTGTCTGTGCTTGAGTATCTCACTGCCATCATAAGCCTGGCTTTTGTAATGACTTTGAGTAGGCATAGTGAATGTTACAATAGCCAGAAAATCATGTTTCCTGAAATGTGAATTTTCTCTTTGATGCTACACTTAATGTAGTTTGCTCCCAGTTTGGTTGCAACTGATTTTGTGGGCGTGTGTCCAGAGACATCTCACTTGCTAAGCAGCCTAAGAAACATGGCTTGATAAAGGTTACATGGGACCATATCTTGGAATTCTTAACTAGAAGTGAAACTGTGGTCATATAAGGCTGCTATTGCATCTAGAGGAGGACTGTACCTTTTGATGGAGTACAGAATGTGAAAGTCTTATTTCCACATCTGCTCTGTGATTTGTGGTCCATCTTTTGAGCCAGACAGCATCCGTGTGAATTGGTTTTAACTGGGTTTCTGACTGTTAGATTGGAACTATTAGACAGATTTTAGGGTGTGGGAATGGCTCCAATCCCTATATGAACTTGTGCTTGCACTTTGAAGAGTGCCTTAGTGTCCTCTGCATGTTTCTGAGGAACTTGAAATGGCTGGAATGGTCCCTGTGTCTTCAGAGCAAGTCTCCTCTAAATGGTGGCATATTTTACACTCTGGAATCATTAGTACTCAACACTGTTGTAGTATGCCTAATGCATCCCAAAACAAGTGTCAAATCCCTGTGAATTAAAGAGTATAAAAGCTGTAATTTCCTCTGTTCCCCAAGGGCAAAGTGTAATTCATACATAACATTATTTTAATGGAAATTTCTTATTCTATTCTTTGTTGAGGGAAAAGGTAGAAACTATCACAGTGGCTAAATAGTTCTCCTTAGGCATTCATATGAATGTTTAAGTTGATTTTTCATTTCATTTAACACAAATACTTCACACTCCCAGGGGAAATTATTTTACATCATCTTTCCAGTGTTACTGTCTTTCAAGGATTAACTTGTTACATACAGCTGTTCAGAGTGGAGATGAAAGAGGAATGAAAGGAGAAGAACAAACCAGATTTCAGTAAGAGTTTTGGAAAAAAAACCCAACAAACTCAGAACAACTCCCAAAAGAAAACAAACCAAACAAAGAAACACACACACCACCCCACCCCCCCCCCCCCCCCCAAAAAAAACAAACCAACCAACAAACAACAAAACAAAGTTGTGGAGTATTGCAGGAATTAAATTAGCCAACTCTTCTCTACTGCCCACTAGGCTAAGTGGCAGCAGTTCTGCCTGCTTGACTTATCTGGGAAACATTTGTAATTGAATGATTTTCAACAGCATTTCTTTATCTTCCTAAGGAAAAAAAAAGAGAAAGGTAGCAGCCACGATACCATTTCATTGCAGAATCCACTGCTCTTTAGTATTTTAAATGAGGGCAGAATCGAGCCTAGTGACAATATTACAGGATGAGAGTTGATGCCATGAGGGACTACAACTTTTTTTGGTAAACTGTTCCAGGTGTTCTGCTCATTAAAATTATGAATCTTTTTAGAAGAATTGGAGAAAGTCTCATGGTGGCCCAAGAGACAATTACTTTCTTTCTAGATGTAAGTATCATGAAAGTTGCAGTTCCTGAAATTGAGTGAAAAAAGGAAATTAAGGAACAAGTCTTATTTCAGTAGGAACCTATCCAGGTAGATGCTGAACAATAAATAGCTCATCACTGGAACATAAACTGAAGATTTGTGTTTTCCTCAGTGGAGAGGGAAACAAAGTCTTCAGAAAAAGTTCACCTGTCCTTTTGTGTCACTAGTTAAAATTTCTGAAATACATACACAAGATCAGGCTTTGTAAGGATGAAGCTGAACAGATGCTTCAGAAATCAGAATTTTCCATGCATCGCAGAGCAGGACAATCCTTAAAATCACTGGAATGTATGTGTGGTCTTATTGAAGTTAAAATGTTGTGTAAGGCTATTAAAATTCAGCCCCTGAGCACTGCATGTGTGAGAAACCAATTCATTCAAATCCTGCTATGCCTTGAAGTATTGTTTCACAAAGTGCTTACAAGCACATTTTCCTTTCTAAACATTTATTATCTGTTAGAAATGGTGTCAGAAGCCATAGTTTGATGTATGCAAATTCTTATATAAAACACAGGATTTCTGCCTTCAAACATAAATACTCTCCTCAATTATGCACCAGGAAGAGCTATTCTTCAAGGAGATCCTTTAATAACTGTACTTTTGTCCAAACAGACTCTTATTTATACCAAGGCAATAGTAATTATTGACATCTAGTTCATTAAAATGACTCATTTTTCTATATAATTATCTTACTCTGGTCACAGGTCTTGTGAGAGTAACAGGTTTCACGGACAGTGAGCACAGCTAGTCCCTTTTATAGATACAAGACTTTTGTCTGCTTGTTGTGGAAGGCCAAATTAGGCTTACAATGTGTCCTGGCTTGTCCAGGCATTATCCCCCACTCCCCCTCCCCTCTGCTGGAGCAGGGATCAGGGCAGGAAAGAAGACAAAGGCCTGGAGACACTGAATCTAAGGATCCAGGGCTTGCCCAGAGTTGTTTTGCTCTGGTGGTAAACAAGGTGCTTACACTTGTTTATGCATATGCTGGTTTGAGGCTAATTGGAATATTTTAATGAGTGGAATTAGATCATTGTGAGAAGAAAATAATAGTGACCCCTGTATCACTCATTTGTTCTGCTGAGGAACCTAAATAGTCAAAATATAAGATAAGGCACTCACTTCTCACTTCTTTTCTTTGAGTCTGTGTGTCTAGTTGCATTTTACCTTAACTCTTTTGCATGAAACCTATGTAACCTGATCTAATATTTTTTCCTCTAACCTCTGTTGGCTTTTGACATCTCACCTCAGATCTCTGGAGACTTAACACATGAGCTGTATGGAGATTTATCTGATTGTTTTGGAGATCAGGGGTGGGAAAGGGGCAAAGAGTTGGTTGTGAGTCCTTCTGGGCAGCCTGTCCAGGAGGGATTTTGAATTTCTGTATTACTTTTAACTTGCATATAATTGTAAATATTTGTATATATAGTGTGTGTGTGTGCATATATATATATATATATATATATATGCATGTATATTTGTGCACACTGTAACTATAGCTTCATTCCTTAACTTCCAGCTGGCTGAGTTAGTCTGGTTAATCTAGTATGTGTGAGTGGGAACTCCCAAACCACAATAGTGCATGGCCTGTGTTTTCCCAAGTATGGATAAAGCTAGGCCCTGGCTTTAATATGGTTAGTTTTGGCAAAATGCCATTCTGCTTGGCTAATCTCTGTGGCTAAATGGAGCCATCAGATTCAGGCAATTGATAAAATATGAGTGAGGTTGTAAGCTCCCTGTGCTCTGCCTCAATTCACTTTGCCATGCCATGCTCCAGACTAGCTTTGCTGTGTAACAAGCTTTGATGTTTCAAGCTTGCCTGCAAACTTTGCTGTGCTTCAGTATACCAGGGAGAGGCTTTAAGTGCCTTCATGCAGTAGGCAAGTGTTCCAGTGAGTTCTTTGGGGACCAGGGAACACTTGCACACATGGGTACCCCCTTCTGGGTATAGTTTCAATACATTATTATAGCTTAAACACTAAAACCGTAACAAGAAAGCTGTACTAGGGACTACAGTGCTTGTAGCTCAAATACTAAAGTCATAGTGAGAAGGGTATATGACAAGGAATGCCAAGTAACTCTATCGATCAAAGAGCAGGTTTTACTCACCCTATCCAACTGACCAGCAAAACTCCTGAGATGCATAGACCGCAGGGCTGCCAGGCTCTTATCTTCTTAGGATAGGCATCCCCACCAGGAACCACACCATCATGGTGGTATGACTGGTGCTGCTTCAACCCAGCTACCTAGGCTCTCAGAATGTATGGGTTCAGAATTCTGTGACATATGGCCAGGATGTCCCAGAAGAACAAATGAAGGAGAATGGGGCTCCTCTTCTATTTTGGAATCTGTTACATACCATCTTTCCCTAGTGCTCATGCACATATTTGCAAGCCACATTTCCTCTGGATCTTATCTCTAGCAACCTGGTGATTATTGGCCTGTTGTAACTTCTGATCTAACGCATACCAACTTTTCTCTCTTTCAGCTAGAATCATTCCTGAAAGCTGCCCAAAACCCACAGCCAGCCTAGCGTGAATTGAAATTGATGAGCTGCTCCCAGCTGGAGAGCTTGCTTACAGATACCTCACTGCAGCCTATGTGGGGAGAGAGAGCAGGTTACTGCCACCAGCGAGATACTGTGTCTGTCTGCACACTTGCAAACCTCCATGCCAAATCAAGAGCCCTGGAAAGGACACTGTCTGCCTAAGAAGGGACCAAGACCAGATACTGTCTGGAACTATAATGCAGCTCTGGAAATCCGAAGATACTATCTTGTGAGTAAATATTCTGAAAAGCCTTTTTATAATTAAAGCTGTTGCTTTGGTTTGGTTCTGTTCTGTAACTGTAATTGATTATGCCTTCTGCTTCAGCAGAAAGGAGCCTCTCAGGTCCTCCTAGAGGGCAAGTGGCATTTTGTACTGCAAGAATCTCTCCAAAAGCTTCAACTATTTGTGTTTTGCTTAACTGTTTAAATTGCCTCTTCCCTGTGTAAACACTCACAACTGTGCATTCAAACCTTATAAATAAGGTTTTTTTAAATGAGATGTAATATTAATAAGTAATTGTCATAGTTTTAAAATATTTTTACCTGGTTAATAATAATAATAATAAATCCATATTACATCACTGATAGAGGACCACATCAAATGCTACCTTTTGTACTGGGAAGAAAAGCCATACAGAGCTGAAAATCTTTGAAGTTGCTCTGTTTTGACATTCTTGGAGCTAGCTGTGTTCCTAGAAAACACTTGTACTTCCAAGTATTTCAGAGGCAATTGTGTGACAGTTCATATTATATATTTCTTGGAATATGTTTTAGTTGCTTGTTTACAGGCATACTCATGTAGTTAATCTGGATGAGCCTTTTAATCAGAATCACACAGAATGACAGAATGTTAGGGGTTGGAAGGTGTCTTGGTTCTAGTTTAGATTTTCCCAGAGACTCAAAATGTAGCTAACAGAACCAATAAAGTAGTAGTATGCCTTCCCCTCTCTCCCCCACCCTTTGGAAAGAAAGGAATTAGATGTAGAGAGGAAGAGGATAAAACACCACACCCAAATAAATAGCCTTGCTTCAATTTTGAAGTTAAAAGAAAAAACTTTAACAACAAATAAAAGGCATTTGAGGTAAGAGAGTTACAAAGAGGTGTAGGGAAGGAAAACAAGATACAAAATTATATATACAACCAGATTAATGGCAATGGATGGAGGTCGAATCAGGATTTGTCCACCATGTGGAAGGATGGCCATGTGGTAAAAACAGGAGCAGCAGGAACAACAGTGGTGCTAGCAGGCAGGGAGGAAAAAGAGAGCCAGAAACAGGAAGTTCCTCTGTTTTTAGGGGACTAGACAGGGAGTGACACCTGGGGTCAGGTTTAGACCCACCCCTGTGGAGGAGTCAGGAGGACCTGGGGTCAAGTTCAAGACCACTCCCCAGGAGGTTTACCCTTTACAGAAAGGACCTCGAAAGATCATCCAATTCAACCTTCCTGCCAGAGCAGGATCAACTAGGGCAGGTCACACAGGAACTCATCTAGGGGGGTTTTGAGTGTCCCCAGAGGAGGAGACAGCAGCCTCTCTGGCAATCTGGTCCAGGGCCTCACAGTGTAAAAGTTTTTATTTCTGTTTATATGCAATCTACTCTGCTCCAGCTTGCACCCATTGCCCTTTGTCCTATTATTGCACATCACTGAGAAGAGCCTGGCCCTGTCCTCCCAACAGTTGCCCTTATGTATCTATAAATATGAATGAGGTCACCTCTCAGTCTCTTCTCCTCCAAGCTAAAGAGACCCATCTCCTTCAGCCTTTCCTCATATAGGAGATATTCCATTCCCTTCAGCATCTTTACAGCTCCTTTTTTCCAGTGTTTTTTGACCAGTTTGAGATATTAGTTACATTTTTGGTGGATTGAAACAAACAATAGATAATTAAGAAGTGTATGTGACAGAGATGCAGGACAGCAGAGAAAAAGTGTTTTAAGATAACAACATTATGTTTTATGGAAGGAAAGGGAGGGAGAGAGGAAGGGAGGCAAAAGTGACTAAAATATCAAGAGAAGAAGGAAATAATATATCTGCAGAAGCAGAAGGTTTTCTATGTAATTTGCAGTGGTTTTTTTTTTACTATTTCACTAATCTTTTCCAAATATATACATACATACATAAATACTGGTTCTAATTTTGACATAACTTTAATGAAAACAAAATGAAATCTGGCCATCATAACAACTCTTGGCTCTGGCATCCTAGAGAGGTATATTCTCCGAGCTAAAATCTGATTTTGAGGAGCAATATAAACAAAGCGAGTAAGTTTAGTACATTTGACTGTAACCTTTGGTACTGAGACATCTGGCCCTCATTGTGCACAGGGCAATTATCATAAGTTGTTATTAGTGAAATCAGTGAGGCCTTTGAGAGTTACAGGGATGTTTAACACATTTCAGAGTCTGAGCTTTCAGTGCTATTTATCCTGAAGGTGCTCAAAGAGTAATGAAGAAATTAATGCACTGTGTGGAGCTACTCTTCTTTTATACACTCTACATTCAGAGCTATTAATTACAACTGAATTCATGTCAGCAGATAAAAAAGCAAATATATCAGATAGCAAAAGAAATACCTCTGCCGCCATTTCAATTATGATGTAGAACAATAATAGCCTTGATGTATATCCTGCCTAATGAAGTAACATTCCTGTCAGATAGATAATTACAGCAGCAATGCTCTGTTCAAAGAGATTTCTTCTCTCTGCTCTTATTCTGCTCTCACTGCTGTGATACCTCAGCATGTTCAAGTTTAGGATGCTACTTTCCCTTTGTGCGCTGCAGTCTTAATGAGGGCAATTGCTCCATATTGGCCAGCTCTGATTCTTGCTAACAGGCCCTATGTTGCAAGTATTCTCTATATGATCCTCAGTGAAGTTAATGGGCCTGTAGGTGGAGAGCTTGTGAAACAACACTCACAATTAAATGGAGACACCGTTCTTGCATTTAGTGAGATCAAAGGTTGCATTTCTATTTTATTTGGTAGGAGCAGGGCAAGCAAGGGATAATGTACTGCTTAAATCTGGAAGCTAAGGTGGTAAGAGCACTGGTTCAGCAGCGTTTGTCTCTACTTTTTTCTGGACCAAATAAATGGTACCAGGAGTACTTGACAATCTTTGACAGTACAGGGTAATAGCCCACTGAAAGGTCAGTGATCCCTCTACTGGGTAGCTGTTATGGGCCCATATTAGTCAAAGCAGAAACAAGAACCAGCTAAAAGAAAGGGAACAGATTTTGAAAAACAAAACAAAACAAAAACAACACCAAAAAAAACCAACCACCCCCTGTGGCAATGTTTCTACTTCTGTCGCTGCATCAGGCCACTGATCTGAACTGAGTCCAAACACTGCAGATCATGGGAACGATGAAGAAAAACAGTGGCCAAAGCAAGATGAGTCTACAATGGGAAGCAGAAGAGCATGATTTTCAGTCTCTCCCTGTTTTTCCTGCTTGCTACACCAGCCTGTCTTTGCCATTGCTGATTTACAGAATTTCTGATGGGCCGTATTGCTGCTATTGTGCTGAAAGC
This sequence comes from Pogoniulus pusillus, assembly GCF_015220805.1. Classification (NCBI taxonomy): domain Eukaryota; kingdom Metazoa; phylum Chordata; class Aves; order Piciformes; family Lybiidae; genus Pogoniulus; species Pogoniulus pusillus. The sequence goes on from NC_087269.1 coordinate 34,371,712, forward strand.
AAGGGCCTTGCATATTAATGCCTAGTCTATGTGGTACATTGTAGCACCATACACAGACTAATATTAGGCAATCTAAGTGGTTCCCTACCAGTGTTCTGGCTTATACGGTGAAGAAAAGGTGGGTGCCAGGGGCATGTAAATACCTGTGGGTTATGGTCTCATGTTAAAATATTGTGATCAAAAGAGCTGGGCAGAGATTATGTGTATTCTTTTAGCACTTACACATACATAGCTACAGGTAACGTAGCACATGGAATAGATGTCTTGTTTGAAATGTTCAACATGACTGTTAGACTTTGAAGTCAAGTTTTAGATGAAATGGCACATTTACTTCCCTCTTATGTTCTTTCCTAGTACCTTCAGGGCAGCCACAAAAACTGAACCCTTGATGCATACATTGTAAGAATTTATTAAGTTAAATCAGGTCCATAATCAAGGTTTTTGCACTAAATATTTCTAATTGGATGTTAGAAAACTAGAGTTCATTAACATTTACATAAGTGAATCACATTCTTCCAACAGGATGCCAGAGGTTAACCATTTTTATGAAGTTTAGATTCAATACAGTTTTTTAACTCAGAAGGGAGAAAATGAGGAGTTTTAAGTGCATTTCCACAAAATTAACTTATTTATTTTCCTTTTTTTTTTCATTCAAATTGGTACATATTCTCTTCCAACCTGGTTGATTCTATGATATTCTGAGAATATTTCTGATGTCATGGCTAACTGAAATGACCTCTAGTGGTATGGGGTCCTTGTTTGATTATATAGCTGAAGAGACAATGCTACTTTGATTCTTATTCTGGCTGTACTAATACATGTGAATCGTGAACTGGAGCTCTGCAATTTACCATGGGTTTAGCAATTTCACTGATGAAAACAATGTGTTCTATTATTTGAAGAAAGAAACCCCTGTGGGCTGCAATACTGTGTGCATTTTAGATGTTGAAGGCACTTGTATTTTTGCCCCTGGATCATCAACCACAATGCATATTTCCACAATGGCACTAGTTCTTGTAAATCAGGAGATGCATCCAAGTGGAGCCTTTGCTTTCCATAGAAATAGGCATTATGGGAATCACAGAATCATGGAATGGTTTAGGTTGGAAGGGACCTCAAAGATCATCCAGTTCCAACCCCCTGCCATAGGCAGGGACACTTCCCACTGGAACAGGTCACTCAAGACCACATCCAACCTAGCCTTGAACACCTCCAGAGAGGGAGCATCCACAACCTCCCTGGGCAACCTGTTCCAGTGTCTCACCACCCTCCCTGTAATGAACCATTTTCTAACATGTAGTTTAAATCTCCCCTCTTCCAGTTTAAACCCATTTCCCCTTGTCCTGTCATTACAAGACCTTGTAAATAGTCCCTCCCCAGCCTTTCTGTAGGCCCCCTTCAGCTACTGAAAGGCTACTATAAGGTCTCCTTGAAGCCTTTTCCAGGCTGAAGAGGCCCAGCTGTTGTAGCCTGTCCTCATAGCAGAGGTACTTCAGCTCTCTGATCATCTTCATGGCCCTCCTCTGGTCTCGCTCCAACAGTTCAATGCCCTTCTTGTGTTGGGGCTCCAGAACTGCACACAGTGCTCCAGGTGGGGTCTGACAAGAACAGAGTAAAGAGGGAGAATCCCCTCCCTTGCCCTGCTGGCCATGCTTCTCTTGATGCAGCCTGAGACACAGTTGCTCTCTGGGCTGCACATGCACACTGCAGGCTCATGTTGAGCTTTCATCAACCCAGACTCCCAGGTCCTTTTCCTCAGGGCTGCTCTCCAGCCCTTGGCCACCCAGCCTATATCTGTGCTTGGGATTGTGCCGACCCAGGTGCAAAGCCAGCAACACTTGGCCTTGTTGAATGTCATGAGGTTGGCCTGGGCCCACCTCTCCAGCCTGTCCAGGTCCCTCTGGATGACATCCCTGCCCTCTAGCAAGTCAACTGTGCCACACAGCTTGGTGTCATCTGCAAACTTGCTGAGAGTGCACTTGATTCCTCTGTCCATATCACTGACAAAGATGTTAAACAGCACATGCTAGCAATGACCCTTGGGGTACACCACTTGTCACTGGTCTCCAGGTGGACATTGTGCCATTGATCACTGTTCTCTCTGTGCGGTCAGCCAATTCCTTATCCAGTGAGTGTTCCACCTATCAAGTTTTTCCAGTTTGGTGACCAGGATGTCATGTGGGACAGAGTCAAATGCCTTACTCAGACCCAGGTAGATGATGTCAGTTACCCTTCCCTTGTGCACTGTTGCTGTGCCTTCATTATAAAAAGCCACTAAATTTGTCAGGCATGATTTGCCCTTGGTGAAGCCATTACTGGTTACCACAAATCATCTCTGCTTTGTTTTCCATTTGCTCCATGATCTTGCCAGGTACAGAGGTGAGACTGACTGGTCTGTAGCTCCCAGGGTCACCCTTTTTTCTCCTTCTTGAAGATGTGCCTTATGTTTGCCCTTATCCAGTGAGCAGGAACTTCACCACTCTGCCATGACCTTTCAAATACGATGGCCAGTAGTTCAGCAACTTCATTTGCCGGTTCCCTTGGGACCCGTGGGTGGATCTCATCAGGCCTCATGGACTTGTGCACATTCAGATTCCTTAGGTGTTCACAAATACGGTCTTCAATTATAGTGAGCAGACCTTCCTTCTCCCAGTCCTTACTTTTGCCCTCTGGGTCTTGAACATTATGGTTGGAGCCTTTGCCATTGAAGACTGAGGCAGAGAAGTCATTGAGCACCTCAGCCTTATCCATATCCTTTGTTATCAGTTCTCCATGTCCCTTCTGGAAGGGTCCCAAATTCTCCTTAGTCCTCTTTTTCTCACTATTATACCTGAAGAAGTTCTTTTTGTTCTCCTTAATGACCCTAGCCAGATTTAATTCTAGCTGTGCTTTAGCTTTCCTAACCTGAGCTCTGGTTGCATGATTTCTTTGTATTCATCTCAGGTTTACCTGTCCTTGCTTCCACTCTCTGTAGGCTTTCTTCTTGCATCTGTGTGTGTCCAGGAGCTCTCTATTCATCCGTGCAGGCCTCCTGGCATTCTTACCTGCCTTCCTCTTTTTTGGAATGCATTGCATCTGGGCCTGGAGGAGGTGATCCTTGAACACTGCCCAGCTTTCCTGGGTCCCCCTTCCTTCCAGAGTTTTTTCCCATGGTACCCTACCAAAGAGGTCCCTGAAGACATTGAAACCTGCTCCTCTGAAGATCCTCTTCTGCCTTGAGGATCTTAAACTCTACCATTTCATGGTCACTGCAGCCAAGGCTACCCTTCAGCTTCACTTCACTCACCAGCTTCTCCTTGTTGGTGAGGAGTAGGTCCAGCATAGCACCTTTTCTTGTAGGCTTCTCTACCACTTGAAGGAGGAAGTTATTTATCATCAGTGCACTCCAGGAACCTCTTAGATTGCTGGTGCACTGCTGTGTTGTCCTTCCAACAGATGTCAGGGTGGGTGAAGTCCCCCAGGAGGACCCGGGCCTGTTGAGTGATTTCTCCTCTTCTGGTTCTGCCTATAGCAGCCCCACAAGCAAAAATAGAAAATGGATCCCTGAACAATACAAAAGAAAGTTTGTAAAGAAAAGAACCTGTGTTTAAATGATCCTTAAAGAAACTGTGATGAGTAAACATGTGCTTTGATGATCAAAATACATACTGCAGAATGTGTTTAAGAGAGACTGGATAGCAAAAAAGGGCCATAACTTCCCAACTAGTTCCGTTTTCTTTCCATCTGCCCCTTGTTTAATTCTGGCAATCATTACATACTCTATATTTCCACTTCAATGTATTGTTGAATGATAAAGGGAGATGGAGAAAGGGAAGAAAATTGTTTCACTTGGATAGCAATCAGAGAGAATTTCCGTAAACATCTGGTTCTGCTTAAGATAGTTTTAAAAGCATTAAATATGAAATGTTATTAGACAGTAGCAAATGAATGCTGAGTGTTCTTAGTGTGTAAGCAATGCATTTTTGTTTCCTTCTGGAAACTTGCATACAATTGGACTTGAGTCAAGTTTGTGGATAGATCTCACAAAGGTAATCTTACATTGTCTAGTGTGAGTGAAGGAGACGTGCAAGAACAATAAAGTCATTAAAGACTTCTTTAAAAAAGAAGTTCAAAAGATGATAAAGCCCAACTGGATACATTTCAACCAGCTGTATTTCAATAATTGAATGAACAAGTTGAACAAGTAGTTAGAGATGAAAAGTGTGTACTGAGTAAAAATTGAGACAGTGGAAAATATATGATACAATGGTCTAGTCTTTTTCTCATTTGGACAGGACTCAGAAGATAACTTGGAGGATTGCCTGTGTCTTTGATATTCTCAAGTTAAGTGATATACTCAAAATGATAACACTGAAGATTATGGTTTTTTATTAATAGCACATTTTTATTGTCATGAAGCACTTCAATCACAGTTTTTATTCACTAAAAATAAGTGCTCCAAAAGATATAAGTAGGATTAATATCACAGCTGCAAGTAAATGTACTTGATTTAGAAGTTATATTCAGTAACTGCAAACTTCTAAATGTTCATCCATAGAGGAAATAACATAGGCCAAGAACAAAAATTCCACTTTTGGACCCTAGCACTTAAGCCTTACTGTTTTGCAGTTCAGATGCTGCTAATGCTTGCTGAGTTGACTTTGGTCAAGCTAATCCTTTAAGGGTTATTCTTGGGTCAGATTTTCATGTTAGAAGAGATATAAAATATATGAAAATAAACTAAAGACAATTAAATTTTTCTCATTTCCAAAGTACCCTTAAAAAGGAACCTGAACAAGCAAACACATTCTGAGACAACTTTAAGTACATGAAGTGTAGATTAAACATCCACTATGACTCTTTATATATATACACACACATACATATATATGGAGATGAAAAATGGAGCACTTCCTCAAATGCTTGGGCTGAAAAATGTAGGAGTTTCTGTACAGTGGCCATTTGAGATTAACCCTGGGTTTTGGATTGATATTATATGATTAGTTTTTTCCCAAGCAGGTTTGATCTGAGCTAAACAATTGAATGGCATGAGCTTAGAAAGGGAATGCTTTAAATTTGATTTTGTCCCTAGGACATCTGTTAATTTGCTGTTTATTTTTTCATAAGAATCAGTCTGCACAATTTGTTGGCTTTTGCTTCTGTGTCAGATTTCCTGTTTATGGTAAAGAATCTGATCTATATTCAAGGATGGGGACTGCAAACAGTGAAGTTTTGTTTAATCTTTTTTGTAAACAGCCACTGTAAATTAAGATTTTCTGTGAAAAGAATACTCACCTTTACAGGTTTACATGAATCTTCAGCTTTCCTCTGAATGTACCACCATCCTTTTCCATCCTCTTCCATACAGACACTGATCACAGTCAGCTTCTTTCATCAGTTCTCATCTTCTTGAAGCGTTTTATTGAGAATTAATTAGTAAGTGACCTAAATGAAGGTCCAGCTTGTGGGTATATTTGTGCTGGTGAAATTGCACTTCAGTAATAAGCAGATGCTCCCTACTTAGCTAAGTGAAAGATGTGGAGCTGAGGTTTCACTGTAAAAATACAGTCTCAGCCACTGGCCTTATTTACTTAGCACTTCCTCTTCTAATTTAATTTGGGTTTTCTTTGACAATTACTCAGAGCCTGAAGTGCTAAATCACAACTTTGTCACAAAATCCAGTAATTTGACAAGAAAACAGCTGCAGTGTGTGTCCAAATTCAACTCAAAGAGCAATGTAAAAGACAAAAGAGAATTTGTATTCCAAGCTTGAAAACACAGATACATCACAACTGTATTCTCTTAACAAGGACATATACTCTGTTTTTAGAGTGTTACACAACAAAGTGTGGAACACCATCTTCAACTATTTGAAGAAAAAGGAGTCTACATGCTGGTTTTGGTGGCATTGCAGATCCTGAGAGCAAGAAGTTTGTAACACAAAAGAACATCTGATGGGATTAATCACTTATTTGAATTTTACACTCATGACTACCAGGAACAGGCACATTTTTATGTTTAGAGTTAGAGGCAGGTAATTGACAGCACAGTTTGCAAAACTGCATGGCAGATTTTGGGTCCAGTTGGGCTGAATCTGGTAAATCTTGCTGAGGTGGTTTAAGGTACTTCTCTCTTCTCCACCTCACCTCCTGATGGTGGCACTTTTATTTGTGCCACCTGTTATACGTGCTGTGTGGGTGGAATCAAAGAAATCACAGTAGGAGGAGGGCTGAAAATAAACTTCTATCCGTTTCTGCCCACTGCTCCTTCCTGTACTGACACTGCATTTGCACTGGGTATAGTAAAAGGGTATGTTACAGCACCTGTCTCAAAAATGCTACCCTTAGACTTCAATCCAGCTTTGCCCAAGGCTCTGTTTTGGAGAAGCTGGAGAGAAAAGCAGTCAGTGGTTCACATGTAGAATTGCCTTAGTCATATGAGCTGTCACTGACATTTATGACTGTTCAAAGGCAGAAGAAAAATGATCTCTTTTACAAATGAGGAACGAAAACTCCATTACTTATTTACTTTTATGAAGAAAATCATGGAGTGTGGACTGTCATACTTTGTAGTACATTTGGTAGCTCAGCACTGAATGTACTGCTCTAGTAAGATTTGCAAGCTTTTCAGATGACAGAAAGGATTGCAAACATTTCACTAAAATTATTTTAAGGCAATATCAGAAATATGTTATTGTTTCAAAGCACTTTGAATTTTTCGGTTAAAAATTGGACTTTTAAGACATTTTCATAAAAAGGACATTTGATCTGGTGTTGGTCATAAGGAAATAATAGTGAGATTTGATTTAAATGTAGGATTGTCTATCTTTATTAGTAAGCCTACCACTTAGAGTATGCTGGAGCAATTCAGTGTCATTGGAGTACCTTGTGAATGTCCTATCTTAGATGCTTTCTTAGGAGCACTTTGTCTACATCAGTATACTTTCATGCTTTGCTGCTCAGATTTTTTTTCTTATATATGAGTGTAGTAATTACCAACAGAACTTAGCACACACAGACACTGTGCACACCTGTGTGCACCCACATATTAAACTAGGCAACCCTATGTGAAAGCCAAGTGACTCTGTTGTCTCAAAACAATATGTGGCATACTAATCAGCATAGACAGGGCTTTGATGGCCCTTAATAGCTCTCAGGAAAGTTGCTGGCCTGACAGTTTAACAATCAAAATATATAATTTCTGCAGAGGGGAGAAACCTCTATTAATATCTGAAGGGTGGGCATAAAGATGAAGATGCCAGTCTCTTTTTGATGGTGCCCAGTGATAGGACAAGGGACAATAGGTACAAGCTAGAACACAGGAGGTTCCACCTCAACACAAGGAGGCACTTCTTTATAGTGAGAGTGGTGGGAGCACTGGAATAGGCTGTCCAGAGAGGCTGTGGAGGTTTCTTCTCTGGAGACTTTCACAACCTGCCTGGAAGCATTTCTCTGTGACCTGCCTTAGGTGATCCTGCTCTGGCAGCGGAAATGGACTCTGGAGGTCCCTTCCAACCCCCAATATTCTGCGATTCTGTGACAGATGTTGTACTGCAGGGACCTGGTGCATAACTCTCTGGGATTTTGAGAGACCATATCCCTGCCTGCCAAAAAGGTATAAAAGGACACCAACTTTTGTGTTCCATGTGGCATCTGCCACAAAAGACCCTGCTGGGATGTATGCATAACAACAAACACTTGGACTATGCCTGTGAGACCTCATAGGATACAAATTGCGATGATACCCTTCTCCTTTAGTTCTTAATTCTCTCACTCTAAATATTCCTCTCCTTTTTCTTCCCATTTTCCCTCTGCTCCAGTCCAACTAAGCATCCTTAAGGTGGAAGTGACTGAGAGTTTTCCTTGGCTCTAATAATCTCAACTCATCAGCTGTTTGGAGTTGGTTCAATTTAACTCCAAGGAAACTTTTGAATCTATTCCTGAAGGAACAGTTCTGTTAGCTCAGTTGTAGAAAAGGAGACAAATTCTGCTAAAGTTTGCATAGATGCAAACAGATTTAAACTCCTATGATGTCAGTGGAGTCACATCCATCTTATCCTAGTGCAAACAACTTCAGAATTAGAGTCTTCTGGTAGTGTAGCTAGTACTCTGTGCAGGATCATCATGCAACATGAATCATGGAGTTACACTGATGCAGGGAGTGGCACAGAAAGACTTATAGACCACATGCTCCAGTGTTTTTTAGCGCTTTGTTAAGGGCTGGTCTTGAATGTAATGCCATGAAAACTCTGGATCAGCTGCACTTCATGCCATGATGGTTACTTGTTGCTGTTAATATGTTCAGCAATTGTGTGTCCAGCCACCACCTATCCAGAGGTATCTGGGAGGAAGGTCAAGGAAATGCAATCTATGTGATAATGTCCATCACCAGCAAGGTACCCAGCCTGTTTCCTTGAAAAGAACATTTAGGAGGCAGACAGGGGGACTGAAGAGTGGGTTACATGTGAGAAACTTAGTATTTCCCTTAAATTATGTACTACCTTGCCTACTGCATACCAAAAATTGGCACTGCCTTGGCAGATCATTTCTAATAAAAAAATACTGAACTGATATAGTTAGAAACTCTTTTCTATTTCTGGTTGTCCAGATTTGTAGTGACAGGTGTGTTATCCCTCCAGGAAAATACAGGGAAAAAAACCCCAAACAAAGATGTCACTCATTTTCACAACTCTGTTCTGGTAAAAATAACTGCTTAACCTGTAAGAACACAGGAGCCCTTCAGCTGAACCACAATGAGAGCCCTATTGCAGGTCCAGCTTCATCGTCTGTGGCTGCTCCTCAGTAAAGGAAAAGATTGGCATCTCTTCTCCTAGACACATCACATGCTCTTGTATTCCAGAGTACATCCATTCTGGACTTGATTAATCACAACAAAAATTAAGAAGCTAATTAACACTTTAAGGCAGTTGTTAGTGTGTTACATGTAATCTGCATCTCTGCAACAGTATCTTTCTTCTTCTGTAGAAGACTTTCTTTTGCTATTTTTAATTCATCATTTCTTTTAATATCTTAAACATGATAAACCTGGGGATCATGCATGACTAGGGGAAAAGGGTCTGACTTTGTGAGCGTTCATTGCTCTGGATGAGTGAGTGGAAATGTAAATAATGGAAAAGTATTTCTGTTCTGTTTAGGCTGGATGATTCTTTTCAGTTTTTCCCTGCAGATCATGTTTACCTCATTTCTTTGACAGTTAAAAGCGCAATATCTTAGAAACAAAATATACAAACATGGATGAAATACATGGATAAAATACATAAACATTGAGAAATGCTAAGAATCACAGAATCACAGAATGTTAGGACCTCCAGACACCATCCAATCCAAACCCCCTGCCAAGGGAGGATCACACAGGAACACATCCAGGTGCATTTTGAAGGTCTCCAGAGAAGGAGACTCCACATCCTCTCTGGGCAGCGTGGTCCATTGCTCCATCACCCTCACTGTAAAGAAGTGTCTTCTCGTGTTGAGGTGGAACCCCCTGTGTTCTAGCTGGTACCCCTTGTTCCTTGCCCTATCACTGAGTACTTTAATCTTGACACTCACCCCTCATATTTATAGATGTTGCTATGATCTACTCTCAGCTGTCGCTTCTCTAGACTAAGCAGCCCCAGGTCTCTCACTGACTATTAATATCATTAATTGGCAGCTGGCTATTTTTCTCAATATTCTACAGTTAGGGGAGAGACCTCTCTTTGAGTTTTGGAAACTTGGAAACTGTAACCTCTTCAGCTCTGGGTAGTCTGCATAAAGGGTGTTAAAAGACTCTGGGCTGTCTACTTCAAGGCTGTAATGAGGGGCAAGGAGTATGGTTCAGCCTGTACACATGTCAACTTTGTGATGGTGAATGTGAAAGTGTGACCTCCGTGGTTGTCCTAGAGTACACATCAGAAAGCTTTGGTGTACCTGGCAGACTGTTGTGATCCTAGGGAGGGTTTGTAGGACTTCTGAATTTAATTTATTGGAGGTTTGCAAATCACTGAGAGGAATACTGTGTTTGTCCTGTTGATACCACTTTGATGTGCCTATTTTGCTGACTTTTGTCCATAATTTTTAAGACACCTGGAGAATTCTTTAGGACAACTGAACAATGTTAGCAGCTCTCCTTTCTCGTTTCCACCCACAGGTGCCCCATGCTATGCCAGCTGTGTGTGAATTGTTTTCTATATTGATTAAGTTGTGATTGCACAGTATTTCCATTTGGTTCTGGTTCTACACCTCCCCATTGTTTAACTCCTTGACCTTGAGTCTCTAGAATAATTAATATGATGTTGTCAAGAATATTTTCCAGTTTTCTGTTCCATGGGTTCCCGAAAGTTAGGGGTGGCTGGAGTAAATCTTTGGGGTTTGTAGCACAAACTGGGAATATATTTCATAGGACTGTATAGATGTTAATCAGAAACAGAGTTCAAACAAGATAAATAGTTTTCTGAATAACTCTTTACAGTCTGACTGCCAGACATAGAGTCCTGGGCTTTTAAAAGCTTCATGTATCCCTTCATCTACGAATCATTAGCAGTCAGGCTTTGCTGCAAGGTAGCATTGTTTTTGGTTCAACTCCAGCAGCTTTCTGTAGGACCCACAGAGGAGCTCTGAATTTTTTCTTATTGCTGTTGTTTTTTTAGGTTTTCAGCTTGAAACTGCAAAAACTTTAATGCCCTGTCTCTTTTAAACAACAGATCATCATTCATCGGCACTCCTTGCACTAACCAGTTTTGTACAGCGTCTTAAAATGTTTGTAACATTTTCATGAGTTTCTAATCTAATTTCCACATCCTGTTTTCCCACAGCACTTATCTGCTCCAGTGAAATTGTTCAAGGGAATTCCATAATCATTAACTCTCTATCTGCATTTCCATGATGACTCTTCTTTCCACAAATGGAAGGAGGACTGAGCAATTGATTCAATGCTGAGGATTCTCTTTCTTTTGGCTACAGACATTTGTGTAGAAACATAAACCCTAGAGGTGTTATCTACCACCCAGGAATGGCAGCAGCAATGAACCCTGGCTTCATTGCTACATTCTTTTTGTATCTGCTACCAAGATGGAGTGGAACAGACTTTGAAATTACATCAGACTTGTGTGACATGCCATTCATATCACACCATCACGGATGATATTACATAATAACACCAAATAAAACATCAGATAATGTTGCTTAGCAGCTGTAAGACAGTGCATTTGAAAACTAGCCTCTAAGTCTATTTCATGAAAGGCAAAGTGCTGCCTTTTAAGCACACTGAAGTGCTATTCATAGCAGCCAGTAAAGCCATGGAAAACTTATTTCCACATCATTACCACTCCTATTTGTTTTTATCTCTCATTTGCCTCTTTCATCCTTTCCATTGATTAACACATGCTCATGTTTCAGGCTCAGACATGCTGGCAGTTCCCTGTATGAGAAGGTTACACTGTTAAGTTGCAGGGAATTCCTCTAATAATTGTATTTTTGTAAAAGTGGTGAAAATCAAGGGTTATGAAATTTTGCTTCTGACCCCAGAAACAAATTGTTTTGCCTTTCTAAACTTACATACTATGAAGAAGACCATGTCTGTTTTTAATGATGATTCTGCTATTTTCTATTTATACTAAGGCTTTTTTTATAAACACATATGCCATGTTTAGAGAAGCAGGAGGTTTTGTTAGGTCTTACAACTAACACGGGAATATTAGACCTGGAAACTGAAATAAATATATAAATGTTTAATGTCATATATGAAAGGGCACCTGATTGCTGTCCGTGGAAAAAATGGGAACAATTAACTTGGGTTGCATTTAGGTTTTAGTTCAAAAGGTTTGTAAAATAACTAATGGAGATGTTTTAGGATTAACTATCCGTACATGACATTTATGAAGTCAGACTTGTTTTCCAAGACATTTTCAATGTTAATCTTTAACAACCTTGTAACTCAGATAATAAACTAATGTAAACATAATGCCAGCCAATAGAACAAAAGCACTGAGTATATTGTGAAGTACCTAAGTAACGTTTATAAATTAATGCTAGGTATTATCTAGTTTGAAATTACTTTCAGCTGAGATTTCAGTGTATTTCAGTGTCTCACTCCTACCTTGCATGTCGAGAGGTAGAGAAAAAAAATTGGAAGGACTAGCTGTTTGGTTTTGCGTGAAGGTCTATGAGGTAAATGGACCTTATGGGCATTAAGCAGGTGTGTCTCACTGATCTTACTGTGCAAATAACTGATAATTTCTATGATACTTTCAATTTGACTCTTTACAGGGATGACCAAATTTAAAAACAGGCATTTGACTGGACTCTTTTATCCAAAAAAATTCTAGATGAAGGATGGCTTAAGCTTGCATAACCCCCAGTGAATGCACTGGGAATTAGGTACAATTTATAAAGTAGAGTGAACCCCCAGTTTCTGTTCTCAATGTGTAGAAACACAAATTGTAGGCATATCAGAACTCAGTTCAGTCACTTTTAACCAATGAGGCCTGCAAACTTTCAAACAGCATTTACTTGGTTTTCTAGTTCACTAGTCTGTCCATTCAAGAGTAAACAGAAACAAAGGTGTTATTTAAAAGGGAATAATTCAGAGAAAGAGCCAACAATGTTGAATGGGTTTTTTTTTTCACTTCACAAGCTTCAAGTTTAACAGGAAATTTCTCTGTTGTGGTAGTTACTATGAGTTTTAAATTAATCTAAGAAAATAAACAATCTTTCCTGTAAAAATCATTGCACCTGTTCTACTCTGATAAAAAAAACTATTATTCATATAACTCATCTTAAGCAGGGTCTGGATGTTAGCATATGGCCAGTTTTTGCATGGAAGTGGTTACAGGATTGGACTCATCTCAGGTCTTACAGACAGTGTTTTCTCCTCGGAATGAGTAGGTTTTTGTCCTGATAATCTGAGGAGGAAGTATAAGACTGTAGTCACACTATTTTGTGGTGGCCACAGCATCAGGTACCAGATAGAAAAACAGCACATCTTTAAAAATGGGAACTGTAAGTCTTAGTCTTGAGAGCATCCTCCTTGTTTAACCTAGACAAAATATTTTCTGCTTTGCTTGGGTGGACCTTATATTTATCCCTCTTTGTAGATCCCTTAAAGGGCCTTCCTTAATAGTAATGCAGGAGGACCCATTGGTCTTAACTAGAGGATTTTTCCAGATTTGTTCTCTGGTGAAATATGGTCTCAGCTTCTATACAAAAGCAGTAGCTGGTAGTAGAAGTGTGAGTCATTCCTTAGTTCTAGGTGATCATCTGATGACACCAAACTGGGTGGAGTGGCTAACACACCAGAAGTCTGTGCTGCCATTCAGTGACACTTGCACAAGCTGGAGGGTTGGGCAGGAAGAAAAGTAATGAAATTCAACAAGGACAAGTGTAGAGTCTTGCATGCGGGAAGGAACAACCCCAGCTATCAGTATAGATTGGGAACTGACTTGCTGGAAGGCAGTGAAGGGGAAAAGGATTGGGGAGTCCTAGTGGATGGGAGGTTGACCATGAGCCAGCAATATGCTACTGTGGCCAGGAGGGCAAATGCCATTCTGGGGTGTATTAAAAGGGGTGTGGTTAGTATGTCAAAAGAGGTTCTCCTGCCCCTCTACTCTGCATCTGGAGTATTGTGTACAGTTCCGGTCCCCACCAGTTCAAGAGGGACTTGGAACTGCATGAGAGAGTCCAGTACAGACCCACAAAGATGATTAAGGGAATGGAACATCTCTCTCACAAGGAGAGACTGAGGGAGCTGGAGCTCTTTAGCTTGGAGAAGAAGAGACTGAGAGGTGATCTCATCAATGCTTATAAATATGTAAAGGATGAGTGCCCAGAGGATGGTGCCAGGCTCTTCTCAGTGATGGCTGATAACAGGACAAGGGGCAGTGGATGGAAGATGAGGGATAGGAAATTTCATGTGAATACGAGGAGGAATTTTTTCACTGTGAGGGTGACAGAACACTGGAACAGGCTGCCCAGGGGGGTTGTAGATATTCAAAATGTGTGTTCCTGTGTGATGAGGGATAGGTGATCCTGCTCTGGCAGGAGGCTTGGACTGGGTGATCTTTCAAGGTCCCTTCCAGCCCCAGCATTCTGCGATTCTGTGATCTTCTCAGCACCAACAAAAGTCTGTGTTGTGTTATCATTCAAGACTGGATAGTTTCTGCTATTCATATTACCAGCAGTTTTAAAATATGTTTTTTCCTATCCAGAACTGCAGTAATTGAAACATCATTTGTAGCCAAAATTCCTGAGAAAACTTTTTTTTTTTTTTGTCACTGTGCTGTGCATAGAAACTTTGCAGGTGAAAACAAGGTAGAGTAGACTCTATGGCTAAGACATGGCACCAATCTATTTGTTTCAAAGAACCTAAGTTTGTTCTTTCCACATCTTTTGATACAGGTCAGTGATTCCATTAATGTCACCTGATAAGCAAGCCTTTATAAATTAATGGTCACATGCCCTTGGAAACCCAGTCCTTGTTTTAATTTAAAACAGAAGTTCTTTAATTCGAGGAGAGTTTTTTCAACCCCCGATTTGAAGCAGTTGACTCTGTATTAACTTTATGCCAGGGTAGTTCCTGAGTGCATTCTGGAAAAGATCAAATCCAATGTTAATTGCTAGGTATGATATAACAAATCATTTAATTGTGATCTGTTGATTGGCAAGATACAGTATGTTCTTCCAAAAATAGCTAGAAGCCAACACACATAAAGAAACAAAGCATTAAGATTTCTAACTTTTAGAACAGTACTTCTAGTATGAAACAGTGAAACTTCCCTGTCTTCCCTATTGCTCTCCTTATTTTAGCCTGGATGCTAATGGGGTTGGAAAGGCTACTACATAAGAAAATGTAAATATGGAATTTGTACTCTTTCTGCATTTTATAAAAACTGCTTTTATATCAATAATGATAATTAAAGGTGGTTTGATCCTTTTGGGAGAATTAGTAGTTTTCATAGAATCACAGCATGGTTTAGGTTGGAATGGACCTCAAAGATCATCCAGTACCAACCTCCCTGCCATGGGTAGGGACAGCTTCCAATATACCAGGTCACTCAAGGCCTCATCCAACCTGGCCTTGAACACTTCCAGGGAAGGAGCATCCACAACCTCCCTGGGCTACCTGCTCCGGTGTTTCACTACCCTAACTAAAGAATTTCATACTAATATCCAGTCTAGATCTGCTCTCCTCAAGCTTCAAACCATTCACTCACTACCAGCCCTTGTAAAAAGTTCCTTCTCATCTTACTTGTAGCTCCCTTCCAGGTAGCCCCCTTTCTGAATTCTTCTCTTATCTAGGCTGAACAGACCCAACTCTCTCAGCTTGTGAAGTGCTCTAGCCCTCCAATCATCTTCATAGCCCTCCTCTGGAGCCCCTCCAACAGTCTTATGTCCTTCTTGTGCTGGGGGCACCAGAGCTGGATGCAGTGCTCCAGGTGGGGTCTCACCAGAGCAGAGTGACAGAATCCCTTCCCTTGTCCTGCTGGTGACATCCTCTTGATGCAGACCAGCACACTGTTGCCATCTTGGTTGCCAGTAACCATTGCTGGGTCATGGTGAGTTTTTCATTAATTGACAACCTCAAGTCCTTCTCCTTGAGAATGCTCTCAAGCCTCTCCTCACCCAGCCTATATTTGGGCTTGGAATTACCCCAACTTGGGTGTAGAATCTGGGTCATAGCATCTATCAAAGTACCAGTCTGCCAGTGTGCTTGAGGCACACATGTAGCTATGTATAGCTGTGAATTTTCCATGTAATTGAAAATGTATGCCAGTCTCAGTAGGCTTATCTGTTCTTAAGGAGGGAACTCTATAAAGCTGTTTCAAAGGAAAAACCTGAGTAATAATGTATGATTTAATTTTGTAACCTTAAATCCTTAGTGATTAGGAGGAATTAATTTTCATTAGACCTGTCTTTTGCATAAAGAGACAGTTAAGCCTTCTAAGAGGTTGGAGTGGGAAAGTGAAGTCAATGCTTCTGACAAGAAAACTTGGGCACAGAGATTGTCCCATTCATGTCGTGTAGAAATCTAGTCAGATTTTTAAGTCTGTTTCACACACACATGCAATGCACAAAGCACTGTATCAAACCAGAAATTCAGAGTTATTTGGATAGAATTGGAGGGCTCAGATTCAGCTTTTTGATATAAACCTTAAGACTCATAAACTCAATAGGAGTCGTGTGTATAATGATAAGTGCAGCACAACACTGAGGGATGCTCAGTGTCCTGAGTTTACTCCAAAGTGAGCTTACTCTAGGATGTTCACTATCTTCTTGTTGGACTTCTAGTCCATGTTACACATCAGCAGAAAGAATTGGCACTGTAAGAACCAACACCATATCTCAGGGACTGGGACACTAAACCCCAGTACATTCAGACAAATCCCAGACTAGCCTCTTCAGGAGGTGGAGATGCTATTTTAAATCTCCTAAAGTGGAAGTTTTTGAATTTTAAATTAGTTGAGTTTTTTAGTTAGTGAGGGGATTTGGGACATTCATCTTGATTCTGAATTTTGAGGACAGTGGAAAGCCTCTGTGGAGCCCAACATCTCCCCTCAACACCCCACCCTCACCCTTTCAGAATGGGGCTTGTTTGGGTTCCCCCTCACCCCCCAGGGGCTGTGGCTATTCTTTTGTGTTCCACACCTAGACTTTATGACTGGTAAGAGATGGGGCAGTGTGAATTCTTATTGTCTGTATCCTCTTACGCTCAGCATTTAATTCTCAAAAAAAAAGAAGCAGCATTATGCAACCAGCATCAATCTGGTGGATTTTTTCTGGCTGTAATGTTAAATATCCTGAACAATTCTAATGTGTCTTGAATCTCATTCATTCTGTTGATTGCTTGTGAAAAATGAGCAACACAGGAGCTGAATCTCTCAGTTGAAGTTATAAGTAGTGTTCTATTATATCTTTACAGGCTCATAAAAAAAAACAATCAAACCCCAGATTGCTCTGAGAATAGGACAAAATTGAGAATGCAGTTATGAAATTAGGCCTTATACTTTTCAGAGTAGTTCCATGCTTTTTAGAGTAGCTCCTTGTTCACTAAATGGACTTTCCAGTCCTTGATCATATTCATATTTATTTATGCTTGACACTGTTTTATTAAAAACTTGAAGGGTATGGAAGTTAATGTTGTAAATCTAGTTTGCAGGCAAGGAAAATACATGTAGTTTGGAAAGCCAGCCTGGAAGCCTGGGTTAAACAGGCACAGTAAAAGGGTGCACGACCAAATGTGTACAAATCTCTCACAAGTGCTGAACCTAAGTGCAGATTAGAAAATGGTCATGTTTCATGTCAAGGTATTGAGATGCCAAATATTCCTTCTTACTAAGCAGCTAGGTCCTTATTACAGCCATGCTATTTGTCACACCTAATTCTGTGAGGTGCACAGTCTTTCTAGATCTCACTGAAACTGAGCTCTGAATGTCTTATGCAACGGGTTCTTCAGAAAGATGCTTTCAGGGTGCACAGGCAGGTTCAAAATACAGTTTTTACAGCAATTTCCTGTGTAAGGAATTGATGAAACAATAGATCCTTTTATGAGGCTCTGTTTGACTACAGAAATGAGCAATTGTTCACATTATGTTTAATAAATCCCTTGACACCCTGTTAAAAGGACCTACGTTTAGCCAAAGTCTTGGCATGAATGTACTTACAGAGGTTTAATGACCTTTCACTTTTTGAGGTGTTCTTTATTTAAACTAATTAAAATGAGCTCCACTTAAAAGGCTTTTAAATGCTGATTAAAAATTAAATCAACTCTTCATTATCCCCAGGTGGCCTTGTTCTAAGAGCAGTAATTCAGAGAGAGTCAAACAAGTAGTCTTTTTTAATGTAGCTAGATCATGAGTTGTGAGGACTTTATTAGAGCTGTGTATTAATCACCAAACTTTCAACTTCTAATGCAAATGAGTCTGTAAACACAGGACTTCTCTTCATTTCTGTCTCCTGCTTGTTAGAAATATGGAAGAAAATCAGGCATATTTTTGAAGATTCCCTGTGGCATGTACAGCAGAAATGTAAACAACTGTGGTATTTTTAAAACAAACAAAATACTCATCTAGTGGCTGCCATCACATTAGTAACAATAAACCGAGAAAGTAGCCTTAGAAAATCTCACTTTACATAGTTGATTATTTTTCTTTAGGACTGGAAAACGTTTCAGGAGCATTTACAGTACACTGTAGAGTACAGTGCACTGGCCTGGGATTTAACCAGTTAAACATGGCATAGAATGATAAGAAATCTTCAAGCTTATGAAGTATAAATTAACTGAAAAGCAGAGTCACTGCTTGAACATAAAAGTTGGTTTACAGAATTTTGCATGTACTTTTTAGTTACAAAATTTCACTTGATGGGAAACTTCCTGATCTTGAAAAGCAAGTTTAAGTAGTAAGAAATATACTGGGACAAAGCAGAATATTCATAGTCACTTTGAGAAAAGATAAGAGAGTGCGTTTTTGAGAACATCTAAACATAAAAAGAAACAGTGTTATATGATACAAAGCTCTGAGCTCCACCATAGATTTTGGGGATTTTTTGTAGGCCACAGTACTCTTTGTTACTTATAGTAAAATGAGTGCTAAGAGGTTGCTGGGTAAAATACATTGCAGAGGGGGGAGCTATGCAGCAATGTTAACCTTGTTTCTGGTGCAGCAGGAAGGGTGAAAAAAATCCTTTGTCAGCCAAAATGTTTGAAATTACCTGCTTTGAACTAGGGCCTTGTAGCCTGTTCTTGACTAGCATAGGTATCTGTTAATTTGCATGTTAAAGTAGCTGCTTTAGAGATGCACTAGAAGTGCCTTCTTATATTTCCACATTGTTTGGAAAGTCTGGCATAGCTGAGCAGAGCTATGTGTCCCAAATGGTTGCAAGGGAAACTGTCTCAGTGCTAGTAGCCAGTCACTACTTCTGTGACTCGTGCTCTTGAATGCTTGTAGGTGGCCAAGATGTTCTTATTCCCAGGTTTATGAACAGGAGTAGAAGAAGCTGCTCTGGTGTTGTTATGAAGACAGGGTTGCAGAGACATGAATGTGTCCTGCTAAGCTGTGGGGGTACTTTCTGCAGTCACACTCACGCGCCTTTTACCTTGTGACTTTCTAATGGGTTTTGAAATTGGGCACATGACACCAGGGAATGCAACGTGTGTATCTGAGGTAATGAGCAAACATCCCTAAATAGGATGTCTGGCTGGAGAAGCATTCAGACTTTGGCCAGTGAAACTTTAATTTCCGACCCGCCCTCAGGTTAAAAGAAGCTATTTTATTTCTGTCCTCATTGGTGAAGGAACAATGATTTAATCATAGCATAAGATTCAGCTTTAAATGTCAAATTCTAGGACTCCTTTCTGCTCCAATAGTAATGCAAAACAGATTGTAATGCAGTGGTAACTGCATGTCTAAAATAATGAAAGCAGTGATGTTTTAAAGAATGTCCTTGGCTGATAGCTGTATTTAATTATCTAAAGTAATTGGAAGAAAGTTATTTTCCAAGGTAATGAGTATTCCTCCTAAAAACTCCTACTGTTCCTGCTGGTGAAGAAGCTTCACTCCTGTCTGTAGTAGAAATGTGTTTGTAGAAGGAACAGTGCAAAAAATCACAAATCTGGGAAAATGTATTTAAAAGTACATGGATGGAGTAACTCTGTCTGTCTGCATACAGTAGTATTGCATGCCATGTGGTACATGAAGCAGAGCTCTGATTCCATTCTTCTGCCTGTCATGCAATGATATTAATTTTTAGCACATGTGTAGGAGTGCATATGAAGAGCTATGCCTTTTAGGACAAATACAGAGAAATAGCAGATGTGCACACAGTAACAAATAAAGAACACAGCAAAACAGTTTCACCTTGAAACCCATTCCCTCCTCCCTGACTCTACTATAGATTTGTACCTGTTATTCTGTAGCTCCCTGCCCCCGCCTCCCAGTAGTTTTTCTGAGTGACTGTCACTTCCTGATCAAAGAAATGCTTTATATTCCCTCTCCTCCCCTGGAAACAACATGATTATTTTCCAGCAGAAGGAATATCTCTACAGAGAGCTCAGAACTGTGTTAGCAGAGGAGAGAAATTTAACAGGCTTGAAAAGACTATAAATGAGAAAATATTAGGGCAAAGACTTGTGTTTTGCACAGTATCTCTATAATCAGCAGTCAGAGGTATGCTGGTCTCCCCTCTCAGGAGTAGCTTTGGTGCTGTTTTACAATTGGAGGGCGCTGTTGTTCTCATTGTTAGCAATATTTTAGAAACACTTCAGTGCAGATGGAGATACCTCTCAAAAATGGATTTTTTTGTTTTCTCAATAGTAAAGACTTTGTAATTAGTTTTTGGTGTGTATTTTTTACTTTGTTACGTGAGAGCATTGCTAAATGAAAATTATTCCTGGGCCTTGGCATAAGTCCAAAGGTTTTGTGCTTTCAAATGCTCATTGTTAGTGTGCCCTGCTCTGATGTGCCTTGTTTACTTACAGGAATAAATCAGTGGTTCCTGTGAAGCATGTCAGCTCTCTAGATGATCTATCAGGGCAGTTAGGAACTGGTCATACTTCAGTTCACTGTACTGTCAATCTAAATAGAGCATTCTCAGTCTCATTTAGATGTCAGATACAATCTAGTAAAAGTAGCACAAAACTCTGTTTAGATTTATTTGCCCTTCTCTATACAATAAATTAGCCTAGTTAGAACATGGTGCTTCCCTAAGGACATTTTAAGCTAAGCCTGATTGTTTACCTGAACAAGGACTGGGCTATACAGACTAGGGTGTATCAGATCAGTTACAGCAGCTCTGCTGACAGGTGGTAACTTGTTTAGTGCCTGTGACTTAACTGCTTGCAGTTGAACATCTCTTGCAGAATATCTCTTGCAGATTTAGCCCAAAATGTGATGCCAGATCCTTGATAAAGTTAGAATGTCCTTGAAGAATGTTTTCTTTCATCGTTCTGTTCTTTTGTGTGTATTCAGTGCTTGTTTCAGTGTTGTTTTTACTTGGAAACAGTTTTGTTTAGGAGCACATTCTTGATTTATGAGTTATGTTTTCCTTTAAACATCTCATTCCTTTACATGAAAAACTAATTACACTTGAAAAGCTGATGCAACAATTAGAACCTTAGAATAATTCTTTAGTTCAGGCATCTAGAAAAAGATGCAAGACTGAGATCTCAACCCACCCTAGTCAGGCCTTCTGGATTTACTGTTTGCATTCTTGAAGTAAACTTTACTGGACAAAGGGATTATGAAGTGTCCAAAGACATTTACATGTGTGCCTTGAAATACATGCATCCATCATTCAAATGCACTTAACAAATATTCCTTTTCCAAGCAGTTTATTATTATTATTGCGTAGGGAACACTGAACTGGGTACCATTACTGGTACTGGGAAAAGTAATAAAGAATTATTGCCAGTGGTTTTATAATCAAGTCTTGAAAATTAATTACTTTGGGCAGACCTTAAGTTTAACTTTATTTAGCAGCAAGTAATATGCGCTTCAGGAAAGGACATTTCCATTTTGTTACTTAATTGATTTAAGAGTCAGAAATCCTTTGAGGAATGGCACAAACACAAGTGATACTCTGAAGTGGTAGAATCTACATTTACAGCTCTAATTTTGCTGAAAGGTATGTAAAACCTTATATATTTGAGTTTCTGTGTGCCTGAGCAGGCTCCAGGATAAAAAAAAAATACTGTTTCCAAATTCCATTTTGACTTAATCTCAGAAGATTGACTATGGAGAACTCTTTTTCAAAAGACAGAATAAGAATAGGTTGACTTTGCCAGAACAGTCTCTTGTATCCCAAACCAGTGCTGTTTGGTTGGGTTTTGCCATTGCCAGCATGGAAGATAAAGACCTTGTGATAGAAGCTGTTGCTGGCCTTTAAAAAAAAAATCCTGAGAGCACAAAAAGGATCTTGTGATGAAACTCCCCAAGTGAAGGTGTGAGCACTTGTGCCTGGAAGAACTGAAAAATGGTATTTGAAATAGGTCAGGCTATTTATATTACTGCAGGCAAACACATCCTCAAGTTTTCCTTTGGAAAATTCTACAGCAAAAAAGATATCTTGTTGCTGTGGAATAAATTTAGCCTCATAAATTAGTTGTGAAGTCAAGCCCAGAACACTGAAACAGAGAGGGTGTGGAAGAAAGCTGCAAACTTATTCTTCAGAGGGGAAACAGGGATAAGATAGTGCTGACAGGACTGCTAGTAGCCCTTAGGCCACAGAATCAGACTGGAATTTGTCTAAAATTACTTTGTCATAATACATGCTATGTGGTCACCAAGTCATAGATTCATAGAATCATAGAATGGTTTGGGTTGGAAGGGATCTCCAAAAATCATCCAGTCCAACCCCCCTGCAGTAAGCAGGGACATCCTCCATGAGATCAAGTTGCTCAGAGCCTTGTCAAGCCAGATCTTGACTATTTCCAGGTTTGAGGGCCGCAACTACCTCCCTGGGCAGCCTGTTCCAGTGTTCCATTGCCCTCATGGTAAAGAACTTTTTCCAATCTAAATCTACTCTTCTCTAATTTCAAACCTCGTACTATCATTACAGGCTTTTGTAAACAGTCCCTCTCCAGCCTACTTGTAGGCTCAGCATTCCTGTAGCCCTCAATATTGTTTTGTGATTGCCTTAAATATTGGCTTGAGATACTGTTGTCTGGATAGCAATGAGACTGGTGCGTGGAAGAGATGTTCTTAGCTGAACATTTTAACATGAACATGGAATGTTCCTGCAAGTTTCAGTGAGTGACTTGCTGTCTCCCTCTGCTTCTTTTATGTATGTGTGATCAGTCAGGGTTGAATAAATTGTTCTCTCCATTTATCTATCCTTGCTAATGCAGGAACACTCCTCCAGTACTTGGAAGGGAACGTTCAGCCTGGATCTTCCTGAAGGAGATTCTCAACATGCCATAAAGACAGCTAATTGATAAGACACAGCAAATATCCAGCACACCAACCCCCATTTTTAGCTTATGCTACAAAAATCTGTACATGTTTCTGCAAGCTCATGGATTTAATTCGTTCAGAGACTGCCTTGTTTGCTGTCTTTGTGTTTGTTAGTCAGTGTCAATATAAATTTCCAATACTGTCATAGAGGCATCTATAAACTATCCTGTAAATGCAGAACAAATCACTAAATGTTCTTCCATCCATCAATCTAGTAGTAGGTTGAGAAGATGTACTGCTTGTATCTTACAGAATGTCAAGGTGGTATTCTCATGAAAAAATTATTTCTGCCACACATCAAATATAAGGATACACTATGCCTGTACAAATACAATAGGGGCTATTGTTACAAGTGAGTTACAAAAAAAAATAGACCCATATGAACTTGAATACTTAGCCACTTGAAGACCAGAAGTAATTTTGTTGTTCATTCAGAACAAACCAAGGAAAAACATGGAGAGTCAGACAGCCTTTAAAATTGTTCAAGGATGTCTTAATCCTCATAAAATAAAGGTGACTTACAGTTACAAAGCATCTTTGCAAAGGTGGTTTCCCTCTCTTCATCAGCTTGGAGATGTATTAGCATCTGAGATACTATCAACAATTCTTTTCACACTCCAGACTTTCTCCAGAACAAGCCAGCATCCCATTTCAGTTTTCTGCTAAATAATTTCCCTTCACAAATTATGTGTGTATGATTGAACCACTTCCTATTTTGGAAATACTGCAGCAGCTGATCCTCTTGTCTGCTTCAATCATCTTGCACATACAGGCCAAGAAAGCCAAAGTGTGTAAGGATATGTGGATGTTTACTTACCTTACCTGTAATCTACATTTCAAGACTTGAAATTGAGGTTTCTCCAACAGCTTGGATATGGGTGGAAGAAGAGAAATATCAATTAATCTCACATTTTCTAATACTAATTTCTAATACATTTATCCTTGAAAGTTCAAGACTCCTTGCGAGAATTCTCTAGGCATAAAAACCCTACAGTGTGGCTTTTACACAAAAGAAAGATTTTTATCTTCTCCAAATCTTGTGGAAATATGAAAGCCCTCCAAATGTAGAATTTCAAAGAATTTCTAAGTAGTGCTGAACACACTTTCCATTAAATGTTTTAGCTGAGATTTATGGCTATAAATTTATGACCTCTTAAACATGATGCAAGAGTCTAGGCATGCATAATTAAAAAGGCAGAATGTTAATACTGACATATTAAAAACATCTGTACCTAAAGTATAGGAAAATATCATTAGGGTTATATTTTGGCTGCAGTCCTTCAAGATGCTTAAATTTCCCTGCACTCTCTCTGTAATGAAGTGTAAACCTGCTTATTCAATCAAAGGTTTGTCAAGATGTGGTTCCACACCAGTTTTAAACCCACCACAGGAAGTCAATGGAGTTTTACTAAATCTCTTCTGAGAGCTCTTCATGTAGTTACATTCCCTGATGCTTAGTTGCCCGGCTTCTCTTAAGCTAGGGAATTTATTTGGGATCTAGTTCTTTCTTACTCTCTTCGGTGGCAGATGTTCTGGCTTCAAATATATTTTTCCATAACCCCCTCCCATAGTCTCTGTCTACAGTGAAAGAAATCTAGGCTGGGGCACCCAACTGGAAAGGGAACAAATATCAAGCAGAGTTCATTCTTGATTGTGAGTATGATTATGGATGCAGTAATGCTTCCTATGGCTTTCATGAAATCATGCTGATTCCTACCACCTGCTCTGCTCATTTGAGCAATTAACACATTAGATGTTTATCTCTATTCTCTCAAATTAATTATTTAAGTTGCTGCTTGATGCGGAAGTTTAGACCATTAATGTATTGGCAGTGTTAATATTTAATAATCTAAGGCATAGTGAGGAAGAGGGAAATCAATATTTGTGCAGTGTTTTTCATCATTTAAGAGAGCTACACTTTTTTTTGTCTTTTCTATGTGTGCATGGGTGGTACTAAAGTTAATAGAAGGAAGTGTATTGGCTGGATACTAGAATTAGGCTCTCAGTTTTATAGTTATTTTGTTCTAGGTGTTCTTTTCATACCGGTAGCAAGAACTCAGACTACCTGCCTTCTGTAATATAAACATGTTTTAAAAGTCACAAATCCTTCTTTGAAAAGGGAAAGCCTTTCTCCTATAAAATTTCCTGGTCTTGATAAACTTTCAAGACTTTTGGGAATAAAAGTTGAGGAATCACTGTCTGGCACTCACATGTGTGGAGAGATTTTTGCTAACAGGACATAAAATGATAAACGTGAGCAACCCATGCTGGGAAGTGTCCTTGACTCCATCTTGGGATTAAGATACCAGGCACTGGGTAGCACCCCCCACATGCAGCTGCAGGGGGCGGAGTGCCAGCTGCATGTGGGCAGAATTAGCCAGCCCAAGGGTGCTGGGGTAGCCAGCCTAGGGGCTGACCCCTCAGAATGTTACTGTATATCACCCTATCTTAGTTGTGCATGCCTCTTGCAAGAAAGCATATAGCTCAGCGCACACTGAAATAAAGGCGGGGAATGACCACCTAACCATATTGGTGAACCAAGAGTCATTTTACCCAGGTGCTCCACTGGCACACATGTTTTTCAGGGAAAACAGTTTTTAAAAGTACAGAAGGAAGAGAGTAGAAATCCAGTAACATATGAGGAAAGCTTTGAGGCTGAAATCAGTTTTCTCTTGAGAGTAGTCTATGTAGATGAGGCGTTGTTCGTTTCTTCATATACACAGTCTTCCATACTGTAGTTGTTGTACAGGAATTCTGTCTTCCTGATCATAAGAATGCACAATGTGTAGCATGCTGGATGTGGATGGACTCTGTGTTTTCTTGAGTACTGAGGAACTTTGAAGTTAAGTTGGAATAAAAGCCTGTGAATGTACTGTATTCTAGTGAATGGGAAAGGGAATACATGCTACCATCTGACAAAGCAAAAAGTCAACTAACTCTTGCCTTTGCAGCACTGTTTTAGGTGTCTTTGGGTTTGAAACCATCCCTAAGGATAAAAGAAAATTATTTTTCAGGTTGTTGTAATCCTTGTAAAAGATGAAAACTGAGAAAGGAGGCAATCATCTATCTGCTGTTCATTACATTTAAAAAAATGGTTGTGTACCTCATTATGGTAGACCATAATGCTATTAATATCCATGAGAATGCTTCTAACAACAAGACAGAGGAGCATCTACTCTTTAGAAGGGACCCACATAAAAGTGTTCATAATATGAAGGAACTGTCAGGCAGGCAGGAGGCTGAAAGAGTTACTACTTTATACCAAACCCTGCAAAGCTGAAACTGTGAAGTCAGCCATTCTGTTAAATTAGCTTGTATTTGTCATTGCTGCAATCCACAGTTGGAGGACTTACCTATTGCCTACTTAGCATCTAGAAAGCTAGCCAAACACCTTTGGGGATAGACATTATCTGCCTTGCTGCTTTTGGGGTCTGGGGAGTTCTGAATGAGGACTGACTTAATCAGGACATTTGTGGGAAGTCAGCCAGGACCTATGGAAGAGCTGGCCAAATACTTCTGCAGGCCAGATTTACAGACACTAGCTGGAATGTGCTTAGTAGTTTTGTTTTGGTTTATGACATTTCTGTGTAGTAGCAAAGAGCTAGCACATTGTATATCAGTGGTAGATTAATTTCTATATCAATTACACTAATGCATCTCTTAAAATTTGAGTTTTAATATTCTTATTAATTAAAAACAGGATATTAATATTTCAATCAGAAAAAGAAAGAAAGAAAGAAACAAGAAAACCCAAAACACCAAAATGAAAATAACCAAACTCTTAAAGCAGTATTAGAGGAAGTTATATGTCAAGGACACAACAGAACTTTTATTCTGACCAGTGCTGGTGAATTATTCTGAGTACTACTCTGGCAGAGTTAAGTTGCTGCAGTAGAGATGTGGAGCTGGATTAGTTTCTGCCTCCTCTGTAGAAAAGTTAACTCAGCAAAAAGTTCAGTTTTGGAATCATTAAATACCAGTAACGCTCAATGAATAGTTCTGTCTTTTCCTCTCAAAGCAGGAGTGAAATGTCAGATGTTGAAACAAAATATTTTAGCAGTCAGGCAAAACTAAACTTTATTTCAAAAACTTTTCACTTCTCTATGTGGCTTGTCTAAGATCTGTACCCACTGGTCCACCAAACTGGACCTTACCTTTCCATCTCTGTAGGATGGCTTCTCATATATTGGTGTGTAGATCTCTTATAACCTTCAGAACAATGAATTCAGGCTTGTATCAGTCTCTTAAAAACATTGTCCGCATTTCCAAACTACATTGTTGCCTGCTTAGGAACTGCTTGCCATTGCAAATTATTAGGCACATGACATGGGTGTGACATTTTGGTTGATTCTTAACAGAATTCCAAACAGTGTATGGTGGTTTGGGAGTTCCACCCCCAACCCAAGATTCACCAGACTAACTCAGCCAGCTGGAAGTTAAGGATGAAGTTATATTTTACAGTGTAGCACAAATTTACAAGCATATATACACAACATATGCAGAAATTTACAACTATATACAAGTTAAAAGTAATACATAAATTCAGAATCCCTCCTGAACAGCCAGACTGTCCAAGAGGGCTCCTAAATAACTCACTTTCTTCCCACCCTCTCCCTTATCTCAAAAGACTTACATGCAGGGGTGAAATGCAGAAAGCCTGTGAGAGGTTAGAAGGAGAATGGTTAGGTCAGTTTACACAGATTCAAGCAGAGACAGTTAACACACAAGCAGCAGCCAGAGACTGGGAAACTGTTATTGTTTCTTGTGGTTTTTATTTCTTTAAGCAAAACCCATGGGTGATATAGACATCACTATTATTTTCTTTTCACAGCAAATTATCTAATTTCTCTCATTAACATATTCCAATTAGCCTTAAACCAGCACAAAGCAGCATATGGAAAATTACTTATTTTCATTACCCTGAGTGTGTGATCAAAAACCAAAGGCACTTTTCATGGTTTCTTAAAATACATCTGGTTACTTAACTTTTGGGTGTCTGACTTAGTTTCTGAGTGTCATGAAATGATAAAAAAAAAATTACCTCCTGGGACTGCCAGGGTGTGATGAGACTGATCAGAATAGTTGGGCCTCACACCCAAGAAATATTTTTACTTAGAAATTTGTCTTTGTAGAGGATACAACTTCTACATAAGAGTTCCTTTAACCACCAGGAAACCCACAGTCTCCTTCATTGTTTGAGATCTCTGTGTTAAGTTTTTCAGTGCTACTGAGCAGCATTAAACCAGCCTCTCTCAGAGCTGTGCTCTGATTCTGGGAATGAATGAATCCAACTAAAATTAATGGGTCCTTACCAATGTGGGACTGGCTGGGGGACTGCATGTTCACATAACAATCCTCTGCTTAGAGACAACAATTGTACCAGTTTCTCACAGAGGTAAAGGGAGTGGGAGATAGCTGACATATGTGGATGCTTTACAAGTAGCATATCTTTTATGTATTGGATTTAGGGTGATGAACACATTCTTTTGTGCGTGTTAGCAGGATTTCATTTTAGACATGTGGTGTATGTTATCTCACATATTACATGATTGCATGTAAAAATGCTGTACACTGACAACTGGGATCACGAACTGGGTGTATATACTGATCATCCCTCAATTATATTAATTAGATATAGAATCAGAATCATATGTGTGGAGCATGTGTATATCTTCGGGAGACAAATGTATTTTCATGTAGTTTCACAGGTTTTTTTGTCCTCTAGGAGCTATAACTTTATGCAAAATGTAATTACTCTGTATTTTTTCTTTTTTTTTTTTTTTTTTGTCAGCCCTTTTAGTGAGGCTGCTATAAAGAATGCATTACTCAGTGTTCCTCCCTGCACTCACAATCTGAGAGAACTGAAAATTATGTTGATGATAATGTGAATAGTCACATTAGTCCCTGATTATTTTATCATTGTTACTTTAATAGCATATGGAACCATCATGCCAGATAGCTGATACAATTTTGAGTGTGGCTTAAAGAGCAGGAAAACACTTATCATTCAGTTTTATTCTGATATGAAGAGCTACTACTCTCATAGGACTACTGGTAGAAGTAGTGTGCAATGTAGGTGTAATCTTTACCTCTGCTGCTGTTCACAACCCGGGGTGGCAGGTTCCTTAGCTGCCCTTGCAACACGTTCGCTGCCTGCCCTCGCAGGTAAAAAGCAACAGCATAGTGCTCCTTACAGGGTGGTTGCAGTTCCCAGTGCCATCTAGTGGTCTTCGTCCTGAAAAAAAGAAGTTGATTTTTCCATATAATTTCCCACTAACTTGGTGAATTCTTCCTATGTGAAACGGTTAAGAAATCATAATAGGTGTTGGTGTAACCTCAGAAGCAGACTCAAAAAACCTCCCTTTTTATATCCATGCACACTGCACACTCCTCTGCCATTGCCTGGGCCCAGAGGTAGTACTGAGATTAGGCAAAGGCCAAAGGAATGGGACATTGGAGGGATCAGAAATCAGAGTGCTTCAGGGGATGTTTACTTTCAGCACAGTGTGATGATGTCTCCACACACTTTTTTTATCTTTGTCTTATTCTTTGTTGGAACCTAAAAGGTAGGCTAGCTGGGGAAAAAAAATCGTCTGGGTGTTGCCTATTTTCCTTTACTGGAAAATCTTAATGCACTTATTTTACCTGATGAAGCAAACAGCAAGAAAAACACTACTCTTTTCCTCCTGCTCTTACCTCTCCCTCCCACTCATTCTGCCAAGTCTTCTTCTAAAAGCTCCCTTTTATATCTCACAGGCATATGTTTCAATTTGCACTTGCTGGGTGTGATATTTGGTAACATACGGATGAATCATATTAATAACTTACTGAATCAAAACATAAACTGCACTCAATAATTGCTAGATGTGCTACAGCCTATATTCTTGTGGTAGCACCTGTCCACTCTTCATCACACTGTGCTGTTTACTGCACCTGGGCTTTTCTCATAATGTGTTAGATCTAGAAAGCTCATCAGATCTGGCTCCAGCAGGAATATCTCTCTACTCTGATTTCCTGAAGTGAATTTCCACTTTAGGCCAAGAAAGGGCTATGAAAATCCTTTAACACAAACCATCTGATGAGTCTCTTTTTAGAGCAGCAAGCAAAGAAAACTGTGGCATCTATTTAAGTAATATTTTTACTTCAAAAATAAAATATTGGCAAAATATAATCAAAATGTTAAAAAAACAAACACTAAAACTGTGTCAACATAGCCACATCTGCTATAAGCAGTATGGGACTATTACTCTGCTGTAAATTGCTATCATTTTCCAAGACATAGAACATGAAGAAATTGGTCTCCAGATGAGACTGGAGTCATCTTATCTCATATGACCAAGTCAGACTTCCTAGCCTACAGTAAGTTCTACAATTTTGCCTGCATAAAATCCTCTTGATACAATATAGTCACTCTCAGATCTTACTCACAGTGAAATTTCATCCTCTTCTAAGTCTCCCCCCACTCTTTCATTGCCTACATGGCACAGAACTACTTCTCCAGTAGAAATCCAGTGATAATTCCTCCAGGTGTGATAAGAACAAAGGAGTTAATTCCCTCTAGAAACTCTTGACTTCTGTTGGATTAGGTACTCCTTCACCGTCCAGAAAAGCAGCCTTAGTCCCTGTCCCCATTCTTAGTCTCTTGCTAGCTGACCAGATTGTTCTAAAGAGCAGCTGGATAGGAAACCCTACAGCATTTATCCCTGCCAATGCTGAGAAAAAGGCAGGAGCCAAATGTTTGGTGCATTGATACTTACAGATGTAAGGTACATGATTTTCCACCACAGGTAAATATTAAGTTATTATTCTAGAGCAGACAAGGTATGTAAGAAAACACATGAGCCATTTGAGAACCTAGAAGGGCAGTCAGCCCCTTTGGAAATAGAATCCTAACCCTGAGTCAGCTTGGAGTCTGTTTCACAGGTGACAAATCAGGAGAAAGAATAGACAGATCAAACTTAGTGTATTTTTAGATGAGGGAAGCTGTTCTGAGAAGAACAAGATGGCAGTTCTGTTGAGTATCAAAAGGCAGCATGGCTTATTGCTGTTCTGATTTTTGCAGAGTGGAGTTGCTATGCCCTTTTAGTTGATGATGATTTATTCACAAAGTAAGCTATGGTACACATCATTCTGCTGGTGAGAGGCAGAGCCAGGATGGTTCCATACAGGTTATGTAACTTTGCTCAATGGTTATTTACAAGCTGTGCCTAAGCAAACATGTAGCAGTACGTTCTGACCAGGATTAATATTTAATTTGCTTCCGTTTCCATTTTTCAGTGTTTTCTTTGGGGAGAGGGTTTTTTTTTTCCCTTTTGGTTGACCTAAAGATTTGCCGAACTGTAGGAGGTGGTCATTTTAGTATCTTGTTGAGACATCCCTGGCAATGTATTTTAAGAGAAATTCTTAATATAGTAGATTCTACTAGATTGAAGTTTCTGTTGGATTTCTTTGTGTTATGTACTACTAGAACCAGTTCTTGTTTTTATAACAAGTTTGGGACATAGAGCCAATATCGTCTAAGGTTTCACTTTTAAAGTTTGCTTTAAAGCTTTCACTTACAGAAAAAGAAGAGGAACACATTCTTGGTGAGGCAGCAAAGTCATTTTAGCTTAGAATGAGACAGTCCTAGCCTTACTCTCTGAACCGTAGTCTTTTCTGACAAGGAATGCATTGCCTTCTTTTTGTGGGGAAGTGCACTCAGCCAGCGCAGCAGATCTCTAAACCTGTTACTGATTTAACAGTGCTAGACAGATGAGTTTTATCTTTTTTTCTACAAACCAAGTTGCTACAGGTATTTATATCTCTTTTTAAAAGATCTGTTTAATAGAGAAAAAAAACCCACTCCTTTCCTTCCTCTCTCCTTTGGGCTTGTTCTTCCACCGTGAAGTGTTGTGTGCAGAATGTGCAGCAATGCCAAACTCAGGCAACTAATGTGGTAAAGTTCAAGAAATTACTTCTATTCACTCATGATTTAGGTACTAAGAATGCACAGCTAGTAGTATATTTAGGAAATATTTTCTTCACCAAAGAAGTCTTTTATTTATGGCCACTATATCAATGATATATTAAAAACAAACAAATTCCACCCCCCCCCACACACCCCAAGAAGAAAACCAAACAAAACAACCAAAAAAACCCTAAATCAAAACCAACCCCAAAATGAAAAAGCAAACAAACCAAGCTCCAAACAAGGTTAATTTCCTAAATACTTAAATGAATCCCTTATTTCCTCTGGCTAGGCTTCTGGAGTGTTCTAGAAATGCCAATAGAAGAAAAGTAGTAAATGATCAAAGAAGATCACCAAAGTAAGTGCTTTTGAATGATAGCTCAGGCCTCTACAACAAGTGTTGTGGGTGAACACTGATGGGTTGCTAAGGTGCACACAGCTGATGGGCGAGTGTCTCGCTCTATTGCAGTGGGATGGGAGAATCAGAAGGATAAAGAGAAAGGTTATTGGTTGAGATAAAGGCAGTTTAATAAGTAAAACAAAAGCTACCTGCACAAACAAAACAAAATAAGGGCTTAATTCATAACTTTCCATCAAGGCCAGGAAGTGGAACTGGCCATGTTGAGCTGATCCTGGGTCAGTTACTCCTACCAGTCACACTTCCACCTGAATCCCCTCTCTTAAGAGACAGGGGAGTTTGCATCTGGTTTTACTTCTGAGCAGTGCCTACAGGGCATTGCAGCCATCTCCATGAACATACTGAGGTAAGGATCCATGGGACAATGTGAATTCTCTTGTGCCAGGGAGGCATGCAGAGGTGGGGGTGGTGAGTTCTCATTGGACATTCAGTAGGAAGGAGGTAAAGTGACCTAAACCTTAAGAGTTAAGGAGGTTACTTGGTGACCAATAACAATTTGGTAGGAACACTTGGATGCAGAAGGCTATGGGGATACCTTATGGGAACCTCCCAGTACCTGAAGGAGGCTACAGGAGTTCTGCAGAGAGATTTTTTACACGGACTTGTAGTGACTGGATGAGGAGTAATGGCTTTGAGCTGGCAAAAGGTACACTTAGACTAGAGATTAGGAAGAAATTCATTATGGTGAGGGTGATGAGACACTGTAACAAGTTGCCCAGGGAGGCTGTAGATGCCATTTCCCCAGAGATGTTCAAGGCCAGGCTGGATGAGGCCTTGAGCAACCTGATGTAGTGGGAGATGTTCCTGCCTATGGCAGGGAGGTTGGAACTAGATGATCTTTAAGGTTCTTTCCAATCCAACCCATTCTGTGATCGGTAGGCAGATGTTTAGCCATTTCCTGGAAAGCAGAACTTCACCACAATGAAATAGTGAAGATAAATGCCATAATTCTGGATGACCTTGGTTCTTCTTTTCCTGGCTTTTATTGCTGAACACAACATCATTGGTGTGGGATATCCTTTTGGTCAGTTGGGGTCAGCTGTCCCAGCTGTATCCCCTCTAAACTTGTGCATCCCCAGCTTACTTGCTGGAGGGACGGTGTGAGAAACAGAGAAGGACTTGATGCTGTGTAAGCACTGTTCAGCAATAACTAAAACTTCAGTGTATTATCAACACTGCTTTGGCCACAGATCCAAAACATAGCACCATATGGCCTGCTATGAAGAAAATTAACTTCATTACATCCAAAACCAGTACAGCATGATATGTGGCTGCCATCAAGAGAACTGAAGGAACAGATAGTTTTGAATGCTTTGTATCACCTATCGGAGCATTAATCCAGATGTCATTCTGAATGGCAAAAGATGAAGCTGGTCTAGAACTAAATGATCATGCAGGGGAAGCACAGAATTTCTGGAAAGATTGCTCTTGCAGTCCTGTTGTGCACCAAAGCTCCAGTTGGAAAGGAGTTTGCCCAAGGCTAAAACCCAGTATATACAGATCATTCTTGAATATCATTACCAAGCAGCATTGCCTTGTATGAGAGAAGTAACCCAACCTAAGAAAAGGCATATCAGCTGCAAAAGATAACCAAACTGAATTTAGGAGATGATCTGCTGTTGTAGTTCGAATCTAATGTTGAGGTAATTCCAGAATGACTGTAGCAGGTACTGATGGGATCTGAACCCCTAAGGATAGGGTTTGAGTTATCATTTCAGTCAGATAATTTTGGCCATATTCACTCCAGAAATTTCCCTTCAAAAGGCTCAATTGCCAAAGTGAAATGCAGCATCTGAAAGCAAAGTTTTAAAATGCCTTTTAAAATTAATTTTATCTAGCACATACTGCTTCATGGAAAAATATGTTCTGTGCTTGCCTTTGGCTCTTTTGATGTAGAATTTTATTCTGTAGCAAAGATTGTAGTTATCAGTGCCTGTTGCTGAATATGTTCGTTACATATTGTCAGCTTTAAATACAAGAGAAAACCTTTGCTCCTACTTATTTTTATGAGTAAAATGATAGCACAGAATGATTGCTTGCCACCATTATGCTTTTCTGATGGTTTGGTCATGCAGCATGCCTTAAAGACATGCTTAATGGAGGATTCAAGTACATATAGCCAAGAGTGACCTTTGGTATGGTGGAAAATAAAGAGTGGAGGTTATCCTTGCTCCTCTTTTTGTTATTATGTGCTGGTTTGAGGCTAATTGGAGTATTTTAATGACAGAAAGTAGATAATTGTCTGTGAAAAGAAAATAATAGTGACCCCTATATCACTCATTTTTTTCTGCTGAGGGACATAAATAGTCAAAATAGAAGATAAGGCACTCTCATCTCACTTCTCCCTTGGTCTGTGTGTCTGGTTGCATCTTGCTTTAACTCCTTTGCATGAAACCTATGTAACCTGATCTAGTATTTTTTACTCTAACCTCCTTGTTGGCTTTCAACATTTCACCTCAGATCTCTTCAGATTTATCATGTGAGCTATATGGAGATTTATCTGGTTAATTCTGAGATAAAGGGTGAGGGGGGAAAGGAGAGGGGTTGCTTGGGAGCCCTCTTGGGCAACCTGGCTGTTCAGGAGGGATTTAGAATTTCTGTATTACTTCTAACTTGTATATAATTGTAAATATCTGTATATATATTGTGTATATATGCTTGGACATTTCTGCACGCTGTAAGTATAGCTTCATTCCTTAATGTCCAGCCATCTGAGTTAATCTGGTTAATCTAGAGTGTGTGTGTGCATAAACTCCCAAACCACGACACATTAATATATTGGTAAAAACATTTCTTGTTATCATCCACAGCGGTGGCCAGTCTAACTTCTAACTGGACTGTTGCCTCTCTGATTTTCTTCCTACATGATGTGGCAACATCCTGTTCACCTGAAAAGCAAGATCATTAATTGCCAGAGCTGGTCCTGGTGCTGATGCTGGAGCCTCTCTGGAGCAGAGCCTATATACAGTATCTGTTTCATCTGATAGTATACATTTATCAACAGGTACATGTTTCATGGAAACTGTTTGGGTTTCAGGAAATATGGACCAAAATGACAGGTTTCTGGTGCATAGCATCTGGCTTGCTTGTGCTACTGGAAACATTCTAGTGGTCTGATATCCTTTCTTCAAGGAGCCTCACAACCAGGAATCATGATCTTCTTGTCTTCATACTGGATACTCTGTGAACCCCAGATCAGTGAGGACTCTGAGGACTTAGGCTATTCTTACTACAGCATGGGGAAAGAGCTAAAGACTTCCTTATGACCAGGTATTTAAGTCGTTCCTAGTTTAGTGCAGCACAGAGAACTTATCCTCTTTTCCCTTGCATAAAAAACAATAAATTCAGAATTCATGTTTTTCCACATTAAAAAGTTATGTTTAAGATTGTTGGTGTCCAGAGGAGTCTTTGAAATGTCAAACTTTCATACTCAGTTGCAATTAGGAATAACACATATACATATTCTGAGCATTGAGATGTGATCATCTCTGCTTTTTACAGCGTTGTCTTGTATGAGACCTCCCATTCCTTGATGCTTATTTGCAAAGGCCCACACTAAATAACAGCCACCTTTCAGCTTCCATGAAATGAGCTGTCTTTTT
This sequence comes from Pogoniulus pusillus, assembly GCF_015220805.1. Taxonomy (NCBI): domain Eukaryota; kingdom Metazoa; phylum Chordata; class Aves; order Piciformes; family Lybiidae; genus Pogoniulus; species Pogoniulus pusillus. The sequence continues at coordinate 34,407,597 of NC_087269.1, forward strand.
ACAGTTGAGAAACTGAGGCCCAAGAGGAATCTTGTTTGCAGTGTCATGGCTTCAGAAAGCTTACTCTTCCACCCACACACCAAAAAAGAAAGTCTCCTCCCACTCTCTAAGGAATAAAACTCATATAAATTGTAAACAAAATGCTCTGCTTTGTACTCTTTTCCTTCTTATTCCATAACTGATCTCTGGAGCCTTTTAGTGGATCCATAATCCCATTACTTCAGTCGTGGGCACAGGGAAAACTTTTCACTGTTCTAAGGCAGAAGAGATGTGAGGAAGTTCCAACCACAATCTTCCTGTTAGAATGAGGGAACTCTGCCTTTGGCCAAGATATTTTTACCTTCTTTCCACTTCTGGATTATGTTTTTCTGGGAAATTTGCCTTTAAGTGCAACTGGCAGCACTTTTTGCCTTTTGGTTCTTTTCTGAGGGGTGAGGCTCTGCATACAGCTGTGCCCTCAAACCTCAGGGGCTAACTGAACCTGTGCTAAGCTAATGTCTTGTGCCCTACTGCAGCCAGCTCTGTGGCATTGACATGCAGTCAGGTTAAGAAAGGTGAGTATAGTTCTGTAACACAGGGAAAGAATTTAAATACAGAGCTATTTTGTCTTTTATTGTATCCATAAAAATGTTCTAGTGAAGGTACGATAAAAAAGATGAGTGGCTTTATTAAAAGAGCAAAAAGAAGTTTGTAAAGTTGTTCCAAAATCCCCTTGAGATTCATCAGATGACCTGAAGGCAGAGAATTAAAATAAATGTGAAAACAGCTGGAATTCAGAGCTACTTACAAGATACAGAGAGAAAAGTACTTCCACGCATTAGAAGAATGAAATGTCCATTTTCTTTGCTGGGGAATGTGATGTGGTTTGGTGTTCAGATAGCATCTGATATGGACCAGCTGTTGAGTGTGGCAGTGTCTTGAAATGGAGACTTGAGCTGACAATACCTGAGCTGAAGCTCCATGAAGACTATGACAGTAAGATGCCTGTGAGTCAATTCATCATCCACTGGGTATGCAGGGTACCTGGCTACTTCAGACAGTGAGGACCCAGGATTCTCTTCATCCTCACCCACATGGAGCTTATCCATTGGGTGATAGAACTGTTGGAAGAACTGCCTTTCTTTTTCTGTGCATTTTGATTTCCATCTTGGATGCGGCAGAACTCTAGGACTCTCTGGGTGTTGGCGCTCAGGTGTCAAACACACTCTGAATTGCAACAGAAACATATGCAACTGCTCTTGCTAATGTGGAGCTGTTGGTGCCTTCTAGCATAGCTCATGTCTGAGGTTTCTCCTCAGTTTATGTGCTAATAGCATCTCCTTCCTTTAGCTTGCTGTTTGTTTTCATGAGTCTTGTAGGATTTTTTCTGTTCAATTGCTGTTGCTATGCTATGCCAGGCTTAATGAACATTGCCTATTGGGTGTCCAAATTATTAGGGAGAGAAAATGGTGGCAGTTATGGACAGGCATGCAAACATTTGCATAGTATGGATCACAAAAGTCTTGTTTTGTGTTCTTTTTTCTAAAGCCAAACTCTTTACAGATTTGGCATCAATTTTTTGAGAGTTGGCCTGAAACTGCAATTTGTCAATAAACTACTGAAAGGTTTTTTCCTCCAGTTCTCTCCAGCAGCCTTGGTTACTCTGCAGTATAATCTTGTAAACAGTTGGGCGAAGAGCAGGTCTTTTTTATTCTACCACTGAGGCATACAGCTCATGTTGTAGTGTAATTCAAAGAGCCTTTCATATCTCAGAATGGAGGCAAGAGTATGAAGACAGCAGCTATCCTGGGGGAAAAGTAATTGTCGAGTTCTGTGCTTCCTGTAATTTAAGAATATGCATTATTTTACTTAATCTGAAGAGGCATACAGTTGGGCAGGATGGCAAGGAAGTAGGACAAGACCACAAATGTAAAGTTAAAACATGATCTACTTTTTTCTTTCTTATGCTAACTTGGTGACATTAAATAGAATAAATGTGGATTTGATAAAAGGAAATGCTACTTTTATTTAGTGTCTGGTAGTCTGTTTAATTCATTGTCAAGGAAAGTGACCAAGAATAATACTGTAGCTGGATGGTTGTAAAGGGCTGAATAATGTTATGAGCAATAACACTTCTAAGTCCTTAAGCTATCTGAAATCTTGCACTTGTACCAAATGTACATTGATAGCAAACCATTCTTCACTACTCTTTTCTTCCATTACATCAGTGGCTAGAGTTTGGCTTCAAGGTGCTTTCTGCAGTAAAGAACTAAGTAAAGGCAGGATTTCAGGATGAATTGCTGAAAGCAACTTGGTAGTTCCATAGTTCCTGTATATTGCACACACAAGAATTTTGTTAGCCTGTGAATTCTTTGCTACATGCAGTAGTAACAGGAAGATAAAAGGAGGTTTTTCTAGAATTCATGACACTTTAACATTGTTAGTTTCAGTTTCGGTGTTGTATTAAGCTCTGTCAGGGGGTGAGTCCAATTAAGCTTCTCACCTGTAAAATAGACATAGTCTGCTTTTGGACTACAATAGCAATTTCATCTTGCCCCAAGATTTCCACTGCTCTGAAACATGATTTGTAGCCTTATGTGACATGAAATATAAAGGGAAGTCTTTTGTAGTGCCTCTCACACAACCACTTCCAGATGAAATCTGCGCTTTACTTGCTTTATAGTTTCTATCATTTTCTAAAAGAAAGATCATTTTAGTAATTCCACTTCAGTCAATCTTAAATCACTTCTTATGTAGTCTAAGGTGCATCAGACTTCTAAATTCTTCATGCCTTTCTAAATAGTCTTTTAAATGCATGGTGTTTGGTTTCACTATTGTAGTATTTTCACTGGAGTTCTCATGTCCAGCCATGAACGAATATAATTGTGTTTCCTGTACTAGATATCTTGAAAAATTGCATATAATTCTAATAGTGTGTTTAGCATTATTAATTTAAATCTTTTTTTGGAGGAGGCAGTTACTATAGAGGGAACCACAGATTACTGTAACCTGGCAAATGAAGACAAAGAAGATGCATGCCAATGAGGTTTAATCCTCTGACAGTAGAAAAGCTCAACAACTCTTCTAGACCCACTGTAGTGACCTGTTACGGTGACTTTGATAGGAAGGATCTTTTGCCTTCATTCATCTCTGACCTTTCTTTTCTGTTCTGAGTGCTTGAGAAAGAAATAAATTGGCTGTTGTTTAGTGCAGCCTACTGATTACACCCTTTGCAATTGTTCCATTGCTAAAAGATTTACTACTGTCGTGCAATAGTGTTACATCAGATGTGAGCAGAAATGGCTGCATTCTATTGCAGTCATCTAAGATGTAAAATTACCTGTGATTTTCAATAAGAAATGCCAACTTCTGGAGGTTTGTAGGATCTTATTTGACATTAAATTAGCATTTTAAAAATATTTTTTAATACTTCTGTTTGTAGGACTTTTGAAGTCACAGTAGCAGGGTTTGATTAGACATTTAAAAGTACACAAAGTGCTTTGCTGCAGTCAATTATTCTCTGTAATGAACATGCAGAGAGTTTGGGTCAGGGAAGATTTTGACATAGTTGTCTTTCAACAGAAATGGAAAGTAACAAACTTGGAGTAGTTGATAATGTTAAGAAATGCTTGTCCTTGTTCATTCTAAGAGGTTGGATTGCTTTGTAGCCTTGGAGTTAATGGAGAAAAAGCATAAATTTGGAATGGGTTGGATTTGTAAGTAGCTCAGCTGCGCTGGTTTACCTGAGCTGGATGAGACGTCACGCTGAGGAATCTAATTATCTGTAAGGTATGCCAAGAATTCCACAGATGGAGGGCAGAACTTCACTTTGTTACAGTTTCATGGCAAACTCATTGAGCATTACTTTATCCACGAATAATTTAAATTTCATGTCCAGAAGGATTTCTGCTGTGTTTGTACAAAGGTAATATAAAATCAACTTAAAAAAAAAAAATCACAAGGGTGCTTTAGCAATATATAGAACTTTTCTTTGCCATTTATCACATCTCTTATCTGATGATTTGGACTCCAGTGCTAGGGACACCCATAAAACCTCATGGCCTGTTGATCTAATTCTATCTGATTCCATCTCTTTCCCACCCTGCTTGGCACTTGATGTGCAAAGAAGTGCCCTTGTGTGAGCTGAAACTGCAGCAGCATGCCTGGGAGTAGCTGCCATTTTGGTTCCAAAATACAGGTGTAGTAAGTAAAATTCTTTGTTACTGTCTCAAAGAGATGACAGTGTTTTAAATAATAAAATGACAATGCAAGACTAGAGGGAAAAGCTGTCAAAGCCTAATTGAAAGTTCGTTATGCTGCTTATACTATTATCGTCAAACTCTTTATCATGTGTCTGTAAATGTGCAAATTAAAAACCCAGAGGTAATTTTGTATTTTATCTGCATGTAAAAAGATTGTGCAATTATCATCTCTTTCATAGTTAAATAACTTTAACCTGTATGGTGACCTTTGAATATGCAAATAACAGAGCTTTGTTGGCTGGAATACATTTTGTTAATTGTAAAATGATAAGTGCAGAAAATCTGAAGAAAACAGGAATTCATTTTGAAGTAATCATAGTGGAAGGTTTATGTGATAAGGAAAAAGGAAACGTTTTATATTTATGTGCAGGCTCAGAAGAATGATTGTCTACTGCTGTTCAAATCTGTGACTCTGCAGCTGTAATCAAAACCAGCAGGAGAATTTCTAACTTACATCACCAGCAGCAAACTTGGTGAATACATAATGCATGCTCGAAGACTTAAAGAATTTCAATAGGCTCTTAGGTAACAGGATTCTTGTTTTGCTTTGTTTTGTTCACAGTTTGTAAGACATCTTTGAAAAAACCTAATGCTGTGACCATGAAAATGAGTAATAATTAAACATTTTTCTGCAGATCAGAATGATCCTTTTCACATAAAGAGGAGAGTGAATGTAGTGAACACAAGGAGAGAATTAGTTGCTCTTAGACATAGTATGAGTTGGTTCTGAACAAGTTTGTCTAGTCGTTTGTCAGGACCAGCATGCTGACTTGGAACTTTGCTGTCTCCCTGCCTGCTCTCTTCCCTGTGTGTATGTGTATGTGAACATTTTAAGTGACTGCATCTTGATTTGGTGATCTCTGGAATGAGGTGGGTTTGGATTTCACTTTATACCTAGGACCTGACTAGACACTTAGTTTACTTTTTCAGAGGTCTACAGAGGCAGTCACAGATTCTAGCCATTTTGAAGTGCTCCCACTGCACTCCGGGAGGCAGCAAAATTGGAGAAAATTTCACTACTGATGTCAAGAGGAATAGTTGCAAACCCTTAGCATAATTTCTAGCTGACTTGCAGTTAAAGGTTTGGAAATAGTTTGTAATAATGCCTGCAGAATACAAAGCTTTGCTCAAGTAATACCTGTTTAGTTAATAGTTGAGGTAGCAGAAGTCTGTGTTCTCAGCCCTTTTACTGTTGAGATACCATTCACTGGCAGAATTAAGATTCATGACTAGGCAGGGCAGGCATCTGTATTACTGCAATAATGGTGCTTTTTCAGCAGCTTGAGATCTGTTGGATTATATATAAGAAAGAATGACAGAATCAAATTCAGACTGTAAATCTGAGTGAATTATATTAATGTATTCGTATAGGCATTTACTTATTTTCATAATTTCCATATTAACAAATGTAAATTACAGTCAAGTTTTTCTTTCATCTCTCATTTTCTTCTCAGAGTGCATTTATTCTCCATTGAGCTATACCATGACCAATTCAGATTTGTTGCTTTGAAGCTGAATTGTTTGGTTTGCAGTCTGCTCTGGAAAATCAAAAGATAAACCACTTTTGTCTCATTGGATCCTGTAAAAATTACTTTTTCTCACAGTAGATCTTTCTGATTACTGCTTTCTCTGTAAGTTTTGACAGGAAGTTAGACAGACTTGAAATTAAGATTCCAAGGGGCTGCAAGCATGCTATGTTTTGACTACTGCATATGAATATTTTTAAAGGCTGCAAAGTATGCTGTCAGTCAGAAATGCATCATATAAGGAAAATGTGGTTTCTCTGGCTAAAGTATGAAGGCTTTATCAAGGGACACAGACATTTTTTAAAAGGAAAATCCCTAAAGACAGAGTTAGTCTAAGTGTCTTAAAAGAGCTGACAGTAATATAAACAATTCTTGAGGATATATTGCTGTAAATATCCTTTTATAACATTCATATGCTCCATGACATAAAGAGAAACCTCTTAGGTTGTTATATTCCAAGAAGTGCAATAAAGGTATATGAAAGCAGAGAAAATTGGATTCTAACATTTAGGCAAGTTATGGACAATTTGTTAAAATAGTCTCATATTTATGCCTGCTCTGGTAGTGTTTCTGTTTGAGGAGTGAGTGCAGAAACTTCAGTGCTGCCATCACACAAGTCACAGCAATTCGATTTTAATTCCAGAGTTCAGTACTTCTGTTGTTATCTGAGCTCCGTAAGCATCCTGATCATAACTATATCATTAAGAACCTGGGGCAAATGTAGGCCACTCACATGGAGTGCAACTTCCTTGACAAGAAAGGTGATTGTAGATATGAATGGATTGTCAGACTGGTGTTTGGATTGCTGTTAATGGAAAAGAAATTCTGTGTACTTATTATTAGTTTTTGTGTTGCAAAGTTAGAAGACTGAAAAAGTCAGAAACGTGAGCAGCGTATTAACACATGATTGGTACTGAGTTCTGGGGACTAAGCATATGCCCAAAACTCATGTGTAGCCTCATACTGATAAAAGATTGAACCCAACAGGAAAGTCAAATCCTGCAGACTTCTGAATCTAAAATATTTGAATTCACTGATGTTGGTATCTGCCAATTCCTAGACATGGAGAGGAGAATGGCAGCTGGTACGGAGTAAGAGCCTGTCCTAAATGTGTGAAAACTCAGTTTCAATTTGCTTTGGGTTTCTACAACAATAGGAAGGTGTCTGAGAGAATCTTTATTGTTGCCAGTCCTGGAACAGAGTAGAGCTGCTGAAAAGACAAATTTAAGCAACAGCTTTGCACACATCTACCTGTTCTCACTGTTTGCAAAGAATGGCAGGCCTCATTGAGCATAGTTGGTTTGGACAGTATTCTCATCCACTGGAAGAAGAGAGAAAAGCAATGCCTTTCTATAGGAATCCAGGGTTAAGTCTTCAAAGAAGCTCTATCAGTGTGTTCATTCACCTTTTCACAACAGAAATAATTGTACCTTAGAAACTCTGTTTTTCATGCTGCCATTATTAGATATAAAATTGTAGTCATATGCTGACAACTGTGGTGATAGAACTGAGAAGTAAACATACTCTTCTTATGCAGAAAGGCTGTGTTAAAAATGGGAGTGGATTATTACAGCAACTTAATAGAAAAAAAAATAATCTTTTCCACCACCATATGGTTGTGATATAACACAAAGTTTTCCTGGCAAGATATCACATTACAGTGGCAGGCTGCCAGTAGCTTCTCTCTTCCTCATTTAAACAACAAAAATATCTAAAAAGAATTCCATGGCTGAATCAGGCTGTTACTTACAAACAGATATTATTGGATGGTATTCAATCTACATGCTCAGTTTCTCTAGAGAGCCAGACCATTTCACTATGCTTTATTCAGAAGAGTACAGGAAAATGGCTTATTCAGCTCAGATGCTCTAGGACATTTATTTGTGGTCCTGGACTTGGAAAGAACAGGTCTTGCATAGCTGAAGGCATCTGTCCTGATTGTTAGTTGCCACTTGAACAAAGTTTGATATTAGTGCAAATGAGAATGTCCTACACTGATGCCGGTGTGTGTTCAGGATGCATTAGGCCTTTACAGTCATTGAGGTGTCTGCTCTTCTGTTTGAACTGTATCTCCAGGAAAAGCATCTGATAGCCTGTTCCTGAAGTCTTTAATGAGGACATGGTTGTATATTGGGCCACATCTTCAGAAGGTATAAACTATTATATCTTTTTTAGCCTTTGCTTGCACAGACATCTCCAATTTAGTACTTCTGAACTGTATGTATCTCTACTAAGTAAAGGGTCATTAGATGTAGTTGCTTGTTGACCTGAAGGTACATTATTAGTACCCCAGGTCATCTGACCTCACTACTGTTTGTCTGGCTTTATCCACACTTTTGTTTTCGTCTAGTTCCCTCGAGATGATGGGAATGTATCAAACCAAATAACTGTCCTTTAAGTGGCAAAAAAAATTATAAAATATCAAACTTATCTTTTAGCAAAATAATTTATCACTATGTCTGCAAAGCTTGCTGTGAGCTTTCAGCCTTGCTGAGCATAAGAAAGGGTCTTGTTTTCCTTGTCCTTACCTCCTAACTAGCTAGAGCTGTGTAGCTCAAATAGATGCTCAGATTGTACAACAAAGAACTTTCCTCAGTTTCATCTATGTTACTATTAGTCATTGGTCATTTCATTTTGTGTGGACAGACTAATTTGATTAACCATACTTAGATTTATGTGTGTGCTGAATTGAAATGCATTATGTTGCACAGTTTTTAGGTGCAAGTGGTATAATGGCTGGTGTAATCTAATGTTCTAAATTAAATAAGTGTCATGACACCTGGTGGAGGTTGCTCACAGGTTCCTTTTTTTCATGACAACTAATGTTGCTGGAAACATCTGGTAAACAATTAATGAGTTCTCTTAGGTGAATGAATCTCTGACAGGCAACTTTAACAAATAATGAATGATGCATAGAATGGTAGATGGAGATCCCCATGGCTGTCAGCTAACCTGAGACGCTTCAATTTTGTTGCTGTACAGAACAGCAAGAAGATGCTGTAACTATGATTGTATGTGAGGTACACACATGTACCTTATCCTTCAGTGCCAGAGATTTGGAAACCTCTGAAGTTGTTTCATATCTGCAAACAGACCACTCCCAGTTTGGAGGCCACAGATTCTCTGCTTAATTTCTTTGTTCATGTGACTTTCAAGAAACATACCTGTCTTACCATATATTAAACAAAAATTTAGCACTTGGTCAAACACCTCCAGTCTACAGTGTGACAGCAGGTGCTATTATCTTTGAAGACCAAGTCTAGGATTAGACCCTCAGTGCTAAGTACACTGTAGATCCAAAGAGAAACCAAAACAAACCAAAAAAAGAGAACCAAGTGCTGTTTTTCCTTCTCCTGAGCATTATGTAAACCAGCCTCTTCTCAGTGATGTCCAATGACAGGACAAGGGGCAATGGGTGGAAGGTGAGGCATAGGAGGTTCCATGTGAATCTGAGGAAGACTTTTTCCACTGTGAGGGTGACAAAGCACTGGAACCAGCTGCTGAGGGGGGTTGAGGAGTCTCCCTTTCTGAAGATATTCAAGAACCATCTGGATGCATTCCAGTGTGATCTGCTCTAGGTGATCCTGCTTTGACAGTGGGGCTGGACCAGATGATCTTTCGAGGTCCCTTCCAGCTCCTGACATTCTGTGATGCTATGGTTCATTGTAGAAGACTGGAAGATCTAGCATGAAGCACAGCAGAGTGATGCTAAATAGAAGGATAATTGTAAGATTAAGCTCTGTCAAATCCAGAGAAGTTAGAGGCATAACACCCTGTCCTTTATATAACTAACTATTATCAGCAAAGTTCATCGATCTTAAGGGAGATTCATGTTTACCTGAAGGTAAGGAGGTACCTGATATGCTGTTTCAGTGGTAGGGCAGCATGAATAGGAAACTGGCCACTGTTGAGTACACTGGAACTATGGCCTGACAGACTGGGATGATTCAAAAAGACTGACTGCACAGCTGTGCTTGTGCTCTTCATATCTGACTTCTATTGTCTTCCTCTCACTAAGAATATTCATACTGAATACAGACAAATTGAAAACTTGCTGAATCACTTGGTTTTCAGGCGAGCTGTGGAACTAAAGTAGTTTATATCTTGTAAAGATTGCCAGAAGAAAATGGAGACCTTATGTCATTTTTTAAGTCTCTTAAATTCTCCCATCTCAGAACTGTCTCTAAAGCAGAGATTTCTTTTTTTCTTCTTTCCACAAGCCAACCTGATAGTGATAGTTAATCATCCTATTTTTCCAGCTATAGTCAGAGCCCAAAGTGGGTGAGGAGAAAGATGCCTGAACCATCATCTTTTTTATTAAGGGAATATAGTGAACTAGGGAAAGCAGTGGAAAACAGTCAGAGCTGCCACCTGTTTTTTACTTTGGGAATGGGTCCATCTCCCTTTGGTCAGGTCTCTACTCTGGTTTCTCATCAGTGTCTCATAGTCTTCTGTTCTAGTTAAAAGCAGCTATTTTGGATAGACTTTTTTCACTTGAACCTCAGTTCAGTATATATATTTGTCTGAGGTAAACACACTTTGCCACATGCTATTTACCTATGAATTCTAGGAGATGTTAATGGAGAATTTTAAAGTGTCCTTAGGGGGCAGCATTTCTGTGTTCCTTATGTAAAGTTGCCCAAATGCTGATTTACCTTGACATTGCTCCTAAACATCCTTTTGACAGGTTTCTGCTACTAACATTGGTCCATCTTCAGCAGTTGCAGTGAGTCTTAATTTGTCTCTGTATGCAGCCATGATATCTCTGCCTTGCCAGGCCTTTCTAAGGGACATGCCTGCCTCTGTAGTGTTTAGGTGTCTCCTCAGCACTTGACCTTCCCATTCATTTTAATACTTGGAAAAAGATATTTTGAAAAGAGGTAAAAAAAAAAACCACTGCAATATATACTGTGATGGAATTGGGATAAGTATTGTACTTGAGACATATAGTGTCTTTGTGAATTTCATAAAGATGGTTATGATCAATTATTTTCAAACCTTTAAAAGAAACTTCCACTTTGACTGCATTATTCTGTATCTTGGGAGTGATTTTTTTATCCTTGTATAAGGATATACTCTCTGTGTAAGTGTCAGCTGTCCCTACAGGGTTATCAAGTCTCGTGCTGTAAGGGAATACATTCACTGCAATCAACCCTGGCTACCACAGGGTGTATCAGTTCTTTGAATTCAATATTAGTGTGAATTGATGAGAGACCAAGCTGAAATACAGTGGTAAAATCTTAGTTTTGCTGCATCTGATTTTAAGCTAAAGATCTGCAAAGTGACCACTTGATTTGTTTGACTGTTTGTGCTGACATCTATTAGTCACTTAAGAATTCTTAAGCTTTCCTTTATAACCACCACTGTATTTTGACTCAGCTTATTCTTTCCACCTTTCTCAAGTCTTCACATTGCACTCCAACACTCTAAAAGGTAAAAAAAAAATGCATAACAGAGCAGTAAATGTATTTGTCCTTCTGGAACATACTCTACTGTGGTGGAAGTACCTTTTAGTATAGAAATTGCCATAGTAACTACTCATTTCTTATTGATTGGATGGATAAAAATTCTCATAATATACAAGCAGAGTAACTTGCTGGCATATGGCTTCAGGCTACCCCTGTGGCAACTCTTACTTATGCATTCTCTCCCTTTTCTGCATGTAAGAGGTTTTTTTAATGAATTAGTATTCCTTGGATTAGACTGCAAAATAATCCTTTCTTTTCTGCTAAAATGGTGCTTAAATTTTAAGCTAAACTATATATGCTGTTGACAAGACAGAATATTGCCTCATACTGGATCAGAACAACTAGATTTCACCTCAACATGAAATCCAGAAGGAGAAAGGGGAAGGAAAGAAGTTCTCCCCTTCCCCCTCACTCAGGGAGAAGCTAACCAACTTCCCAGAGCTCACAGTTAATGAGTAGAAGTTTATTCTAGCATGGCAGTTGTGGTAAGTCTTTGGAAAGTGCCTCTTAAAGCACTCATGGTTTGCATGAGAAATTTAGTCCTGGTTTTATGTTTCTTTAGTAATACTATAGATATAGCAGTGATCTTCAGCAGTGATATTGTGAATGAATACTAAAAGCAGGATTAGGCCTGCAGTGAGTTATAGCATCTGACAGCTGTCTTGGTTCATGCTCTGCAGTTGCTGAGCATGCTATTGTCTCTTGCAATCCTGAAAGATGCTCCAGCAAGGCTTCTACCAAGTCTGTTGCAAAAGACAAGCTTTTTGTGAATTCTATCAGGGGGCTGAAATTGTGAAGTATTTAGGCAGGATGCCAGTTAAAATTAAGCCAGACACATTCTCGAAATGTGAAGCATCAGTTTATTCAGAATAATCTAAAATGAAAGCACAGCAACAGTCAACCATTTTTTTACATTGTAAATCCATTCTAATGCTATTGTGGAGCATTCTGCAAAGCCTAGATGTGTTAACTGTGATTGTATCCATTCTATATGATTATTTCAGGATACTATTAGTTAGATGCATAGAAGATGGAAGACTTTAGAGCAATTTTTAGTTCAAATCTTATAAACTGCTATACTAATAACAGCCATGCTGGCCTGTGTTACTTGGCTAGGAGGCCTTTCCTACATCCCCAGATTAAAAATGCTGGATTAGGGTATCATTTTTACATTGTCCCAGCCTTCAGTTCCTTGATTATTATCTAAAGTCTGATAGCCTCATTTCAAACTTTGTAGGACTGTCAGGTTTGGGATTTTTTTTTTTTGTTGTTTGTTTTGATTTGGGTTTGTGTGTGTTTGTTTGGGGTTTTTTGTCTGTTTGCTTTTTTAAGAAAAAAATATTTTTTAAAATTAATTTTTTATAAGAAAAAAAAAATTAATCCATAGGACTAGAGAAAATGATGCTGCTGTCTTGATAAATTAACGCGTGGAGCCTCCTTCTCTGGAGACTTTAAAGACCTGTCTGGATGTATTCCTGTGCAACCTCCTGTGGCCGGAGGGGGTTGGACTTGAAGATCCCCAGAGATCCCTTCCAACCCTTAACATCCCATAATCACTTCCTCCTACTCCTTTAACTGAATGTAAAGTGAAAAGAGAAGACCCAAATTAGAAAAAGTTTCTGTAGGACTTTTTAGGGTCACCTGCAAGAGAGACTTGAGATCACTGGAATTCCTGTATTAGCAGCTTCCCATGCTGGCTCTGAAGGGTCACAGAAGGTGTTTGGAAAATAGCTGATGCGTAGTTTTCTCAGTCATTAGCATCTATTCCATGATTTGCCATTGGAATGGGCTGCCCAGGGAGGTGGTGGAGGCACCATCCCTGGGGGTGTTCAAGAAAAGCCTGGATGAGGCACTTGGTGCCATGGTCTAGTTGACTGGCTAGGGCTGGGTGATAGGTTGGACTGGATGATCTTGGAGGTCTCTTCCAACTTGGTTGATTCTATGATTAGGGATCTGTATGGCTTCATTTTACCTGCTCGTGCGATGACCATTCTTAGGCAAACATCTCCTGCTACTTCTGCCATCAGGACTACTTTTGTTGCCTCACTACTACACAGTGGAAATAATCTATTTTCCTTCCTGTCACAATGAATGAAAGGCTTCCTTCCACATAGAATAGCATGGAAAATGATGGAGATTTGAACCCAAAGAATGGAGGGCCAAGGACTGTCCAGTCTGCTGATTTAAAGGCTCACCTATTTTCTCTTGATATACAACTAGAAAAAAACAGGCTTTTGCAATCTTAGATGCTACTGTTCTGTTTTAATGCCTTTTAAAAGAACTTTATTTGTGAGGGGGGAAATAATGATTGGGTAGGTTTCATTTAAGTAAAGAAACCTGCATGCTAAGAATATATTCCAGGGAAGTTTACAAATTAACTCTTTTTTTCGGTAAAAACAGTATATTTTTCAGAGACTATTCATGTTTTGTATTTTTGGGCCCTAAGCTTTAAGGTATTTGTAATTTTTAGGTATGTCTGTAAGGATTTTAGACATCTGCAGTGTTTTCATCAGCAATCTCATGCAGTGTAACAGAAATAAAAGCTGTACATATTTGGCACGGTACACATTATGTATCTAAATGCATATACATATAGATGTGCATCTGTAAAATGCATCCTGTGAGCAGATATTAAAAACATCTTCTCTGGGATTACCCTGTGACTTGGAGGCAAAGGTTCTGAATAAAGAAGAACATAGCCAGAATTGAGAGGAACTTACTGGTGTTGCTGTGTGTTTTCAAAGCAGTGGCTGCAGTCAGAATCTGGCCTAAGTAATTAACTTACGAACGATGGAAAGGAAAAGCAGCATGTGGAAGATGTAATTAATGGGAACACATAACAGTCAGCTCTCACATAATAAATTGGCAGCTATGCCTGAGGTAACTGCCTTTTATTTGCAAAATACAGTTGGAATTTTTTAAAAGGAACTGCACATTTTCTTCCATTTCCACATGGTCCCAGAGAACACAGTACAGTACAAACACAAACAGGAATGCAATAAAATCATGCTTGTTTGGGTTTTTCAGGCTTACAGTTATGATCTTATTTGAACCAATGTCCAAAGGAAAGGAGGAATACATTTTAGCTAAGGAAAAGACAAGTGGTAAAACATTTTAGTGGGGTTTAAGATGGAATGATCTTAAAGGACAAGGCAGGAACAACCAGAATATATAACAATAAATGGCTAGTTATCTATTTGCATAACAGATTTAGTAATTAAAATTTCCTGACTCAGGTAAATAATGGTTTAAGATAAATACTCTAAAATCCTTCCATTTTGAAGGCTTGCCTTTTCCCCATCTGAAAGTTTACTGCAGCTTTTCCTGAACAGCATGTGTGGCATCAGTTGTTTTTGAGATATGCCACAAATACTGGCAGATCTTTTGCTTACTGTGAAACTCTGGAAGGCTACAGGATGACACGATGGCTCCCCACACCCAGCTACTGATTCAGCTGACTCAAAACAGCCTGCTGGGGAAAAAAAAGCTGTGCTGTAGTCCTCCCTCTCAAAAAAAAATGTGTGAGAGAAAGGTGAAGAGGGCTTGCAACTGGAATTTGCCACTTTGAACCAAGCTTACAAGCTACTAGACTTAATTGCCATTTCCAGGCTTCTCTATGAACTGCATGTTCCTGCTGCGATATGGCGTATGTGATTCCCCTTTGCACACAGAGGGGGGACATAGACTACCCAACACTTAAGTACTTTGTCCATTTGGGTTTTCATTTTGTTTTTAAGCAATCTGTCATCACCCCTGATAGTGGGGAGGGGGAGGAAAAGAGAAGTCCAAATCTATTCTTGTGTAAACTGAGGAAGAATGTAGCTTATTTTGTCTGTGAGTGAATGAAGAAGGGATATAGCAGTAACAATCTAGCATTGGAGTGAGTTCTTCTCACTGTAAATTTGATTAGAAGCTTTACTGCTGTTTAAAATGGAGCAGCCTGAAAACCAGGAAATACCATTCTCTGTAAAATATTCCTCCTGTAACTAGTCTCTATTGCTGACCCCAGGGGATCTTGCATTTGCTGCAGGCTGAGCCTGGTAGGCAGTTTGTTGCTGAACAAAGCTTCTAAATAGACAGCGCTTTTTAGAAAGTACATCTTGCAGTTTGTGTGCTGATGAATTTAGCATGATGTTCTAGCAAGCTTGGTGTACTCCAAATTAATTAGCAATGATTCTTTTAACAGGATAATTGCTGTATCATCAAGTGGTAATCTCAAGAAGAATGTGAATAGTCCTGGCTTGCATCAACATGGAATAGATGTTGCATTTCTACCAACTGATTCTAAATGCACCCTGGTGTGAAAGGTTTTAGACAGCGCAGCTGGTCAGCAGCAGCACTTCAGCTTTTTTACCTCTAGACTTAAATTAAAATCCCAAATGAAGTTGCATTCCACTCTCCATATGTCTGCCTTGCAACACCATGGCAAATGGTGTTTTTCAATTTCTGCTGGAAAAAGGCCCAAAATAAGTAGAGCAGGAGGTGTTGCACATTATTACTAAAGTATAAAGGCTAAGAAGGGCTATGAAGTATATGAGATTTCCTTTTTTGTGGCTGTGTGTTTCCTTAGTTTTATAATGGAAGGGCCTGATCCTACAGAGAACAGTAACAGCTCACATGCATAAACACAGGTTCACATGTCTGAGGGCTGAAATTTTAAATAGGTTAATCTATCAAAAAATAAGCATATCATTGCTTAGCAGAGTATGGATAAATAAGCATATGACTGCTGCAATGGTGGCAAAAACACTTTTATTAATTCCTGAAACCAGATTCTGGTTTTAGGTAACTGAGGCTTTAGAAGAGGTTTACTAAACAAATTTTAATATGGGAAATTATTTTAATTAGGTCACTTTGTATTTGCTAGGGTTTTTTTAATATACTTTTTCTGATCTCTATTAGAATGGATGCAGAAATTTGTAAAAGCACCTGCCATTTTCTGTGAGAATAGATAATATTTTAGGCAGACTTTCAAAAGACACTTGTCTTACTTTCAGCTTCTGTAAGTTATGACCAGCAAAGTCAGTGGTCTTACTTTTATCTAACGTGTGTGTTCTTGGGAGAAATTAATAGGGCCCTGTGTTGTTCACTCCAATTGTGCAAGTAGTAAACCAACAATCAGTAAAGATTATAATTACCAACAGATGAGACAATCTCTGAATTTACTTCATGGGATTTTCTGGTGCTTTCTGAAATGTGAAGCACAAGCCTGATCCTTTTGGCTGGGTTGCCTTGTCAAACTTAAGCAGTGCCATTTTCTTTCTAGTTAGATTATATACCTGAGTCAGGCCACTTCTAAAAATCATACAAAATAGACGCATTTTAAAGTTTTGTCTCAACTGCAAGCACAGTGAAGCCAGAGTGGTGGAGAAGTCGTTACAAATATTCTGTATTTTTTAGTTTGTTGTTGTTTTAACTGGTAGAAACAGAAAAGCAAAACTCTCTGTATTTAAAAAAAAAAAAGGCTTCAAGGTTTACATCAGATTATTCAAACCTAAGAGACAGTCTTTTGTACAGTTTCATGGTGTTGCATAGTTTTTTTTAACTGAATCCAGCACAGGATGAGGTAATGTTTGAAGATTGTTCATTCAAGAGTTTGAACATGTGTAGATGTCACAATGACAGTAGCAGTCTGTCATCTCCATTCATTTGCACGTCTGTACAGTTGTTGCTACTGAAACTGCTCCCATACTCAGTGAACACTTTACTTAGAGCCCAAGCATTCAAGTAGAGCTAAATGCTTCTGCACTTCATATAATGGATAGGATCGTTCTTCTGTTTGAATGCATGCAAGTGCGTCTGTTAGCACAGTGCCACCAAAGACAACAACCAACTTTCTAAGTGTGCCAGACCTTTCTTGACACTACAAACTATTGCTACAAAGTCCTTGAGGTTAATACAATAGGAAACTAGTTAAAAACTTCCATACAAAGGGATTTTTTTAAAAAGTCCCATTTCTATGAATCTGCTTCAGAAATTTCCCCTACAGCTTAGAAGAAATTATTCATATCTTGATGGAAGAGATGACTTGGGCACTCAAGATATGTTTGATCATAGAAATAGGCTAAGCTCTTCTGAAGAAGCTGTGGGAAATGCAACCTCTTTCAAGTCAGTGACTGTGTTCACTGATCTTTTGGTGGAACTTAGGTTTCCTTTTTTTGAGGAAATGCAACAAACTCTTTCATTTCATTATCTTGGTCAGCAGCAGCATGAGTATGAGCTTCATAAGGCTCGCATGGGCAACAGCTGACTTCTCCTTTCCTGCTTTTCTGCAGAATGGTAGCACGAAAGTCTAACATTATCACTGCCAAACGATACAATTGTAGAGTCACAACTAAGATATTCTTAGCTGTAAAAAACACCAGCATCTGATTAAATATTCCAAAGTGGCCCATCAAGATTGAACGCACAATGAAGAAGGGGCCATCCTGTATGAAAAGGCTGACCCCGATGTTCCACAGTTCTGCGCTGTACCTGCACAGCAGCAGGCTGGGGATCCGCCTGGTTGATGTAGTTGGTTTGCAGCCAATATGCTGTACTGGAAATAAAACACAGTTATGTTAAAATGACTTTCTAAAATTGAGTCAGGGTTGTTTTACAGGACAGCTATAAGCCGGGATACCCTGGATTATAAATGCATTCAACTGTGAACAATTCAACATAAAGCATATCAAATTTCCACACACACACTAAGCACGCAGTTACCTGGTCTGCTGAACAGGACCAAAACCACTTCCTCCGTTTCTATCCCACAGAGCTATCAGAATTTATACATGTTTAAACCAAGAAGCAAAAGTAGATCAGCTAATCTTTCTGTAACAATTTCCCCAGCTTTTGTTTGATGAACTCCTAGGCTAATACCTACTTTTAAGAAATAAACTACTGATTGGCAGCCTGAGCTGTAGAACTTAATTCATTCCAGGCTAAGTCCTTGCTTTTAAAAGATTCACCAAATAGCCATTGCCTTTTCCATGTGTTATAGTAAAATTAAGTCGTGCCAATATGGGGCAATATCAAGCATTATGGATAGGAAGAAACTCTGTGGTTGCTGTTTGCCATGTAAGATGTGAACCACAGTTAATTGTTCTTAGCCTTCTAGGTATGAAATTACATGCAATTGTTGGAACTTGCACAGATGTGCTCCCCTTGGCTGAAAAGGTTGTGGTGGGCTAGAATGTTTTTTGTGTCATGGTGTCTAGAGAAGGATCTAGAAAGGTTTGTGTGTGGTAAATACAGTTGAGTCTTATGAAAATGTATGTAGCTTAACTAACCTGTCTCTCAGGCAGTGGAATTCATTAGCTTAAAAAACATAGCTACTTGTAGTGCAGTAACAACTGTCAAACATTTCAGCTTCCTGAAATTCTATTGTTTGAGTCAACACTGAGGAAAAAAAAAGATGATGCTCAAGTGGAAAATGAGTTGTAGAATGTAGAAATTTGCTGAATCCATTAGGCAAAGCTTCAGCAGCAGCTAATTTTTTAATATGTTTTTGTGCTACAGTTGTTTAATAGTCCTAACTGGTTTGCTGCAGTCCAATAATAAGTATCTAAAAATGTCTATTTTACATCATGTTTGACGTGCAAGTAAACATTTTGCTGCCTGAATAAAAAGTACTCTCTCTGCAACTATATAGGACTACTTAAATAAACTGTACCCATAGTAAATTTCAGGGCAATGTGGTTCAATAATTTAGTTTTTTATTGGTAGGTTTAATTGAATAAGCAGAAAAGCATAGCCAGAATAAAAAATGCACAGTGCAAGAGATATGCTGTAATTGTTTAAGCACTTTGAAATTATTTGGGAGGTGATGATGTATAAGGGAATTTTTGTTTGTTTGTTTTTTGACTTTTTGGTTTTTTGTTGGTTGGTTGTTTTGGGTTGGGGTTCGTTTTGTGCAAAACACACCTGAGTGTTTGGCATCTTTAAGAGAATATATGTTACCAGTAACAGGAATTGTGGCTATGATAAATCTGAAATGTGATTGCATCAGTTTTTTCAGGAGATGAGCTGCCAAGGCTGAAATGCTGAGTATTTCCATAACTTCAGCATCAAAAACAAAGCCTAGTTCTGTCCATGAAGAAATGAAAAATTCCTGACTAATGAAAGGATAATGAAAACTTCCTGAAATATTTTTTTCTTTCTCTTTTTTCCATTATTTTTTTAATCTATTATTCTAGTCAGTGTGTCAACCCAGTCATCAATTTTATAGAAGATGATAATGAGAATAACATATCTTTGGACTAGTATAGTTAACTTGCAAACTTATAGTGACTAGAGGCCAAAATGGTTGGAACAGGTGATGATTGAAGCAGTTTTCATTATTCTTCTCGGACACAGAGAAGGCCTTTCTGCCTGGGAACAAATAGAAGCCCAAGTTGGCTGAATGCTGGAACTTTGAGATTAAGATAAGGGTGTCAGTCCAAACATTACATGGCCCTTTAGGCGCCCTGTAAGTAGGTAGTTTTTCCTGTGCTAACATCATCTGTGCTTTCGACTGTGCAGTTCCCTGTGGTTAACAACTTCCTCACCCTCCATAGGATCTAGTAACCTATGCAGATTTGAGCCAAAATATAATCTGCAGATTGGAGCCAAAATAGAATCCAAGACCAGATCTAACTTGAGAGCTCACAGTGAAGTTTAAGGCAGTGAACAGAGGCTCCAATACAATATTTTAATTCCCTTTTTTCCCTTGAAGGTGAGAGTTTAATTGGGGAAATCGGAGGTTAGCCAGAAACAAGTTTTTTCCTCAAAAGAAACCACAATGGGCTTTCTTCAAAAGCCATCCTTGGTAAATGATTTTTTTCCACCCAGGGTCCTTGGTATAACCTGTAGCACGTGCACAGCCACAAGATATGTCAGCAAAAAAATCAAAGCATTCGTTCCCATTTTTTTTTGCCTGTGTGCAAGTACTAACCTGCAAGATCAAGTGGAAACTGTAACATACTCCAAGTCCATACAGCAAGAATTGCATTTACAAGAGTGTCATTTTTCCTGTGATAGGGGAAAAAATGGTAATAATGAAGATGCAGTTTCCTTATGTGGTATCAAATGCTTCCTGTAGTATTTGGGATGTCATTTAAAAGGTGGGTGAACAAAACAGTGATTGATTAATGCATGCTCTTGACATGTAAGACTAAGAAAAACAGAGGCAGGGTTCCAGCTGTGTAATTACACTGAATATCTGATGGTAATGATCTAATGCTAAGAATATGGAAGTAGGCTTTGTGGCTCGAAGAGGAGATATCGTTACCCTTGTAGTGACTGCACACTGCTTGCAAGCCTGAGACTCCTCTGCCAAGTGGGAAGGACCCCTTTTCCTGCCATAAAGTACATCTGTAAGAGGGGGTGAACCTCTTCTGTGACTCTTTGTCTTTATGATAGATGTTCACAACTCATGTCTCAGTGCTGTGAGGGGGAGATGAGCTTGCTTTCTCTGGGAGAGATCACAATGTTGAAAATTCACACTAGGCTATGCATTTCCCTTCTTATCTTTGAACAGTTTGTCATTCTATCATGATGAAAGTACATATGAGATAACAAAAGAGGCAACTTAGATAATGAATCACTAAAGCAAACTCTAGTTGCTTCCTTGCCAATCTAAGACCAATTCATTAATTGAACAAAATACATATCTTGCACTACACAAATTATTTCTGTTAGCAAACAGTCCTTACCGAACATCTTGAATGTCCAAGGTTTCACTAGCAAATTCAAGTATATCTGCAGCTGTTCCCACAAACATGAGAAGCAGCTGAGACAACTGATCCCGGGTGATTTCAACTCCAATGGGGAGAAGCCATCTTCCAACTACTAGTAGCAGTAGAAATGTTTGATGAAGGGCCAGTGTCCAAACAGTCTCACAGATTATGGAAAGCTGATTCACAAGGACTTTAGCCTGTTTAAAAGTCAACAACAGTAACATAGTGTAACTTCAGAAGACTGACATTACAGCTGCCCTCACACACTGTATTAATTCTCAAGCTTGCTTTTATTTTCCTTCACATTATATGAGAGCAAATAATTCCTGTGTAGCAGGCATAGTTTGGAAATGGCACATTAATAGAAACTTTGAGTAATGCATGGCCAAGCTGTTTCTGTAGACTACTCCTACTCATGTTATCATTTTTCATCTGAGTGTAAACCTTTGCGGAGCCATCACCCAGACACTTTGTCAGTTCTACTATTAAGATTTGGAAGAGAATGGTAGTGGGGTCTCATCTTCACACAAACACTTGTCCTACCAATACTGATTGGTATGCAGCACACTGTAGGCCATATTCAGAATATGGTTTTCTGAAACTATTATCTTTTTTTTCAATATTTTTTAAACTTGTTTTAGTTTTACTCAGTCTGTGAGGAGCTTGCCCAAATAGATATAATAATAGTTTGCAATTGCTTTAATTATCATAACAGCTTTACTAAGAATAGGGAAAGGTGTCTCACCGTCTGAATGATTCCCTCACTTCCATGAGTGCTGTCTCTGGATTGATTGAAATCTTGGTTGCTGACATTCACCTGAACTGCCCTGGATGCATTATCACAGTACTGTTGTGAACAAAAACATCACACATGCATAAACATCTCACACAGGGAGCAGACAGATTCTATGGCTGAGAGAGTCCTGTTTGGCCGAACTGCAGAAGGTTCATTTATTTACAAAGGTACACACTCACTCTGAATCTAATTCACTTCGTTCACAAGGGAAAAAATCCTCTCACAAAGGCAGGAGTGATGTGTTTGTAGGTCCTTGAGAAAGTGTATCATTGTACTATAGAAGATGTAAATTCAAAGGCTAAAGGAACACATGACATCTTTGTGCTGTTAAAACAACATTCTTTGAATGTGATCTCCTTGCGGCACTCTAAACAGGCTACTGGGCTTCCTACACACTCTCTCTCTGGCTAAAACAGTAAAAGAGGGTAAAAAAGTGGCATGATCAATCTCTGTACTCAAATTTGCTTTCAAAATGTCTGCTTCTCATCTCCACTATCCTGAAAAAGTTCTCTAAATTGCCATTGTTTCATTTTTCTCTACAACTTCCCTTGAGGCATAAATGAACAAAGATGGGGTAGAACATTTTGGTTGCATTCTCTGCTGTGCCACTCCCTTTAACCCCCAGCTGTGCCTTTTTCTGCAAGGAAATTCATAATGTGAGAGATGAGATTGAGCAATAATTAAGAAAAACGGTCCTCTTGTTGCCTGCTCCTGCAGTAGAAAAAAATCCTGATACTTTTACTTTCTCCAAGCATTTGGTTCTCTGGGAACTCTAATGTTGGTTGAAATATGCTCGCTGTCCAACTGCTGTAAACCAGCAGTGGAACCATGTCCTGTCTGAGGTCTGCAGCACGGCACTGTTCTTATGCCCACCTTCATGCCCAAGGGTGGCTCTTGAGAAACCAGGCTATGATTACACAAAATCTATCTTCATAACAATCCCTTAACATCTCTCTTTATTGTAATAATAATAATTTTTAAAAAGGATAATTAGAAAACCAAACTATGCTGTTCTTACAGACTTTTATCCTCTCCTGTTTGTGCCAGAGAACACCAAATGATGTGCATTTCTCCACTGGCCCCCCTACTATTTTATTGCACAGGGAGTGATTTTCTGCAACAACCAGGATGTGCTCTAGTGCATACTGAGTAGCAGTGTTCAGCATAATGCCTGCCAATATAAAGGCAACGTATTCCAGCAAATGTCACATTCTGGGCAATTTCAGATTCCACCAATACTTGGTCTCTGATAATGTTGCTCTGTAGCTGGGTGAAGGTTGCCTGTTGCCTGACCTTGTTGTAGATAAATTGAGCAAATTCCCATAGCCTGAATAATCTGGGACAAAACCCCACTGCTTGTTGCTTTTATAATTGGTGATAAAGACTATTAAACAGAATGCTTGCCTTATTTGGACAATGAGTGTGAGAGTGTTGAAAGGTTACCACGCGTAGGTGGCAAAGATGGTATTTCTATTTGGAAAAAAGAAGTTCTAAGTTCTGGACTTGGAAATAATGAGGTAGAGGGGCTGGTACTCTGCCTGGCTATGGCCTTGTGGGGCTAATCTCTCTAGGTTAGCCCTTCAAACAAAGAAGAAGCACAGAACATCATGTTCGGAGGTTGTTTCAGAAATTAAACTTCACTGGTGCCACAGAGAAGCTTTTTTTATCTTTTGCTTGTATTAAAAATCTAAAGCTTGTGGAAAGGAGCTCCCAAGATCAAAATCAGTCTGTCTGAATACCCCCTACAGGCAGCATGACACAGTTGGCTGAGAAGACCATGACCTAAAAATATTAGATAGCCAGTGTAACCACCTCAGAATACAATGAAATGAATGTCTACCTTGTAAGAAGTAGCCTGGGCAGGGCCAAAGGGATTACTAACCTGTGCTGGAGAATGAAGGGTAATTCACTTTTACAGCCTTTGCTTTGTCATGAAGTCTGCATCTGAGCTTGCTCCTCTGCCCCCCTGCCCCATCTGGCAGAAGAGGAAGGGAGCTGTGTTTGCATTAAACTCCACATCAGAGTTTGAGGATTTGTTTGGTTTTTAAAACCCTATTGCTTAGGCAGCCTGTTGTCTTGTTGCACTTGCTGTATGCACAAGGATGGTGGATATCACTGAGATAACTCCCTACAAGTAAATCAGGTGGCTGAAGGACAGGGGCAAAACGGGAGCCCATAGCAGCTACAACTATGGGTAGGAAGGTGTGTGGGTGCCACTCAGCAGATGTCATGGCTCTCCCCAAGCCAATAATCAAGAGCAGTTAGCTGTCATGGCACCGGAGCAGGTGATCTGCTGCAGGGAGGTAGAGGAGTGCACTCCATGGCTACCACATGACTTGCAAGGAGGCTCTTCTTTTTTCTCTTTTTTCCCTTTTTCTCCTAGCAGCATAAAAGTACAGAGAATACTGAAAGAAATTGGATTCACTTTATCAGTGCCCCTTGTAGGTTCCTTCTATGTAATTTTGCTGCTATTCCCAGCTGAGTAGGGGGGGATATTATTTCAGTGCAGGGCTCCACGAACTCTGCCTGAAAGGCACTTCTCAGGGCCAGGTCCATATCTCATCACAATTGCATGCAGGCAGGAAATGGAAAACTGCATCTGTAAAGTCAGGCATTTAAGCAGCCTTTGATTTTTATTTTAAGTATGTTCGGATCTGGGTTTGGTTTGTTTCTCTCTGAATATTGACTGAGTGGTGATTGAAGTAGTGACTCACTTGAAAGTTTGGAGAAGAGCCTTTATTTTCATCATGTATATGCATGTAAATAGGACTGTTGGTGCCAGGCATATTTACTTAGCCAATTATGTATGTGCAGTGACTTAATGGGAATGTGACAAGGAAAAAGTGAATACTAAGTTTCACAGGCAGTTGATAAACATGGTTTATGTCTTTACTACTGGAGCCCAGTTACTCCTGGGTATCAAGACAGTGAATATAGCCAAACAAAAAAAAAGCCTTTTTTTAAAAATTAAAACAGGAAGAAATTGTACATATTTTGCATAACTTCTATCTTAATCTTCTTCCTGTGTTTCTTTGGAGATGAAGCTTATGTCACTCTGATTTACAAAACATCCAATCGAGACAGAGACGCTGTTGCATGGTATGATGGTGTCCTAGCACGTGGCCTGCAGAGAGCTCACTGTAGGTGCATGGGGAACCCCTGAAACACTGAACTCATTCAGCAAATTTCTCTTTGCATGGTACTAATGATCTGTTAGTCTGTAGCAAAAACTGCATTAGCTATAGCTCTGTTCTATGGGTCCAGCACTGAGATGGTAAATCTGACACTTGAATAGCAGGGGAGAGCACTTCTAATCCTGCTAATGTGTGTGTGGAGGCTGGCAATCTGAGTACACTGTGGAAGAGAACATCCCTTCTGTGGAGCAGGGCCTCTGCTGAGCAACAGGTACCCTGATTGCTCTCCTCGATTTGCTGCAAAGAGTGTGGCCATCGCTATGGCAACATATGTGATGTCAGAAATTCAAAGCAACCATGACTGCCTCATTTTGCTCATACAGGAAAGATGAAATGTTAATCAGGGAGAAAAGATTGCTTAAGCTGCCTTCCAAAATAAAGATGATAATGGATATGAGAGGGGAGAAATGGTTAAAGATGTAAGATCACTTTTAGGAGAGTGATACACTAGAATCTTAATTGGTAAGAGAATCCCACCTCAGAATGAGACTGAGGGAATAGGCAGTAATAGTCACTGTTTTCTTAGTATGTTCAAGTTAAGCTGCTGTGAGTGCTCTGCTTTAGCAGAGGTGTTGGACTGGATGATCTCCAGAGGTCCCTTCCAAACCCTACCATGCTGGGATGCTGGGATTCTGTGACCTCAAACAAGAAGCAGCCAAAAGACTGTTCCCAGATATACTTGTTCCATTTTTGTCCTACAGCCATCACATTGGAGTCATTTCACAGCTCTAGGAGGTAGCAGTCCAAACAGAAAGCTCAAAAGATATTGTGAATTAATCATAATTCTCTCTTTAGTGTGAATTAAAGCAACACCCAAGATTTTGCCACCTGATGACAGGCCCTCCAGCCTTCACCGCTGTGTTACTGGATCCTAAGTATCACAGTATCACAGTATCACCAAGGTTGGAAGAGACCTCATAGATCATCAAGTCCAACCCTTTACCACAGAGCTCAAGGCTAGACCATGGCACCAAGAGCCACGTCCAATCCTGCCTTGAACAGCTCCAGGGACGGCGACTCCACCACCTCCCCGGGCAGCCCATTCCAGTGTCCAATGACTCTCTCAGTGAAGAACTTTCTCCTCACCTTGAGCCTAAATTTCCCCTGGCGCAGACTGAGGCTGTGTCCTCTTGTTCTGGCGCTGGCCACCTGAGAGAAGAGAGTAATTTCCTCCTGGCCACAACCTCCCCTCAGGTAGTTGTAGACAGCAATAAGGTCACCCCTGAGCCTCCTCTTCTCCAGGCTAAACAATCCCAGCTCCTTCTTTGAAGGATGGAACGAGACATGTCTGAGGGACCTGGGGGTGTTCACTGTGGAGAAGAGGAGGCTGAGGGGAGACCACATTACTCTATACAGCTCCCTGAAAGGAGGTTGGAGTCAGGTAGGGTTTGGGCTCTGCTCCCTAGTTTCAGATGATAGAAGGACAGGAAATTACCTGAAATTGTGCCAGGGGAGGTTTAGGTTGGAGAGGATGAAAAATTTCTTTGCTGCAAGAGTGTTCAGGGATTGGAACAGGCTGCACAGGGAGTGCAGGGTGGAGTCCCCATCCCTGGAGGTGTCCAAGAAAGATGTGACCATGGCACCTGGGGACATTGTTTAATAATTGTGGTGATATTAGGTCTGTGATTGGACTTGATGGTCTAAGAAGTCTCTTCCAGATTAAACTATTCTATGATTCTATGGTTAAAAATAATTACAAGGTTTGCCAACTATAATTTTACTGACTGGGCAGGCTGCATCAGACACAGCACTGATAGTCAGGTAAGCCCTGCAAAAGAAGGTAATTTTTTGCCTTATGTGGCAGTGACACACTGGATATTTGAAAAAGTAGCAGAGGTATTTGTTTATCTGAGATCTTATACAATGTTAAGAAAGAATATTTGAGGGGGTTAATGGATTAAATAGTTTTAATTTTCTTGCCACTCTATTTTGCAAACATCAGGGTTTTTTTCCCTCAGTACAGTTAAATTTACTTTATAGTCTCTCCCAAATATGTATTTCATTCCCAAATAGTTTACTGCAAAGCAGTAGTTTCTATGCAGCCAGTATTTAACTGTTGATATGTGAACAGCATTACTTATGTCCAGCTCTGTAGTACTTAGAGTGAGATTTGCCTCTATCTTCAGGAAGAGAGGCTACATGTTAGCACACGCTTTAAATGACAGCATCAACACAAGCACTTTGTGTTTCCTGTTAAAGATTCAACATGAAATCAAGGTTCCACTTCTTTAAAGACCACAAACTGGTATTATGTTGTATATATTAAATGTATGGACCTAGCAACTGCATAATTACCCATTCTCTTAGTTTATTAAGGAAAATCCCAGGAATACTTTAGTATGAGAGGTAGTACTAGCCTGGGTGCTGTGTTGGAGAGTAATTGTTAGGAATACCTCCCCTTCTGGAGGTATTGTTTTCGACTCTATTAGATTGTGTGTTTCCAGAACTCTCTATCGTTAATCTCTCCAGGTATAAACCAAGCTGTTAACTTGATATACTCCCTCTTTAATTCACAGTAGCAGTATATCAATAAGAACAAAGTATGCCATGTTCTAACATAATTTTGGGAAATAAACTGCTGCCTTTGACTACAGAATTAGCTTGTTTCTTGGACCAGATTTAACTATGACGAATGTTCTCAATATCCACATTACCTGTCTGTGACTGTTTAAGGAGATTTGGCAAAACAAGATGACAATAAATTCCTGCTGCTGTATTTAGAAAAAGCCTCAGGCATTTTCAGTGTAAACACAATTTTGAATATTTGATTATGCTTCTGTGGGCTCTAACAATGTTTCAAAGGAGAAAATGAGATACTATGTCTTCTTAGTCTAATTTATGTATTTTCTTCTGTTACCTTTTGCTTCTGTTATTTCAGACTCTTTTCTTCTGTGGACATTAGATACTGCATATGCACAATTACTGGGATGGACAAAATGCCCTTTTTAGTATGTGGAAGTGCTCTAGGGAGTTGAAAGCAGCCCACATGAAGAAGTTGTTCACTCAGCATGGGCAGCTATTCTAAGTGGCTCTGTCCTGGCCCAGACTGCCAAAAGAATAATTGTACTTAAAACATTTTGCTGTCTGTTTCAGTTGTGAATTAGAACTCAGATGCCCCCTCCCAGATTTCTATAGAGCACAAACAATGGAAGGATACAAACACTGACAGACAAATTATCATGTCAGCTATCTGTGGAGGCAATCTGTGACTATTCTTCTAGAGTACAGCAAACATATGGTAATTTAAGACCCCTTTCAATACCTGTCTCAATTTTGTCTTGCTTGGAATTGTGCTATCTGCCTGTAAGCACTGCGAAACTCATACTTTATTTTACAAAGGCCTCTAAAGCAATGAAATTGTCACCATCCTGAGCAAGATTCAAGCTTGTAACCTGGGGGTGAAAGACTGTTTTTCAAACTTCTAGTCCTCAGTTCCCCAGATAAATACAAACAAATGCTCTCATTTTTAGCCTGGAGTGAGGCTCATTATTTGATATTTAGGAAATGCACAGTAGTTATAGTATAGCTGTAGCTGGATTGGGAGACCCACACATACAAAACAGAGAATTGGAACAAGACTTGGCAGACTTGTGTCTGTATGCCCGACTCTAGCCCATCAAATAATGCCTCAATTCAAACTAGTCCATCTTGTTGTATAATAAATACCTGAGTCCCATGATGAATTTCTAGTAGCCATAGTGATGGTACTGTGCAAATCAGATATAAAAATATAGCTGGTGAAAACCTGTGAAGGAAAAGAAAAGATAGCTTGGTATTATATCACACTGTAAATACCACGTAGCCTGTCATTATCTGCATTGAAAAGCATCTTCTGCCTCCTACTATATGGGATATTAAGAAATAGGGCAACTGCAAATAACAGTTGCTGTTCTTGCTGAATTCCTCTTGCTGTCAGTGTTATGAATCATAGGATTATTCTCATGCCCATCTCAGATCATATACAGAAGTTTATTTAAAATCTCTTTTTAAGAACTAAATAAATACACTTTGCTGTTTGTATTTCCATCACAGCGATCTCTGTACTTTAAGTAAGACAAAAAGCCTCTAGCTAACATGCTCTTTCTGATTTCATGAAGGGTGAATTAATACATTGAGTCATTTCACTGAATGATGCTGGGATAAAGGCTGTTGTTCAGAATCCTGTGCACTGACACAGGAAAAGTAGAAATAGCATCGGTCTGAGGTCTTTCAGTGAAGGCTAAAATGGTTTATGAAAATGGGTCTTGACCTCATTTCTCCATTTGTGTTGACAATTGGATAATTCTTCAACATTTCTATCTCTGACTTCTTCTCTCCCTGCTAGTCTTTCATATAGCTTCTGATGGTGAAGCTTTATTATCTTCAGCTTCCTGAACTCAGTTTATTCAGAAGTACTAGAGAGGACTCATTACTCCTTCACCAATTCTTGTGAGGGTTACTGATGTTTTCTTATTAAACACATGACATTTTGGGGTTGGGTTTTTTGGCAATTTCTACCCTTTTTGAACAGGAATGGAGTCTGATGCCACTAATGCTCCATTTAGTTCTGCTGTAGTATGGAGTTAGCATCACTGCAATGCTGCTGAGATGCACAGCAGCATTTGCATCACATACATCTACTGGCCCACAACAGGGCAGTGGAGTCAAAACACAGCTTGGTTCCTTTTATCCTGTCACTGGCACATTCTGCAGTGAATTTAAATTACTTTTAAGTATGTATCTGCAGAAATATTTTAGTCAAATATTGATGCAGTTATTATTTGTTCCTATAGTGCATGTAGCTTTGTTTTTGTAATCAGGACTTTTCCAGTGGAGATTAAGTATCAAGGAAATAAAACAGCCCTGCTATTCAGGAAAAAAAAATCTGCATTGCTGAGCTGTGATGAGTTGTTTCAGATAATCTCCTCTAAATAGCAGGTTTGTTTTTTTTGGGGGGTGCATTTTGTGATCAGCTTGGGGGGGTGGTGTATTCTGTGCTATTTCAGCCTGGTTATTTTGGGAGTGAACACACCTCCTATTTGAATGGGAGAGCTAAGAGATTTTACAATACTTCCTGTAGGACTTGAGCACATGAAAAATCCATCCAGCTGGCAGGTTAGCAATGCTGAGCTAAAGACACCAGATGAGGCCAGGAGACTTTAGAGCTTTTAACCCTACCTTTCTTTCAGAAGGAGCATTCTAGAGAAAATAGTACATGGCCAGGCCAACAAATAATACTTTTTCTCACATGTACCACTTATGTTTGGTTTTTTTTATGCTGCTGTAATAATTAACATTCTTCTGCTAATAATGAATGGAGAAATATGACGCTTTTGGCGACAGGAGAGACCAGTGACATGGTTTGGATTAGTGATTGTCTATGGAGGTGTTTTTATTAAAAGTACAGATAGCACCAATTCTGAATGTGTTTTCCACCAAAGCAGAAAGTTATCCTGATGCAAATAGATGCTGGTCATTTGTCTACAATTCTTACCTATAAATGTACTTAATTGTGCTGCTTAAAGTGCTGGACCACAGCCATTTTCAGAATTTCCTTCTAGCTAAATCTATCTCAGTCTTCTAGCACATGTATTAATCTAAAAAGTACATGCATTCTGTATTTTTACTTGGATTTTCCAAAAGCTGCCATAGCAATTGTTCCTTCCTGTAGACTTTGCTTTTTCTTCCCAGTGAACTGGGTCTGCTCACTTCATCTCTTGTCTCATAACTTTACATTTGGAGCTCTGCTGTTACATTTCCCTCTGTCCCAGACATCATTGCTGCTTTTATTACATTCAGATTTAGAGCATGGAACACTTGTGTGAATTGTCACACGACACTGCTTCTGTTATAATGGGTTTCACAGGTTGCACTGGGCAGGAATTGAAAATCATTTAAGCAGTCTAGAGATGGCTTTTTTTGGTCCTATATTTGTCTTAGGGTCTGCCTCTAGTTTGAGTTTTGTAAAATAAAAGGTCCTAGTGAAATCTTAACAATTAGTTGCATGACCACTTCCTTTTTACAGAGCATTTGTTTTGGCTCACTGAGCACTGATGAGCTGTAGATGCCTGCAGTAATTCTTTAGATGCATGTAAAAACCCATGGGCTTGGGCAAACTGCTATGACTAACTTTTTTGTTCATTCTTCAGGCAGCCTTTCATGCATGAAAGTTCTCCTTTGGAACAGCCTCTCAAACCCAAATATTTAAACCATTCTTGCTGTATTGCAGCAGTAGTTTCTGCTCATCTTTTATTTGTGACTGAGTTTTGGTTCATGCACTAGTGTGGCATTGGCACTGCTGCAAGAGGCAGGGAGAGGGAATGCTGTCCCAGGGCAAAAGGTGCCAACCAGAGTATGGCAGGATGGGGCAAGAGGTGCAGGGCATCTTCGAAGAGCAGCCTGTGTGGGACACCATCACTCTTCTGTACTTCACACGTGCAGTCCCCGACACGGTGCACAGTGGTACCACTGCGGGAGTGCATGCCCCCCACTTCCCCAGCCCGGAGGATAAGCACAGCTCGAGAGTTTGTACCTCTTGCTACGTTTCCCACAAGTTTCAGCTGTTGATATGGATACGCACACAGAACTGTAAAAAGAGTCCTTTCAAATAATCTGCTGTAAAACTGCCCATCTGAAAGCCCTCTGGATCTGGCTTTGGGTTAGCCAGGGCTTTACCAGTTTGCCACCCCTCACCCCCAAGTTACAGCAACGGAGAAAACTCACTTGGCAGAAACAAAACCAGAGCGGCAAAGTGCTTTCGGGCAGCAGCCGCAACAGGCAGCCCCGCAGCTGCAGCAAAGTACATGCAAAGAAGCAAGAGGAGCTCCGTTGGAGCCGCTGGAACATGCTCACCATTTGTAGCCTCTGCCTTGCTTAAACTTGAGGGTGAGCCCTGTCTCCAGGCACAGGAGAAGATTGAGCAGTGCCAGCAGCCAGTACTTGGATTCTTTCTTCGCTGCAGTTACTCTCCAGACCCCGATGACAGAGTGCAACACAAAGAGCAGGCGAGTAACTAAAGCATTGAGCAGCACGATCAGCTCCATCCTGGAGCAGCCCCCTCCCCTTTACCCCGCACCGCAGGGGCCCAGCGCTTTTTAGGAGTCTTGGGAAGTTGCCCTGGGAATCACTGGGAATCGTGCGCACCACAGACACACAGATCTCTTCTCTTCCATCTCCACAGAGGGGCCAATTATAACAAAAAAGAAGCAGCCTTGCCCCTCCCCCAGACTTCCTGAAAACTTTTTAGAGGGAAGAAGGGAAAAAAAAAAAGGTTTAAGCTAACAAGCTACAGCGGTTTGGAGCGCTCAGTCCAGCTCTCACCACGCCAAGGCAGGGGCGTGAGGAGCCTCTCTCTGGCCACTCTCTACCATCTGCTGAAGGACTCAACGGCAGGGAGGCTTCTGTCTCACACAAGGTCCATCTTGCTGCTTGTCCCGCTTGCCGCTGTCATCTCGTATGTTTCTAGCACGGACGAGGTGTGAGAAGCACTATTAATTTGAATCCGCTTTGCTGAAAGCTCCACTGCATCACTGAGACTGCAAACCCTGCTTTCCTTTCCCCCTTTCCATGAAAGATATAATTCACATCTGGGAACTTTAACAAATTGTTCACTCAGCATTGCACAAAAAAAAAAAACCCCACACCGAAGTGTGATCTTTGGGTCAGTTACCTCTAGACTGACCTTCAGTATCTTGTATGGGAACAGTTTATAAAGTACAGAGTATGTTTAATAAGTGCTTTGACATTTCTCGGAGCAATTATAAATTTTATTTCAATTTACACTAGGGTAGCCAAAGAGAATTTTCTTCTTCATCAGAATAGTCACTGTGTTGCTCCACTTTTGTGTTACTTTATTACTGAAGCTCTTGGATTGAGATACATCACTGTAAAATACAGATAAGTCCATGTTACATACTGTGGCACTCCAAAGGTCCTCGCTGACTTAGTTTGAAATATCCTGTTCTACTTTAAACATGAGGAGATATTATTCTAATAGTTGTGACCTTTGTAAGATGTTTTTCCTCAATTTCTACAGTCCAAGGTTTCCACACTGCAAAATCAGGTTTCTTTCTCTATGAAGCACTGAAGCTGGTGCTGGCCAGCTGATTGATATCCTTGGGGATGGAGGGAGGTGGGGCAGAAGACTACTTAAAAATAACTCTGCCTAGAACAAAAAGAAAAACAAAAGGCCATTCCACAATACAGGTCACTCAGGAAATGCCTGAGTAAATAAATGAACTATGCAGCGTGCCTTTTGAACCAGAGAAATCAGGTTCCTCACACTCAGAGTTAAAATTAATCAAGTCAAAGGCCTACTACTGATAATCCCCTGCCGGCAGCCACCCTCTGCCATATCATGCCTTGAGTGCTGTTGGTTCTCAGCCCTTCCGTTGGTGTTAAGGTCAAACCTAGTTGAAGAGGAAATGGGGAACAGCAGAGCTGAGAGTCTGCTTAAACAAGATACTCCTGCGTGGGAATGCTTGATGTCTAAGAAATGACATAGAGGAACTGGTATGTCTGATTATCTGTGGAGAGCCTAACAATGCAGATTCAATAAACTTGGAAGATGACAGTCAATAGGACATTGTCATGTATCATATATTTGTGAGTTCTGCTGATTGGTAGTAGTTC
This sequence comes from Pogoniulus pusillus, assembly GCF_015220805.1. Taxonomy (NCBI): domain Eukaryota; kingdom Metazoa; phylum Chordata; class Aves; order Piciformes; family Lybiidae; genus Pogoniulus; species Pogoniulus pusillus. Next base: position 34,441,130 of record NC_087269.1, read on the forward strand.
TGCACATTAAAGAACCTCAGAGCTGAACTGCTCGACAAAGGAATCTCATCAGTGAACAATTCATACTTCACATCTGTGCAGGTCCTAAACTTAAGTGGGAAGGACATACGATATTGATTCTGCCTAGCTGACTGGTGGACCATGATGACAACAAACACAGCTGAGTAAAGGGAGGGAGTAAGTAGATGTGGACGACTTCAGTTATTCAGTCTAGAAGAGGTAAAAATTGCATCCAGACATGGCATCTCAGTGACTGTTTTGTGGAGCATCTGGATCAGGGCAATGCTTGACTTGAATTCGTAGTGGTTTACAGGATATAATATAGACAGTAACAGATGAAGATCTCCCTGGAAATGAGGATCTTAATGTGCTTAGACTCAGCATCCTCACAGGAGTAATACAAACCACTTCTTTACCATTATTCTTTACCAGCTTCAAAATGGAAAACTAGACACAGATCAGGAAGCTTGTTGAAAATAAGACAGATGGAAGACCTAACTCTTTGCAAGGCACATGGATATTGCTTCCGTAAATCACATGGAAGTGCAATGAAAATAACTGTGTATCAAGAAAAACTTGAGAAAGAGTGACAAGAAGGCATCATTGGCAGGGTGAGATTGTGGGAGCAAGAAGACATCCTTTGAAAAGATGAAGAAAGCTGGAAAGATGATAGATTCTGTCAAGTTAAATGTACAAACTGGCTGAAGGAGTGTGAGGGACAATTGACAAAGAGCATAACAAGTAAAATGTCTGTTATCTGTTCAAACACATAGTGAATAGGAAGTCTGCCAGGGAATTGTTCGATCACTGGATAGTCAGGTGGCAGAGAAGCCCTCAGGAGGTGATAAGGCTGTGCAAAAGGAGCTGATGAACTTTTGGGAGTTCCATCATGAGTCCAGATGTACACTGTAGCATGGGATGGCACTGACTTCTGCACAAAAGCTTACAGAACTGGTAGGGGTTTTGCTTGTGTTATAGGTCCTAGTATTCTTCTAATTGTGTTCATAGTTTCTACTAATTTGCGACTTAGAGTCATCAGGCTAATTGACCACAGGCTAAGGAGTGCTTGGAGAAGAAACTTTGTGCTTTTCTTGTTCTTGTACTCTTTTCCTGAGCATGGAGTTAGATCCGCTGTTTGAGGCAGACAGACCTTTGGAACAGATAGACCTTTGTTCTGGCTAAAAACGACTCTATTACAAGAGTGGAGACTTTTATGTCTCTATGAAATTGACCTGGAGTGACAGCAGGACAGTTTAAGCATAAGGTAGATTGGTAGTGTTGGTTGGATCCAAGCTTAGTGCAAGACTCATGTCTGTGTAAAGTGCATTGCTAATGATACACTCTCTTCTGTCTGCAAACTTTGTCCATGTCGATGCTAAGAATTGTCCACATATGAAAACCACTTGAAAAAAATGGACCTTCTCTTGTTCATCTTGTCTAATTTCTGCTTTTAAACTGAATCACTATGTTAATTTCCTATACAAGACCCCTTAATTGTTAAGAAATTTGAAACTGTACCAGTTCCCAAGAAGAAACTAAGGTTGAAGATGGATCATAAGCTGAATGCAAGTCAGCAGTACCACATTGTTGTGAAATTAATGGCCACATCGGCACATAGATACAGAACTGAAACCTGTAAATTGGCTGCTCTCATCCAGCTTGAAGGCCCTAGCTGAATTGCTGCCCTACTTTTGGTCAGTGAGGGAGAATCTAGTGGAGAAGTCCAGGAGTGCCTCTGTAGCAGAAAATTAATAAAGTGCATAAAGAAGTGGTTCATTGTTTAAATAGGAAACCTACCAGGTTTCAGTGCTTATAGGATCAAAAGACCCCTGTTTAGGTGCCTGCAAGGCTCCAGTTTAGACAGGAATGGAGGAGGGATTTCAGTACAGAAGTTCTGAGGATTTTGGTGATCATCTGCAGTGCTTTTTTTGACAGGGAGCTCTGAACAAAGGAGGTTGACTCACAATTTGCTTCTGTTGTTTACTTGCAAACTGGGATGTTTTGGCAGTGAAATTCTGGGGTAGTGGCTCTTCACTGTCTTTCAGTTCAAGATTTGACTTACAGTACTGTTGTGATTTTGGCCCTTGTAGAATTTGGGGTTTAGCCCCAAAATGTAAATTACCACACTCAGAATTTGGAAGCAAAATGAAATTATTTGCAAAAGTAGGCTAAATATAAAAAGTAATAATCATATACAAATACATATATGCATATGCAACTAGACACTAGCCCAGCTACCCCCCTGTACATCTCCCTATACATAATTTCTGAGACCCCCTAAACAAAGCCCAGGGGCTGTTACCAGCTAACACAGTATTATCTCTCCCCTGTCCCAGTCAGTGTTCTTAGCAATAACCCAAACAACAGCAGGCGCAGAGGAGTGAGGCAAAGTTCAGAGGAGTACAGCAGGAAAACAGGAGAATGAGAGAGCAACACGCTGTAACTCCCAACTACATAAAATCTTTTAGACCAGTGGAATGGGATAAGCATATCTCTTATATTTTGTTCAGCTCCTTTGAGAGTCCATCCCCCTGAACTCTCTTCTGAATTCTCTGGAAAATTTCTATTTACAATTTAGGACCCTAGTCCTAAAACTGTGACAAATACTCCAATAATTATAAGGTATTAAGCAAGTAGCTGTAAGAATCGCAGGATGAGAATGGGTTATAAATTCAATGTTCTGCTCTGAAGGAGACACACTGGAATATAGAAAAAAGACATGCCAGATTTGAGTTATTACTTCCACCTTCCTTAATGCTAAGAAAGACCTCAGCTAAGCTACCCTAATTCAAGTGATGCATTTCCAAGTGAGAATTGATGGAATAGAATGTTCAGAGAAGAACAAGTCTGCAGAGGAAAGAAAAACATGAGTGCTGCTACCTCTCTCCTGGCAGTGTTCTGTAAACTGAAAGTAGCCGAGTATTCAGGAAGCTTGCAGGGAGGCCAGGAATTGCCCATTTCCTAGTCTCAAAGCTTAGGGAAGGAAGTAAAAGGTTCAAACAGAAAGTAAGATTGCAATTAGATGTCTGGAGACATATCTTGCTAGGAAGGATAGTGAAGCACTGAAATAGATTGCACAGAGAAGTGTCAAATCTCCATTGTCGCAGGCTTTTGAGCACAGATTAGGGAAACATCTGCCAGGAATGACAGCAGTTCAGCTGATCACATTGTAGGGAGTGAGGACTGACTAGGAGATCTCTGGAGGTTTCTCCAAGTCTGGCCTCCTCAGGCTCTAAAGTTTATTTCTTTATTATCTGATCATTGTCTTGAATCTCTGAGGAAGTTTCTTGCTTAAATTAAATCTGCTTAATTTCACTTCCAATAGGGTTCTTAAAGAGGAGGAAATTGCTCTGTTTTCTGAATGCTCAACTGCAAACTGTGAATAATTGTGACAGCCTTATAGAGAGATCACAGCAAGTAGCAATTAACATATGTGTTGAAACGAATGTGAATGATTCAGTTTTAGAAATAGAAACAAAAAAAAATCTCTCTGATTTTGGCATAAGTGAAAGCCTGACTCCTGCCGATCAAATGTGAGAGGGGAGAGCCAAATCTTTCAAAGCGTGATGTGTGCTAGAAGGTACTAGCTATAGCTCACTAGTAAGGGTGTGAAGAAAATGGATAAAGGAGTGAAAAAAAACAGAGTATAAAAAGATTATCTCTCCAGTAAAGAGTCAATATGATTGCAGAAGCATTAAAATCTCTGCAGGAGATTTACTGAGGACTCTGCCCTGGATTAGAATTTGATATAAAATAACTTAACTGAAGTCATACAATTTCTCTGCCATTTGTAGCTGAGCTAATAGCATATGTTCCTGGAGGATTACAGTCAATGATTAAGGAAATTAGGCTTTGTTTGAATTTAATTTAGTTGTATAAAGCTGCTACAATAATTTACAGCTTTGATATTTAATATTTAATAACCTAGATCTTAAAAGAATCTGAGATATAGCAATGTCATTATATATTGAAATATTATCCCCATAAGTCATTTATATTTGCTAGTTGATATGAATGTTCATCAACTAGATGGGCGCAACAGGACCTACTTGATAAAAAACAATGCAGTTTTACAGGTGGTGGTGGTGATGAAATCTTTCTGCATCTGTTATGCAGTAAATCATAATTCACTTAAAAAGAAATTTGCAGTCTTAGTTTCAGTAATCACAAAAATACATATATTTATAGTTTGCTTTCATCTAATTTCCTATCTTCAGGCATCATGAACATTATAAATCCACTCTCTTCTTCCATATAAGCCTGCTTCTGCCCCTTCCCTTCCCTTTAAAAAAAAAGGAAAAAGCTTTCCTCAGGCTCAGAATTCATCAAGCCATCCTGCCTTTGTTGAGAGGAAAGCAGGCATATAAAGTCCCCACACCTATCTGAAAATCCAGTTCCCAGTATTTTCAGGCACCTTTCTATTTGCCACTAAGCTTATAAGAGGCAAAAGGTGCTAAGTCCCACACTACCAGCTGCAGAATTCAGTCTCAAAAAGTAGTTGTAGAGACTTAGCATCCAAAGTGTAAACCTGCAATGTATGAAAAGAGACAGCAAAAAGCTTCCTGTGGCCAGCCTTGTTCTCATTGTCTCTCTTTCCCCTCTATAACATGGAATGCATTTTTCACTTCATGCTTCCCATTTTGTGCTTTTAGTCATTCTCTCCTATTTCTTTCTTGGATGGTGGGGCTCATCAAATGGTTGGTTGTTTTGGATAGCTATCATTTCTGATGGGCCACTATCTACCGAGACATAGATATGACTCAGGACAGCGAGCTTAGCACAAACTTCATTTCAATGCATTGTGAGAAGAGCTTTTTAGAAAGGCAAGTGAAAGCAGTTAGTGCATGGCACTATCAGTGCTTAGTGGGCATAGGTATGCAATGCACATTGAGCCACTGGTCACAGCATCACATGGTGTGAGCTGGCAGAGCTCCACTGATGTCAGAGCTTCTGCAACCCCAAAATAATGGCACAGAGGGCTATGTTTTAGCCCTCTGTTTAAAGGTAGTGGAAGCATATGAGCAGTATACAGCTCTCTACATTTATACATCTTTAGTGTTGGTTTTGTGATTCAGAAAAAAAAGCCTTCTGGAAGGACTGTTTTTTTCCTAAAGAACTGAGAAAAAGAAAAAGGAAGTTTCAAGTATTCTATTAGGATTTGTAATTCCTCTTCTAGTCTGGCCTTTATTTCTGGAACACACAGGAGTTCTGCAGCACTGCATATTTCAAAGAAGAAGAGAAGCAGCCTTGTTCTACAGGCACCATTTCAACCATGGATGAAACACTGAGAAACTACAGCATTCTTCCTCGGCAAAGAGGAAAGCTTTCCAATTTTGGCTAGTAATCCTGTGAATGATCTTTCTAGTAATTTTCTCTCCTGCTTTCTGGTACAAGAATCACTTAGTTATCCAAGAGGAAAGATGCTGCTCAGGTTTAGGGCACAAGGAGTTGGTGGCTGGGCACAGGTTCCTGGTGCAGCTATTACTAGTGAAGAGGTCAGCTCCTTTCACAGATGGAACATGAGGCATACAGGTGAAATATTTCAGGCTTTGGAATACAGTTGTCAAGATAAGTTTGTAAGCTAAAAGATAAAGGCAGTGTTTTTGTTTAGATTGTGGATACCTCTGCATCATATTAAGATATAATTAAGTTCTTCATGAGCTGAACTCATTGGAATTTCTACAAAAGTAATTATTATGGCACCAAGTCTGAGTTAATGGGTCAAGCACAACTGGTGTCTCGACTTCTTTAGGCATGGTGTTTTGATTAATTGCAGTCATATGCCTCTGATAAACTCAAAGTGTAAGAGAGTTTCATCAGTTGACAAAATGTTGAATGTATTAAAAACAACAGTGTAATGCTAGTGCTGGGAACATGAGAAGTCAGGTCTCTCATAAAGAGAGGCTGTACCTCATCAGAGGAGTTACTGCTCTGCACACTTGTGCCTGGAAAATAGTATCTTTGCTGATTCTTTTTCTTATATAGATACATCTTTTTTAAAACTACTTCTTCCCCCCCTGTATGAAGGTGTGTGTGTGCCATTGCCATCATCACTCAGAGCAGTTAACAACAATGCTTGGCTATGGTCCTAATAAGCCACTTTCCTACCTGGGAAGATTTGAGTCCCTTGACGATCTGCATATATGTATATACATATTTGTATGTCTCTATTATAGTTTCTCCCCTGACAATTTAAGGATTTAACAAAAGAAATTACTGAAGCTGCATACAAAACTCTTTAATATTTCTACAAGCTAATTTATTAAAGTGGCTTTTTAGTCTGTGTTGGAAAGGACTGAAAAACTCTACTGTACCACAAAAAGAGGTTGTCAGATTGGGAAATTATTGCATTAAAGCAAACAAGAGGAGGGAGAGTGTAAAGGAAACAGTTCTCTTCTCCAGAAAAAAATAACCCTCAGTCACTGTCTGCTAATCATATTCATCATCACTGCAGTAGAAATGTAATGACATGGGTCTCTGTCTGAGAGCAAGGCTTCCATAAAGCTGTCAAGATGCTTAATTACATTCTTTTGTTGCATTTGACTGCCACAGACCTGCTAAGTAAAAGAAAAGGGAAAAAAAAAGCAAAAAAGCTAGATTAGCAATACTCTTTGAACTGGAATACTGTACTGACTTTCCTGTCCTCTTGTTATCAGGGAACACTTCCTAAGGACAAAAACATCCACATCTTTGTTGGTTGGCAAAATGTATTCAATTTTACAAACAAGCTTCTTCCCAAAGGCTGCAGTTTCAGAACAAACCATCTGCTCAATCATTTTCTTCACTGGCAAAAAGAGAGGCTGAGTGCCAGAATTCTTTTTTCCACAGTGTTTACCCGTAAGTTATTAATATCTATCTGACACCCCCAGAGATTTGCCCTTTTTTTTTTTATCTAGTAAAACAGTATTGTTGTGTTGTCTGACAATGTGAAAAAAATAAGCCTTGTTTCTGATCACCCACACTGTGCAGCTAGCAGTGCCAGCTTGTTTATGAATAATGTCATTTGTTGCCTCCTCTTGAGTACTTTATCCCACTGACTATACTTCCCTTGTCCTTTATTTGAGACATCTGCCTATGCTAATCCTGGTATGCATAATGACTTGAGAGACTTGAATGAAGAGAGCTTGTGTGATGTAATAGACATGTGCAAGTATTTTCTAGCGTTTAGACTCAGCAGTGTCACAGTGTGTTCCTAATGGTCTTTAAACTCCTTGAAGTCAAATGTCAATTCTGAGTATTGCTGATGGGAAAAGTCACATATGGAAAAGGCAAGGGTTTTTTAACATATATAAAGCAAACAAACAAACAAACACTCCCACAACAACAACAAAATAAAAACAAACAACAACTAAAAAAAGCCAAACGCCTAAGCAACAGCAATAAAAAACCCAAATCAAAATCTACAAACAAAAAACCTAAACCACCCCCAAAATAACTAAGCAAAACAAAAACTCTGACAAAAGCAAGTGAAAAAAAAACAACCAAAAACCCCAACTAATGATCCCAGTGAATGGCTATTATTTCTTGTGAATTTGCTGAGTCTGATAAGGCAGTGTTTGAAATAACAAAATCTTCCTTGACAGGAGACTCTTCAGCTTCTGACAAGAAATAATAAGGAAAGAGTTTAGACTGAGTTTTGTAATTATCTGCTGACTTTTCCATGTTCAGTATATACCAGTAACAGCACTACAGGATACAAATGAGAAGTCAAAAGAAAAAGTCTGCTGCAGTAGGTCTGGCATGTCTTTAAGACAGATGGACCCTCAGATTCCTTCACAGAAAATTTTGGGATCACATCAGAGTATTTACCTTACTAGACGACAGTCAGAGATCAAATCCAATGAAGTCTCACTAAGTGCTTTTTGGCTTTTTTTTAGAGCCAAAGTTATTTCATCCAGGACTTTTCACTGGACTATCTTCTTATGCCAGTTTATGTTAACAGTTTCAATGGGAGAAGATAGTTCTCTCACTCCTTGAAACATCTTGGCTGATTAGTACTCTCCCATACCGCTATTGATCACAAGCTATGAAGTACCTCTTCTGGAAGTTTGATTGCAATCTACTCCTGTAATGTTTTAACATTGACTTGAGAGAAAGTTTATCCAAATGATTCTATCTTTAGAAATCCTACTAATTAGTTATCATTTTTCAATATTTGCATCAGAAAACAGGAGCTTTTCTAGAACAGGATGCCTAAGGTTCTGCCAGTCCTCCATAAGAAGTCCTCTTCGGTGTCTTAAAGACAGACAACACAGTTTTGACAGGATTGCTGGAGGATTTGAGGAGGGAGATACCTTGTTCAGAGAAGGAGCTTTTATTATTTTGACTGCACCAAATACAACCAAAGTCTTTTAGAATAAGACCATTAAAGCATAAAGCTCAAAGAATCTTAGTCCAAAGAGAGAGCTGCCATATTCAGAAGTTTAAAAAAAATGGGCCACAGTTACATCAGATAGATAGAACTTGCTTTACTAATTACAGCTAGTCTGTTATCACAGAATCACAGAATGCCAAGGGCTGGAAGGGGCCTCAAAAGATCATCTAGTCCAACCCCCTGCCAGAGCAGGATCACCTATACCAGATCACACAGGAACACATCAAGGCAGGTTTGAGTATCTCCAGAGAGGGAGACTTCACAACTTCCCTGGGCAGCCTGTTCCAGTGTTCTGTCACCCCCACAGTGAAAAAAATCCTCCTCATGTTCACATGAAACTTCCTATGCCACAGCTTCCACCCATTGCCCCTTGTCCTGTCATTGGCCATCACCGAGAAGATGCTGGCTCCATCCTCCTGGCACTCACCCTTTACACATTTATAAACATTGATGAGGTCACCTCTCACTCTCCTCCAAGCTAAGGAGCCCCAGCAACCTTAGTGTCTCCTCATAAGAGAGATGTTCTGTTCCCTTAATCGTCTTTGTGGCTGTGCACTGGACTTTCTCAAGCAGTTCTATGTCCTTCTTGAACTGGGGGGCCCCACAACTGGAAACAGTACTCCACATGCAGCCTCACCAGGGCAGAGTAGAGGGGCAGGAGGACCTCTCTCAACTTACTAATCATACCCCTTTTCACAGTATCACAGTATCACCAAGGTTGGAAGAGACCTCACAGATCATCAAGTCCAACCCTTTACCACATAGCTCAAGGCTAGACCATGGCACCAAGTGCCACGTCCAACCTTGCCTTGAACTGCCCCAGGGATGGCGACTCCACCACCTCCCCGGGCAGCCCATTCCAGTGTCCAATGACTCTCTCAGGGAAGAACTTTCTCCTCACCTCGAGCCTAAATTTCCCCTGGTGCAGCCTGAGGCTGTGTCCTCTTGTTCTAGTGCTGGCCACCTGAGAGAAGAGAGCAACCTCCTCGTGGCCACAACCACCCTTCAGGTAGTTGTAGACAGCTTCAGTTTCTCTATAAAGTTTCTATATATATTATCATAGAATCACAGAATGGTAGGAGTTGGGAGTGACCTCTGGAGATCATCCAGTCCAACCTCACCTGCTAACACAAGGTACATCTAGATCAGGTTGCACAAGAACATGTCCAGGTGGATTTTGAAAGCCTCCAGAGGAGACTCCACAACCTCTCTAGGGGGCCAAATGTTCCAGCACCCTCAAACAAGTTTCTCCTTAAGATCAAGTGAAACCTCTTAAGTTCTAGTTTGTTATCTGTTGCCCCTTGTCCTACCAGTGGCCACCACCGAGAGAAGCTCAGCCTCATCTTCATGACCTCCACCCTTTTGATATATATATGCATTGATAAGATCCCCTCTGAGACTTCTCTTTTCCAGGCTAAAGAGCCCCAGATCTCTCAGCCTCTCCTTGTAAGAGAAATGCTTCAGCCCACTCATCCTCATGGCCCTCCACTGGACTCTTTTCAGTTGTTCCCTGTCTCTCTGGAACTGGGAAGCTCAGAACGGCTAAGGACTTTGAGACGTCAGTGAAGAAAGTTGTTGTGCCAGGTGTAGAAATTAGGTGGTATTAGCGTGGAACGAGAGGCCAATTCCATGGTTGGAGAGAGCAAAACTTGGAGCACCAGAACACACAGCACTTGAGATATGCTGAAAGAAGCATCTGGGAAGGAAGAAGGGAGCATGCACAATGAGATCTAGACCCTGAAATGTGCTGCCTACTGCTACAAGTTCAAGAGTATTCCAGTGTGGTAGTTGGATATGCATTCTTGAACTCAGAATAACAGTGAGCTCATGAGCCTGACAAGGAACCAGAAGAGCAAGATGTAGCAAAGATTTCAGATAGGCAGAATTGAGAGTCTACTGGAGATGCTATAAGGCAAATTTCCAAAAGCAGAAGAGGATGAAAGGTGGCAGAATTTTTTCAGATGGTGTCACTAGTGAAGTGTGAGTTCAATACATCTAGCAATAAATGCAGTACATTGTGCAGTAACCTAAAGAGACATCGTATATGCTCTGGAGGATGTGAATAAACTATCCACCCATTCTTGGCAAGCTGCACAGTTTGGAAGTCCCACATGCTAAGATTACAAAGCTAAACATTTGATGAGAATGAAGCATTTGGGAAATGAAACCAGAGCTGCATTATGCCGTAGATAAATGTATTTACAATCAAAGAGAATGCAGATCTGATTTCTCATAATCTGGAGTCCCCAGCTCTTCCTTTTTTTGAGGCAGTTACCCAAAGGAAATAGAGAAGGCACGGAATTACCAGTTCAGAGATGTAGCAGAAGTGTTTTACAAAATCATCTCAAGAAGCGATGTTGATGTTTGGTGTTGATTTGGAGGGTTTGGAGGTGTTTGCCTTTTGGTTTTGTATAGTTTGTATTTTTAGTTGCCAGCCATACTGCAGGCTTATGCAGACCCTCAAATTCATCCTTTTCCATATTCCTTCTCAGTAATACAAATGGGTCTTCAGTACCAGCTGTAGAAAAAAATGTTTCCCTCAGTAGTGCACCTCACTTTTTCTCTTCAGTCTGTCACTACTAGAAGTTAGTAAGGTGGGGAGGAAGTTCTGCCTATGCTTACTCTTGGTACTGTTTACTTCTTGATTTGCATGAATAACACATTTCAAAAGGAAGATTTTCTTTAAGAACATGTTTCTTTTAAAACATTATATGCTAATCAAACTGGTAAGAGGAGAAATATTAAGTAAGGGACAGTTCATAGAATTTGGAAAATATCATCACAAGTCAAAATAATTAGCCTTGAAAAACTGGCAACTGCTATTGCCATATATACACTGCACCAAAGAGGTTAAAGATGTCTCAACAGAGGCATTTAAAGGTATTTTAATATTTCTGTTGTGCCACCCATGGGTGCAGCTGTAAAATGTCCATGTGTGTAAGAAAAGAGATAAATATGAGATATCTAATAATAACATAAGAACCTTACATATCTTCCTTTTGCCAGGTGTTTAATGTATTAAAAAAAACAAACCAACTCCTTTAAAATAGAATCTATGTCCCTAGCAAATTTGCCAGGAGTTAAATTGGTGGCTCTGAGTTCATTCTATTTCTTGCATTAGCTTCCAAGGGCAAGCTTTTAATGGAATTTTGATGATCTCCCCTGTGTCTGTATGTAAGAAACTTTAATCCCTTGCAGCAAGATAGGCAGAGCTGGTTAATTTGCATTGCTCAGGAACCTGTTCTAGAGAATGTCTGCATGAGCAAATCTATCATCGTAGGAAACGCAAACATGCTGTAAAGCTTTGGCAGAAGCAGATGCTAGGTCATGATGGTCTTGACTGGATTGAAAGTGGTTTCATGCATTGTTGTGTGCTGGTTTGAAGCCACTAAGGAAGGAAGCTAAACATTATACTAAAAATAGGTTGATGAATCAAAACCCTCTTCTGGCTCTTGAGGAACTGCAGACAAAGGAAATGCCCGGAACAGTGTGGGCAAAAGGAAAAATAGCATCTGGGTGTGTCTTTATCACTTGTCACAGATGATGCTGTATCACCCCAGGTTTTCAAGGAGAGTCCTGTAAGCCAACATTACATATGACAAAGAGATCAGTTACTGGGCAGTTACAAGCTCAGTCTGCACTTCTAGACTAGAGACTAGTTTTCAAACATTTCTTATCAAGAAAAACCACTGTTGGCCAAGTTTAATATAATTGAAGCTTCATATTGCAGTTCTAAACCAATATGGATTTGGACCAAGGGGTGAAACTGAACATGCTTTAGTAAAACTGTAAGCATGATCCTATCAGGGAGGGACTCACCCCGGACTTTGATGAGCACTCACCAAGTTTAATCATGTCAGCTAGTCTGATGCAGCCTTGGTGGACGCTGGCGAGAGGCTGCATTTCTGACTAGAGTAAACTCTTTCCCTTCCAATCCTTGGCCTGCTGTTGCCTGCAGAGGACTGGACCGGACTACATATATATGAAGGTGGCACATATCCTATCTATCTTTCCCTACATATGACCAATACCATGCTGTGCCACTGCAATATAGCATAGTTAGCTTATGGTTGAAGAATAGATGGGAGAAGCTAAACTTGAGTAAGGTGGCAGTGATTGCAGTTGGCTGACAAGAGGCCTTGTGATATGACACTTTAGTAGGGGAGTTCAGTGGTTCCTATATACAGCCTTCTGAGTCTCAAAAGCTCCATAAAACACAGAAAGTTCTCATGACCATGAGCCCCCTGAGCACATCAAACCCATCTTCTCCACTGGGTTGACTTACTACTTGGTACTGAATCAAACTCAGCTGCTCAGCCCTTCTGTTCAGAGATGCATGACTTGGGCTCAGGCCTGCTAAAAAGTCAGTGGACAACTCTCTTCAGACCTAATGGAACATTCATATCAAGATACAGGCCTGTACCAAATGCAGACTTTCCAAAGGGGGCAGTCTAAGACCATGTTAGAAACTCCCTGAAAAGCTAGGGACCCTCACAGGTCCTGCTTCAAGTGTAAAATGCATCTCTTTTGATCTTGGTTCCTCTAAGATAAACATGTAGCTGTGTGCAGTTTTTTTCCTTCTAATTTCCTACCAAAACAAAACACTTCACTGCAAATGCTTTTACCCTTGAGGGACAAGAGTACTAATGACACATGACAGATGTTAGTCATGGCTGCTTCATATGCTACTGGAAGGCACTTTGGTGCTATGGAGATGTTTATGGCATAAGAAGTTTTAGAGTAATGCAACTGGAGCTTATACTGGTATTTAAAGTTAATCACTGGCTTTCAGTTTTTTAGCTACTGAGTTGACAATTATTTCCAAGCCATGTCAAGGGCAAATCTCAGGCAGAAAAATAAGTTATTTTTCTGCCCAAGATCAATGCATTAGTAATGGATTATTTATGTCCAAGAGAATTTGAAATCCAGCCCTTTAATGGTGAGGTATGAGAAGTACATGTGTGGGAAAGGGAAGAGAAAATTCAAAGAGCTACTAAAGGAAACAAGTGTTTCTTCTTCCCCAGTCCACTTGCAGTGTTGATAAAGATGTTAATGGACCTCTGTTGTGCATGTTTCTATTTTGATAGCCATAATGCAGGAGCAAAATAATCATTAAGGTGAAGTGCTTCTTCTCCATGGTATTTAGGGAGCTGTCTTACGAAAGTCAGATCTGGTCTCCTGGCTTAAACACTTGCTTCTGATAATAAATTCTAGACATTGCACATCTGATTTGACTCTTGTCAGAGAGGAGCATAGAGTCTGTGATTTTCACCTATTGTTACAGTCATCTGACAATACCTAGGTTTTAGTTTTATGTATTGTAGACTGGGTAAATGCAAACACAGGCAAGATTTTTAGCATCTCCAATGGAAGTTCCCATCTTCGTCACAAGGTTCAGCAGTTCTTGTATACATCCTGGTCTGTACTGTATCTTTCTTTTCCAAAGCCTTGCAGAAGAAGTCTTAGCTACTATCTAGCAGATTTGGGCTGCCATTTTGGTTGAAGATATGTAGCACAAAGTTTTGCACACCTTGGCAAGAACATCTGTTTGGCATCTGCTTCTAGTTTCAAATCAAATACCGCAACCTATCTCCCCACTGGTACTAAGAACTGCAGATGAGTTAGCTGTGGCTTGCAGGCAGTGCTGTTGTGTGATCAGCTCACACATCAGTGGTGCAACCAGTAATGCAGAGACCACTTGCCAAGCTCGGCTTTTTACCTATCAAATAATCCACAGTGTGATAATCTATGAGAAATTTTAGTGGAGGCATAAAGTATTTCCAAGTATGTTTGAAATTACTATTAATTTTCATATTTTGATGGCATAAGACTTCTTCCAGTATGATGGAAGCAACCTGACCATTTATCAAGTCCAATAAACATCAAAAAAGGTCATTAAAGGCCCTGTAAAAAAAATCTTCCTGCTCTATATAGAATGAGACAGTGTTTGTTGCTACTCTTACCTGGTCTTTCTAAGAGCTATCTCTGTAAAATCATATTGAAAAAAGGACTCTAGGCTGGGAGTATTTTGGGTTTTGAATTGTTACCACATCCATAAGGGCTTACCATGTGAACAAGTGACTTCCTGGGTCCCAGCTTGTATGAGCCTCTAGACAATGCAGGCAAGAGCATCTCCCACGGCTGCTGGCTGTGAGGGCAGGACCAAACAGTGTGCTGGGGCCCATGTCACTGGACCCTGGACACAAGTCAAGCTCAGCTGCCTCCTGCACTGGAGCTACAGAGTTTCAGAGCATGTGGGTCCTCTGTGCTCCACTCCCACATGGTGCTGAGGTTTATCTACGTGGTTTGTGACTCATGGCCACATGAATTTTTTGTTGTGCTGGCTGATGCTGTCAGCAATTATGATCATTCTTCTGCAGCTTGCTGGTGTTACTCTATTGTGCAGATCACATTTTTTATACTCTAACTCCAAGAACATGGAGGAATCCAAGGCAGGGAGATGACTAGGGAATGGAAAATGGCTTTTAGAGAGAGGAGCTGGGATGAATTTTTATCATATTTTCAAGACATGGATATGAATACAAGTGCTATTGGTGCATGACTTCAGATACTTCTCAGGTGGTATGTGTGAAAATGTAGCAATTCATGGCATGCACCACAGTTTGCTTGAAAAATAGAATATTAAATGGTTTGTGCAATAATTTGGGAGTAATGACACTTTTTAAAGAAGATTTGCCATAGCTTGCTTCCCCCAAGTCATCTGAATTATATATTCCATTGTTCAATTATTTGGGTGTTGTAAATAATCATAGAATGATAGAATGGCTTAGGTTGGAAGGGATCTTAGAGATCATCTACTCCAACCTTCCCATCATGGGTATGGATGTCTCTCAACTAGACTCAGCTGCTCAAAGCCTTATCCAGCCTGACCTTGAATACTCCCAGGGAGGAGGCATCTGCAACCTCCCTGGGCAGCCTATTTCAGAGTCTTACCACCCTTGTACTGAAGAATTTCTTCCTATGATCCTACTTTCCCTCAGTTTAAACCTACTTCCCCTCAGGTTAAAACCATTCTCACTTATTTGTCTACTTGTCTGCTGACACTTCTATGCTCAGTAGCTTGAGTTCATTTACCTCAGTCAGCCTTCTGGGTGCCCAGCAACAGCAGACCTGGGTTACAGGTCGCTGGATGAAGCTTTTTCCACTGAATTTGTTCAGCATCTGGAAGAAGTACTTGCTCTTAAAAGGAAACTTCCATTGGGAAGAGATGGGGCATACAGAAAATGTGACTGAGTTTCAAGTGGGATTGGGCTAAATGTTATTATTAAAAGTAAGTTAAAACAGCTATTTCTGAAATCAATTAGCAAGGGCTTTTAATTGATGGGGGCATATTTTTAAGCATCTCTTCTTTAATTTTTTCATGGTAATCAGGCTCACACATTTACAATTCAGCAGTGTTTTCCATACAAGTAACTAGCTAAAAATCTTAATTAGATTATAGTGACTATAGGAAAAAGTTGTTCTGAAAGTAAAATTACAGAGTTATTACTAATGCTGTACAAATTAGCATAAAGTAGCTCAGACCAAATTATCTCTGAGAGTTTGCAATTAGGGGCACCTGCTATTAGTGCACTTGCTAAACTTTTATCAATTATCATTACTTCCTCGAAAAAAAACCAAGAACAAACCTGAATGTTGTGAATATTGTGAGAACGATTAAATGCTAGGGGTAAATTGCTGACTAGCTCCAGTACCATTTCTGCTTTAAAGACTTTGAGAAATCTGTCAGTTTTATGAATGCAAAAGTTATGCTAATGTACTGAGTGTCAGGTGGATTATTTTGGGTCTTTCTTAGCTAGTAACATCTGTCCTCAAACTTAACAAAGTCTTTGTTCACAGCATGAACAAAGTAACAGAACATTATTTTAACCTTGATGTTTGATTGGGTTTTTTTTTTAATACTTTTTATTTTTCTCTTTTCCAAAATAGAGCCTGAACTCAGACTCCTAAATCCTAATGCTAGGAGGTTAAATCAGTGGGTTTATGAATTCTTTAAGTGTTGAGCATAGGGTAACTCCCATCATCTGAAACCATAACCTAGAAATATCTGTGTGGCCAGAAGGTCAAGAGAGGTGACCTTTACTCTGCTTTAGTGAGACCCCACCTCGAATACTGTGTCCAGTTCTGGTGTCCCCATCATAAGAAGGAGACAGAGCTGTTGGAGTGAGTCCAGAGGAGGGCCACAAAGGTGATCCAAGGGCTGCAACCCCTCTGCTATGAGGATAGGCCAAGGGAGCTGTGGCCATTGAGCCTAGAGAAAAGATGACTCCAGGGGGACCTTGGAGCTGCCATCCAATACCTGAGGGGATCCTACTGGAAAGCTGGAGAGGGACTTTCTGTAAGGGTGCAACAGGACAAGGGGGAATCATTCAAAGCTGAGGGAGAGTAGGTTTAGACTGGATCTTATGAAGAAGTTCTTCAGTATGAGGGTGGTGAGATTCTGGAATAGGCTGCCATGGGGTGATGCCTCCTCCCCGGGGGTGTTCAAGACCAGGTTGTATGAGGTCTTGTGCAGCCGAGTCTAGTTGAGAGGCATCCCTGCCCATGGCGGGGAAGTTGGAATAGATAATCTCCAAGGTCCTCTCCAACCTAAGCCATTCTATGGTTCTATGAATTGTCCTGTTCTATGCATGCATACATTAATATATGAGGGAGTATTATGCAGCTGGTGTGTAACAAAAGCGGATGTTTTAGTCTTTCATTTTTCAAGAAGCCTCTATTTCCATGGGTCTTAGATATTCTGAGAAGGTCAGTGAAATAAAATGCTAATGAAGGGCTCAATAATTATGCCATATGAAGCCTTTTTTTTTTTTTTTTTTAACATCAGCAAAGAGTTGGAGTAGATCTTAATTTTTGCCAAATCAGGAGTGCTTTTAGTCCTGTGTAATCAGAGGCATTTGCAGCTTTACTGTAAATTGGTAAGATATGAATTGGAGAACACATCATTACAGCTGTTGAGTGAAACAACAGCATATTGCTAAAATTCATGATACTGCGTTGCCAGACTCATAATAAATATAGGAAAATCTGGAAATTATCAAGAGATACATTAAATGCTATGAAATGGCTAAAATTGTTTATCTTGGCAGTTCTGAGATGAAGTCACTACATGGATGAATCAACTCTGAAATACAGCTTGTGAAAATTGCCAGAAATTAAGATTTCACAAAGTTTAAACCAAAACAAAAAACAAAACCAAAGCAAAGAAAGATAAAAGGTTGTAAACCAGCTAGCAGAAATTAAAACAAAGCTAAATATTTTTTACATGCCTCAAAAATATAAATGGAGAAGGTATAGTGAAAGACTTTGTTTCCCAGACCATCAGAGCTATAAGGAACCTCTGTCTTACAGCCATTTAACACCTGGGAGAAAATATCTTTTCCACCTGAAACAACTTTAGGATTCTATAATTTTAAATCCACATTTTATGTTACATTGCTGATGAACAGGTAGCATTAGTAAATATTGCTTACAGTACGTAGTCCCTTATAGTGAAATAGAGACGAGGAGCCAACAGCAAAGGTAGCTACAATTTAAAGCTAACCTGGCAACCAAAATGTTCTCAAAGCTTTATGAACATAATAAGACTTATTAACAGACTTTATCCTAAACATTGCAATTGAGAGTCTTGATATGGTGCTGTGGAAAGTCCTACTGTCCTCTTGGTAAGACAAGCTTAGTGCCTCTCTATGAAGTGCCCCTTCATTTGGAGCCCTGGGCTTTCAAGCAGAAGCTGAACTGGAGACTGCTACTGTAGGCAAGGGTAGTGTGAAGACAGACAGAAGTTATGTCTACAGGGCCTCTCTAGGCAGTTAAGTAGATTCTGTACATTTTTTAGACATTAACTTAGGCTTAAGAGGAAAATACGTTCAATGAGGCATTCCTGTGCAGTTCCTGTCAAGGCAACAATTGAAGTCAGCCTTCAGCAGACATGATATCCAAAGCCATGTTCTTCTTCTCTGAAGATGTGCTTGCATGACATGCTTATCATGTTTCAACTATTTCATATTGTAGAAATCAGTCTAAATGCAACTACTTCACCAATAGCGTAAACTTGAGGCATGTGAACTATGGTGGAAGTGGAGACTGGAAGCCTATGGGAGAAGCATGGCAATCATCAGAATGGAGGTAGCCATGTAATGTGTAAGAATAATGAGGCAGGCACTAGTGACAGGAGCTAACCATGACAAACAACCCAGGGAAATGCAATGAGAACAAGATGAACACCATGAAATGTAATATTCCTCAGCAATTCCCTTTGATTATTTCTTTTATGATTGATAAACTGATCAAAAGTATCATTTTAGTGAACAGCAATAAAAATTACAGAGCACCTCATGATGGCCATGCTCAAAGGTGTGAAGATTTTTGCTGTTTCCTTGTCTTCCAGGTTAAAGCTTAGGTGCTTTTGACAGATTGAAATTTACTCCTTCTACAGCTTATCAAACATAAGAGTTTGTGTTCTTAAATGAGCCATTTGTACGTGGTGGTAGTGTGCCTGCACTCCCTTTTTCAGTAGCCTCAGGGTCTGTAAACTTGTTTTCTGCCTTTCTCTCCCTGTATTGACTTCACTCTCTCACTGCACAGCTTTAGCAAATGGAGCTGGTTTATGTATTACACAGCAGTGAAGCCTAAAAAGAATCTCCTTGGTTACTTTGATATATCCTGGATCCCACTCATATTTGCATGATGCTGCAAGTATAAATAGCTTTGGTCATGATGGGTGACTGTCATTGTAACTACTCACTTGAAGCTGCTACTACACTGTAATGAAAACAAATGGGTGCTACTGGCTCTGCCCAAAGGAAGAAAAACATCTGAGATCCTTGGAACGGATGCTGAACATAGCAGCACTGATTTTAAAGAAGCTGCAGTGATGGACATGAGAATATAACTGTCTAAGGATATATAGGTCACCAAGGAGACAGTGTTTCAAGTGCTTCTGCTAGGCATCTCCTTTGGCAGTTTTGTTGGCCTAGATGGGAGCAACTAATGAGGAAAAGAAAGAACCTGATTCAAGTGACCACTGTGTGGCACTTCTTTTACTGCCTCTCTATAAAGAAACCATCAAATATTTAGTTTCAGTCATTCTGGATGCCTGTTCAATCCTTTCTCTTCCAAACATAAGGCAGAAAATGTTGCATGAGTGGATATTTCTCATGAGAGTTTCAACATTCCCTACTTGGGCTTGGTTGAAATTTCTGCTACCAAAGCCACATCTGTAACACTGCTGCTAGACACTGTGCCAAAATCAGACAGAACACAGATAGGTATCTTAACAAATATTTCTCGACCAATTGTAATATATGTTCACCTTCCTTTAGTTTTTTAGACCAAAGAATGCAGCTGCTCACACTATACTAAGCTAAATCCTCGCATTCTGACTACCATAGGCTTCTCTTTCTAACCTGTGCTGCATGTTGCTGCATTTGAGTTATGTTCACAGCTCATTTGGAATGAATAAATTCTAGTTGAGAGCTGGCTCCCAAATGCCGTACTAGAATGAGAGCTGTGCTTTGCTTTTGTGTGTGTATGTGATTATTCATATGCAGGGGGAAAATCAACATAAATGTTGGTAGGCATATACCCAAAAATCAACTTCACATGCCAACGCTTTTCTTATTAGTTGTTTTGACTGATATTGCAGCAAGTAGGGAGAGTTCTTCCATCTTCCTACCAGACAAAGTGCTCACCTGTCTTGACAACACACCAGCCTCTCCATTTCAGGTCCTGATAGGAATGTAGTCAGAGGTAGTTATGGTCTTCAGTAATCTGGCTGTACATTATCATTAGAGCTAGTTGGCATAAGTTAGAACAGCCCCATCTGTGTGCTAGCCTGCTCCAACCCAATCTGCTGAGATGGTTTGAGCTGAACCATCTGATCCAAACCATCAGGGGTTGAGAGCAAACTCTTCTGCCTGGCCAGAGAGCATCTGAGTATGAGGGAACAATTGTACTTCAAAGATTTCTTAAGAAAGTTCCTGACAGCTCACAAGGAGTCATGCATATATCACTGTTCATATATGCATGTTAACGTTTTGTGAATCTAAACTTTGGAATTCTTTAAATTAACTGCAACAGTATTTGGATTAGTTTTCGACTTAGAAACCAATCTGTTTGGGTTTTATCTGTCCATTTTGTTAGCCCATTTTGCCTAAATTTAATGGAATTATACAAGTCAGACATATTAGGTTTTCACACATTTCACCAACCAGAGACAAAACTGTCACATCACTAGTATTAGATACCAGGGAAAGTCACAGAAAAGCAGGAGTAGCTACAACCAAAGTTTGCAAATTCCTTATCAGATGTTGAAGCCAATCAATTGCACCACAAACCTTACAGAACCTTAAAGTCTGTTAGCCTGCTAGTGTTCCTTAGGGCATAATGAACTGGTTTCACAACACTAACCTTTCTGATCTTTTTCCTGTGATAATTGTTGAAAAGTTGTTTGTTTGTTTGCTTGTTTTCACAGAATGCTCTTGGAGATTGTCAATTGCTTGGTATCACTATGTCTAAATTGGTGGGAATTTGAGGGGTTCTTTGAAGTACTATTAAAGTTGCTTAGGATACATTTCAAAGACTTCCGTGGCACCGCAGAGAGTGAAGTACAGGATTTACTGAGTAAAGGTTGCTCACGTTAATTGTCTGTGGATCTTACTATAAGCAGTATGTTACATTTCCTGTTCCAAGAGATCAGTGTAGTCATTAAAAAGCTGATTTCTTTGAATGTAGGGAATAGCTGAAACCCAGAACTTGCTATCATCATAACAGACATCTTAGGAACCCTACAGGATAAATGAGATGAGGTTATGTGCATAGGCCGTGTTAGAGTTAACTGACTCTATTCCCTGCCTGAAAAAGTTGTTTTACTTGCACACATGCAATGCTATGCTATTGCCTTATATCACTAATCCATCTTTCAGTACAACTTGGTCTTATTAAAGTTGGGTAGTGAGAATTAATATGGCAAACCCTTCTAGAGAAATGTGTTGCTGCATGTAAACAGGCAGTCTTAGATCTGGCTTTGCTGGCTGCCAAGGCAAAAACTGCAAATAGTCTGTTCCAAGCAATAACGATTATACTGCATACCATACAACAGTATGTCATCACTCCTTCCTTACAGCAACAGGGCAAGGCTTGCTGATATTAGCAGACCTCTGAAAATACCCTGGAAATGGTTAAATTTCACAAGGACAAACTCTATTCCACTGTACCCCTGCAAGTCATAAAGAGCAAGAATGCTGTAATTTCTCAGGTGAGAAAGTTAAACTGAGGTGAGCTTCAGCATGATTTATGGACCTTGATTTGTTTAGCAGTGTGTCTTTGTGTCATGTATAGGTTCTGCATATCTGCAGAGACAATCAGTATTTCACTCTGACCTGTATTCTTGAGTAACTCCGTGTTTGCTACTGTTTGCCTTCAGCAAACATTCTTCACCATTTTACATTAAGTATTTTCAATGAATGATAGATTTCTTGTTCAAGGATTGATAAATGGGAATCTGCTCTTCATCTTGGCCTAATGAGACCCGTGATGGAGTGGAGCTTTAAGTGTTGTTTATTCTATAAGCTTTGAAAAGAGATTGAAAGACATGATGTTGAGTCACTTGGGAACGCGAGTTACAGTGCGTGGCTCAGTCTATCACTCATTGTCTAGCATGATCAGCTAAATGACCAGTTCTGATGGGAATAAAACCACAGTTGGCTTTCTCAGAGACCATCAGTGGATAAATATCCTGTGGCAGATTTCTAGCCAAACTCCAATCTAAGGTAAAAAACATGCAGTCTTCATGAGTGAAGAGCCAAATCATGGAAGGCTTGAAGAGAAGCAGGGGGAAAAAAGAGCAGTGCAGAGAGGACATCTGTATGCAGATTGGAGAAACTACTTTTACAGGTCTTCAGTGTAGCAGTTTTTGAGGCCTTCACTAAGAATAGTGGGTTTAACTGTAGAAAAGCACATGCAAGGTTATGTGTGTGTGAGATCTACAAGTCCAATCAGTTGGGTCTTTCCCAACAGCATGTTACTGAGAAGGGGGCAATGAGGGAAGGCATACTGATAGACAAACGAGTCCAGTACCAGTCTGCAACACACTTGGGCAGTAATTCTAGTTATTGCTTCCTCAGCAAAAGGTGACTCCAAGCCTGACTGCTACTTTCATCCTCTACCTGTGGCCTGTTGTGTTTGCCTGGACATTTCTTGAGCTCCAGGCCCCTGTTGCCTGCCCCAGTGTTAGGTTGTTGTGTGAGGAAGGCATCCCATCCTGCAGCACTCAAGCCCTTCTTCTTGCAAGCCTCTGCTGGCTCTAATCACAGTGGTCAGCCTAGCCACGCTGTGGGCAGTCAGCTACTTTCAGAGACAGCTGGGGAAAAATTATGAGACACACTTGTTTAAAGCTGAGGGCAAGGAAGATAATTAAGGTCCTGCAGTTCCTTGTTCATAAGGAAAATTAAATGTATATGAATAAGTTTGAGGACTGTGGGATTTTTATTTGTTGTGATACAGTGTTCAGAAGAGAATAACCTGTTTCTCAAAGCTCTTTGCCATGTATCTAGTTTTATGGATTTCTGTGATTTTTTTTTTAAACAAGCCAACAAAACCACCAGAAAAAAACATAGGTCTTAACACAAAATAAATCAAAACAAAATGTGCCATGGAGCATCTGAGCATAGTTTGGAAACAGTGGTCAACATAAGAGAAAACAATCAAATAAGTAGTTATTAAGGATTAACATTTAAGATGTTTATTTAAACCAAAACATCCAGGAAAATGTTATCAATAAAAGTGTTAAGTGAAAGTCAAGAGAGAACATTTAAAGGAAGAGGAGGGGGAATCCCTTATGAAGTTACCAGGATAAAAATCAGATCCTTCTGATGATCATATAATCTCTGCATCATAAAAAGGTAAGGGAGGTTTATTTATTGCTAAGCCAATTTAAAGACTCAACTGAACATTAAATACACTGTTACCCTACCAAAATAAAGTTAGCCATGTCACCATTGCCCTCCCAGGGAGGTTGCAGATGCCCTTCCTAAGGGTGTTCAAGGCCAGGTTGGATGAGGTCTTGAACAGCAGAGCCTAGTTGAGAAGCATCCCTACCCATGGTGGGGAGGCTGGAGTAGATGAAGCTTATGTTGAGCTTCTCATGAATCAGTACACCCAAGACTCTTTTTTCAGTGCTACTATCAACCCATTCTGCACCCAGCCTGTATTTGTGCCTCAGATGGGCCAGATGCAGGACTTTGCACTTTGACTTGTTGAGCCTCATGCAGTTGGCACTGGCCGACTTCTCAAGCCTGTTATAGAAGAAACTATATACAGTAAGTATACACTACTAGGGGAGAGCATTATATTTGCTGTTATTACAGTATCACAGTATCACCAAGGTTGGAAGAGACCTCACAGATCATCAAGTCCAACCCTTTACCACAGTGCCCAAGGCTAGACCATGGCACCAAGTGCCACATCCAACCTTGCCTTGAACTGCCCCAGGGACGGCGACTCCACCACCTCCCCAGGCAGCCCATTCCAGTGCCCAATGACTCTCTCAGTGAAGAACTTTCTCCTCACCTCGAGCCGAAATCTCCCCTGGCGCAGCCTGAGGCTGTGTCCTCTTGTTCTGGTGCTGGCCACCTGAGAGAAGAGAGCAACCTCCCCCTGGCCACAACCACCCTTCAGGTAGTTGTAGACAGCAATAAGGTCACCCCTGAGCCTCCTCTTCTCCAGGCTAAACAACCCCAGCTCCCTCAGCCTCTCCTCGTAGGGCTGTGCTCGAGGCCTCTCCCCAGCCTCGTCGCCCTTCTCTGGACACGCTCGAGCATCTCAAAGTCCCTCCTAAACTGGGGGGCCCAGAACTGAACACAGTACTCGAGGTGTGGTCTGACCAGTGCAGAGTACAGGGGCAGAATGACCTCCCTGCTCCTGCTGACCACACCATTCCTGATGCAGGCCAGGATGCCACTGGCTCTCTTGGCCACCTGGGCACACTGCTGGCTCATGTTCAGGCGGGTATCAATCAGTACCCCCAGATCCCTCTCTGTCTGGCTGCTCTCCAGCCACTCTGACCCCAGCCTGTATCTCTGCATGGGGTTGTTGTGGCCAAAGTGCAGCACCCTGCACTTGGAGCTATTGAATGCCATTCCATTGGCCTCTGCCCATCTGTCCAGGTGGTCAAGGTCCCGCTGCAGAGCCCTTCTGCCCTCCAACTCAGTCACATCTGCCCCCAGCTTAGTGTCATCTGCAAACTTGCTGATGACTGACTCCATGCCCTCATCCAGATCATCTATGAAGATGTTAAAGAGGATGGGGCCCAGCACAGATCCCTGAGGGACACCACTAGTGACTGGCCGCCAGCTGGATGTGGCACCATTCACCACCACTCTCTGGGTCCGGCCCTCCAGCCAGTTCCTAACCCAGCACAGAGTGTTGCCATCCAAGCCATGGGCTGACAGCTTAGCCAGCAGTTTGCTGTGGGGGACAGTGTCAAAGGCCTTGCTGAAGTCCAGATAGACCACATCCACAGGCCTCCCCACATCCACCAAGCGGGTCACCTGATCATAGAAGGAGATCAGGTTAGAAAGGCAGGATCTGCCCTTCCTAAACCCATGCTGGCTGGACCTGAGATCTTTGCCATCCCTCAGGTGCGCAGTTATTGGCCCCAAGAGAACCTGCTCCATCAGTTTCCCTGGCACTGAGGTCAGGCTGACAGGTCTGTAGTTCCCAGGTTCCTCCATCCGACCCTTCTTGTGGATGGGGACCACGTTGCCATTTTCCAGTCTCCTGGGACCTCTCCAGTGAGCCAGGACTGCTGGAAAATGATGGAGAGCGGCATGGCCAGCTCAGCTGCCAGCTCTCTCAGCACCCTGGGATGGATCCCATCTGGTCCCATGGACTTGTGGGTGTCCAGATGACTCAGCAGGTCCTGAACTAATTCTTCATGAATTTCCAGGGGAACACACCGCTCCCCGATCCCATCCCCCAGTTCAAGAGGCCACTTGCCTCCTCCTCCTCCTCCCTCCTTACTGTTGAAAACTGAGGCGAAGAAGGCATTCAGGACCTCTGCCTTTGCTTCATCATCAGTTATAGTGTTCCCCTCCTGGTCCAGTAAGGAGTGGCAAGCTGTGAAATAATACTTAGAGATCAATTTACATTGCTTTAAGCAAAATATTTCCAAGAGACATGTTTTAAAAATAATTTCATTTCAGTGTAGTTCCTTTTCTCTTATAGAAATTTTTACTACTCTATGTTTTTACGTTGAGGTGGGGAGGCAGACTGCTAAAATCAGCATTGCTAAAGACAAGTTTTCATGCATGTACCCACATACATGCACAATGTCACCAATTGTTATTAGAAATAAGTCTAAATCAGGCAGCTACATAGGATGAAACTAGGAGGTGCCACTCAAGCCTGTAAACAGAATGTGAAAAAATACATGTGAAACACTGTCAGTTGGACTCCGGGTTTCTGGCAAGAATGGTTAAGTTTTTGCACACTTTGAGAGATCTTCTGTTCCTATGGATGTCACAAGGGGCTTAACACACTGCACTGTGTTTGCACATCCCAAGGCCTGACTCACTAACCTGATACTTCCTCTCCCCACCCTGACAAGGTGTTGGGTTTATCCCCACACAGAGTGATAGCTCCTTTTTCTGATTTTTGTTCAAGTCTGACAAGCTTCCATATAGGTCCAGCGATTCTTAGCTGATTTGAACCAGAGCAGTTCCAGTGATTTTGACTAACCTTTATTTTTGTGTGCTCAGGCCACGTCTCAAGACTCAAACAGGATGAATATAGGCTGCCTAGTGTGCTATCATTCTAACTTTTTTCCAGAGACAGAAGTTTTATTACATGAAACACAGAGAAGTGGAATGAAAGTTGTTTCATTACTTTTTTTCTGCTTCTTCTTTTTTTTCACTGTAGCCTTTACCACTTTCCAGAGAAAAGTTAAAATGACCAAAATGAATCTCTTGAAACCTTTAATCAAAGTATTAGAATGAAAACAGGGAACTTTAAAACTCAGAACTCTTATCTGCAGGAGGCAGCTAATATCATCTGTTCTTTAAAAAAATATTTCATATCAAGGTATTGAAGTGAAGTTTCTTTGGGAAAGGAATTAAAGCAAAGTAATAGCTTAGGGCCAAATGCTCTCCTTTACATTCCTTGATTTTACTGAGAACCAGGACAGGTGCAAAGTACCTGAATGATTACAGAAGTTAAGTGCAACAGTGGCTCAGGTCTGCAGCTTGCCATTTCATCCCAAGATCCAGCAAAAGCTTCTTCTTGCTCCCTCACCTTTGATCTTTTAAAAGAAACTAGGGAAAAGAGCTATGGGTAAGGATGCTAAGCACCCAACGTCTCTTGCAGTCTTTAATTGCGCAAGCAGTAGATCTTGTTCCCTCGAATCTCTGCAGGGCCATTTCAATCCTATGCCTTTGGAGGAGAGCTGAGGAGGGGCAGAGGCTGTTATGGGAGGCAAGGCAAAGCCCTCTGGGCAGTGAAACATGCTGACAAATGCCATGTCCTGTCAAATGCGAGGAGTAAATCTGTGGCTGTGTGTGTGCAGGATGAGAATGTAGGCTTTGTCTCTAGATCATCAGTAGCAGATAAAACAGCTCATGGGATCACATTCCCAAATAGTTTTGGTTCAACACAGCCTATATTTGGGTAGGTAGCAGCATGCTGAACTAGTTATCCCAAGCTTGTGTTATATGCTTTGCAGCTTAGGCAGGCCAGCAAATAGCTCAGTAACACCACCCGAATATCCTGGCATCTATCTGACAGCTCATTGAGAGAATATCCTGTAAAATTGATGACTTGACTCCATTACTCAAGAATTAAATTGAGTTGGTGCAGTGAGGTAAACATTTGTAAGGGTGTTTGGATACTGTTACAGGAAATGAAATCCTCTGCATATATGGCAATATTTATTTTACATCTTGTGTGCTTCAATAGGAAATGAGCTCATATTTATCTTCTCTCTATAGTGATAGCAACAGAGCTTCAAAGTACAGCTGTAGTCTCCAAAGGTTTTAATCCCTGTTGCCTCACCTTACATGTATGCATAGGATGAGGAGGGCAAAAGTCCTTTGAGATGTCCTTTCTGCTTGCAGGTTTATTTGCTGCAATATTGTTGGGGAAAAAAGTGGGGAAAGGAAGAGTGTTCTTGCTGAGTAAGAAGCAAGAGCCTAATCCTCATTTTTAGCAGTGGAGGCTCTGCCAGAATCCCAAGGATCCTGTAATGGAGGCACCAGTTTCAGGAGTGGGGACTGGTAAGGGAGGTCTGCTGTGGTGAATGAGCACAGGTATTTCAATCTCTAGTACTACGACACATGTTGCTCTTACGGAGATTTACTACACTAATGGTACTGATATTGCCTTGGTCAAGTTCTGTGCCCCACATCTCTGGTGTGGATCTCCCCAGGAATGAGATTTCTCTTTGTCTTTAGGGAACTTTCAGCAGCCAGCTCATTTGCTGAGGGACCTGGGTTTGTTTGGCCTAGAGAAGATTTTGGGGGGACCTTAGAGCTGCCTTCCAATACCTGAAGGGATCCTACAGGAAGGATTCAGAGAGACTTTTGTAAGGGGGGAATGATTTTAAGCTAAGGGAGAATAGGTTTGGGCTGGATCTTAGGAGGAGGTTCTTCAGTACAAGGATGGTGAGACTCTGGAATAGACTGCCCAAGAAGGTTGCAGATGCCTCCTCCCTGGGAGGTTGGATGAGGCCGTGAGCAGCTGAGTCTAGTTGAGAGGCATCCCTGACCACGGTGGGGAAGTTGGAGTAGATAATCTCCAAGATCCCTTCCAACCTTAGCCATTCTGTGATGATTCTGAATGTTGTCAGATATAAAAGTACATAATGTGTCACTCAGGGACATAAACATTAGGTAAACTTGTGACAATTCTGGACGTCCTTGGATAGATGAATTAAAGTGATGTAAGTTCCCACTTGCTAATTGATCCAAGAAAAGACTGGATGAGGCACTTAGTGCCATGGTCTAGTTGATTGGTTAGGGCTGGGTGATAGGTTGGACTAGATGATCTTGGAGGTCTCTTCCAACCTGGTTGATTCTATGATTCTATGATTCTAACACAATAATACAGAAGTAGGAATTAAAAAAAAACATCCTTTGTAATTTCTTTTATCTATTTCCACCTTCAGATCATCCTTTTTCATTACCAATTAATATATCTGTAAATACTTCTCTGGATCTGGTCTTTCTAAAGTGAACAGGAAACCATAAACCAGAGTAGAATATAAGTCTCACTCTGTTTCTTATCTTAAACTCCTTCATATACTGTACTTTATTGCTTGTTCATATGGCCATACTGCCCAGGACTTGAAACCTTTTCCTCAGCAAAACAGTTATCCTGTAAAGCAAGCTGTGCTTGAGAAAAATGTGCAAGTTTGGACTTTGAAAGGGAAAGCAAATAGTGAAATGGAAGCTGTTTAGAGAGATAATTGGGTAATATGTATAAGCCAGATATGTTAGAAGTGAGTAACTTACTTTTTTTTCTCTGTACTCAAACACACAGAAATGTGATAGTGGAGAAGTTATCTTATCCTGTTTCTTTATTCCCTGCTCAGTAGTTATTTGAGCTCCATGGTTTAAACAATACTTTCTCACAGAAAGCACTTATCTTACATATGGCCATCATCAGTGCAGTGACTAAATGCTTCATAAGCATAAATTGACTTTATTTTCATAATAGCAGCACCCTGAACTGAGAAAGTTTTCAAGTCAGCTAAATAGCTGGGGAAGAGGGGGGAGAGAGAAAGCAAATGAAGCACCTTGCTTATTTTTCACTGCTACCTGGTTCTGAGATGCCAGTTTTAACTTTCCTTGTCTATAAAGGGACTATGATTTTCATAAATGCCAGAAGGCACTTCTTTCTCTCCTGTATGGTGGGGGAAGCTGTCACAGGCCAAAATAGCTGACCTACGAGGCTCTAATTGAAACAGGGAACATTTCAGTTTAACTTGGTTTAATGTTAAAATCAAGTAGTGAACAGGAGTGTAGGCAAAAGACCTCATGCTCTTTCTTCCCAGGAAGGTTATTATTTTTCAGTGTACTCATTATATTAAAACATACCTTAGTTAGACTCTACATCAGAAACCTCACCTCGTGGTTTCACAACCATGTCTACAGGCATGAGAGGGTGAAGCATCTTGTTCTGGCCACACAGAAGTGTACAGAACCTGGGTGCATGTCCCAGTCACTCTTAGCCAAAGTGCTGATGTAAGTGTTGCACCCAAGCCACATTTGCAGAAATGAAACAGCACAAGTGGAATGTGTTCTGCATGCTGTTGAATTGTTACAGAGCTCATCTTATCTTCCAAAGCAAACAATCAGGCCAACAGCCTTCATGTTACCATCTTAAATGATCCACCATGAGAGGTGGATCACCAGGTAAAGTTTCTCCTCCCAGCCTAGGGACTGAGAGTATTTGACTGCAGTCACTATTTTTATATTATGCATTTTCTGTATAAAACTGTGTGTGCTCAGCACCAAATAGCACTCTGATAGTTTTTCCTGACAGCTCTACAGTGTATTAGTATGCATCCAAAATGCATTACAAGTGGCTTATACATTTGCTTCCAATTTGCTAACAACAAATACTTGATTTCTTTAGATGTCTCTTCTTCTTCAATTTTGCTTTTCATAGGAGGTCCTAAACATGATGCAACTGTATTTTCCAACTTGTCTGTAATCATGGCTTTATTTTTTTCTTTCTTTTGCTAATGAAAAGAAAAATCAATTTGATCAAGCTGCTGGTAAAGAACAGAGAGCGTTTACTGTAATTAGGATATTGCATTAGAGAAGTGATCTAAAGAATCCTGCTAAATGTCATTGCTCTTAGCAAAGAAACTGCAGAAGTTGAAATGAAAATGGAATTTTGAAAAGGAGAGCTGTGTAACTTACTTAGCCGCTCAGTGATGTTCACTGATGTACTCATGAGCTGTGTTTTTACAAGTTGAGTTTTCTTTTTGCAGGAAAAGATCAGGAGAATCTTTGATATAAGCCAGGTAATTCCTCACTTGCCTGCTCTTTGTTTAACAGCTGTTACACCACTCTCCATTTCATTTGACAGTTGGCATGATGCAGGTAATGGTGGGGTGCAAGATGACAAATACCTTAATTGTCTGGTTTCCTATTGATTTCATACACCAGATTCTTCAAACCACTGTAAAGTAAACCCAGCCCTGATTAGAGTCTAATTCTCAATCCATTTGAACTTCATTTTTAAGGAATATTAATTTCCTTCAGAATAAGTCCAGTCCTTCTGTCTTATCTATATGGATGTAGCCTGTATCATTGATCCACTGGAACTAGGTGCCTCTCTTCTTGGACACAAAAACTGCCACTATTGATTGGATTGCAGTATTGGAGCCTGAATAAGAATGCCTATGTTCTGCTGAGAGAAAATATCGTATGATGATCTGCTTACATATAGCACCATCTGGGAATTAATCTTGCAAGCAAATTGAATACTCTGATACCCCCTTCTTATGTCTGACAAACATTACACTAGCCTATGTTTCCAAGAGCCAGGCGTCTCCTTCAGGAAAGCATAGTAATTTTTCAATTGCTAAGAGCTGGCAAATATACAACAGTAAAGGTTTGGCCCTGTCTCCTGCTTTCCTTGATTCAGAACTGGTGAGAGCAAACCTGGCCTGCAGTCAAGACAGAAATGATGACATAGTTCACAGAATCACTTGGATAAAATGTATTAAGCCATGACTGCTCGAGGCTTACTTGAATTCCTCACACCTTGGCTGCACGTGTAAACCCACTCATACTGTATGGAGGAGTTTATAACCTTCTCTTCTTACTTTCCTACACAAGTAAGATTATATCCTCTTGTTAGCACAACTGTGTGGCCACATTAGAGGCCCTGAGCGATCTATGATGTGAAGGTGGCAATTTTGTTTAAGGTGCTTTATTTTTTCATTCCTTACAGAAACAGTTCCTTAGATGCCAAACTGTCTGCATGTTATAACATAAAAAATCAATTTCAGGTTGGGTTGCGAAGGAACTTATCCCTATAGACACAAGAGCTATATACTGAATATATCAACTATCTCTCTCCTCAGTGTGTGCAGAATTTTGGAGAAAAAAGACCAAGCAGTTCTTTAATGTTGGGATGCTGAAATCGATACATTCTCATCCACTTCCACTTGCCCTCCCCCCTCCGCTGTTTAATGATCTCTAAATATCTTTAGACAGAGAAATGCATTGTAGTATTTTGGACTGACCTGGTTTGAAGATAAAGTACGCTCTGCAGAAGAAACAGAAAAAGAAAGGGAAAAGAACACAAAGGCAAACATTCAGGGGTGATCAAACATGCCATATTTCTAGACAGACAAGGTATCAAGGTGCAATAGATTATGAAAGCATTAAGAACTGGCAATTGAAGGGAAAGAGTGCTTTTGATAGTTAAACATTGAAGCCTTATTGAAAAGAGGATGAGGTGGTAATGAAAACAACATCTGTCTGTGATTTCTAAAACGTGATTGCAAGAAGAAAACTGAATGATGTTATCTCACACTGATTGACATTTTAAAAAACCTTGGAAAATGGACATTAAAAAGGAAAGTTAAACAGATGTAGCAAAGCAACAGCTGCTGGAGATGGACAAGCCTTCCCTAGGGACACATTGCCAAGTTAAATAAAGAGCCTTATTCTGATTGCCGGCTGCTACAAATCAGCTTTAGCTCCACTGAAGTCAAACTAGTTGTGCCAGTGCAAAACTGGCATGATAACAGAATCAGGTATTGAATAAAAGCACAGAGTGATAGAATACAGCATATTTCTATCAAGATTCTAATTAGTTTGACGTTATGGCAACATGTAGCTGAGCTTGTAAGCAGGTTTATTTTTTATGATTGTTAAACATACTGAAATACTAGCAGCATAGTCAGATATTCCACCGGGTGAAACACCCAGAGGACTATTCTAGATGTACAAAGCAAAGCAAAGGGTAAGCACAAGTTCTTCCCGCTGTACAGCATCATGGCAAGAAAAAAATCACTGCTTACCTACTCTCAAAGATATCTGGGGGTAAGACGTGGGCATTAAGAAG
The DNA here is from genome assembly GCF_015220805.1 of Pogoniulus pusillus. Classification (NCBI taxonomy): domain Eukaryota; kingdom Metazoa; phylum Chordata; class Aves; order Piciformes; family Lybiidae; genus Pogoniulus; species Pogoniulus pusillus. The sequence goes on from NC_087269.1 coordinate 34,473,606, forward strand.
ATGATTTGAGCCTGCTGTGCTCCTCATCTTTTTGAATGCTTCTCAGCAATAGCTTCTAGTGATGGAGGGTGGGTATTCGCCAAGACAGGATTGCCTGGCTTTGAGACATACCCAGATCATCAGCTCTGGAAGGCTGGCTCTCCAGCCTCTGCAGCCTAAGATCCTTATGCCTCCAGGCTGGAGGTGCACTGGCTTATGGCAAAGGCATCAGTCAGGTTCTTGGTGTACTGCTTGGATTAGAAAACAGTCATACCAGCTTCCTGCTGCTATCAGCAGTCACAGAACTGATGCTAGTATCTGCTTTGCTAAACTTCTCTCAGTGTGAGAAACTCCTCATGTGCATGAGTTTCATCCCCAGCTGAGTAAAAATAAATGAACTAGCAAATAAAGCCTGTAAACATTAAAAAAACTCAAGGTGCTTTCCAGCTAGCCTTCCATATTACATTTTTCTAAACAATGTCTTTGTTTTATAGAGAGAGTTTATTTTTCACTCTAAACTGTAACCATGTGTTAAGCGAGAGCAGTTTCTTAGTATCTTTCTTAACTTGCTCCAAAGAGTATGGGTGAGGGCCACTGGGTTCTGGTGAATCCTTATCCTCTGCATCATGGACAAACACTGGCTGCAACCCGAAGAATTAGAAGTGAGAGTCAGCAAAGGTAGAAGGCTGTGTTATGGAAAGGGGGACATAGGAGGCAACAAGGAATTGGAAAATCAAAAGGCTGTTAGTAATGAAAAGGTTTTAACACTGTTTTGTTTTTATATCACACACACGCACACACAAAAATTTGTAGCACTCTGATGCAATTCAGAGAGAGGGCAGGGATGGAAATGATTGGGAGAAGGTTGACATTTAGAGGTGAATTTTCATGTTATACTTTATATAGCAATCTTATGCTGGTAAAAGTGGAATCAGAAACACCCCCTCACCTCACCCCACTTCAGAGCAATTTGTGTCCTTTCCCTATTGCTAGCAAACTATAAGTGCTCTAGAGAGACCAGTCCTCCAGCACGAACACAGAAAGTCAGCTGCCCCAGCAGTGCCAGTACCCTGTTGGTGCTGCCCCACAAGCACAGGGTGGGAGCACAGAATAGAATTCAATTTTATCTGCTCTCAGAAAAAAACACAAGATTAAATCAGTCTCACCACTGCTAACTACTAGATAATGGAAGGATGAATTTTCCACCTCTCTTTCTCACCAGACAATTAACTGCATGCTTCCTTTGCCAACTATGTGTATTTTGTGCTTCAGCAAATTTCTTTAAACTGACAGGAATAGAAGTAAGTTCTCTCACCAACTGGGATTTCATCCTGTTTCATCAAACTTCTTAAGCTTTTTTGCTCTTGTTTTCTGAGTTGTTTCTGAATCTTCTTTCTTTTCCTCTTAGATGTCTTCCATGAGCTTGTTTCCTTCTACAGGAACTAGTTTTATAGCATAGAGGGATCTGCTTTACAGTGACCATTAGCCTTTGGGTATCAACATATACTTTCTATACTAAGGAAAGTCTATTTATTTTTCATATTGAGTGCTTTTGTTCACAATGTGGTATCATGATGAAGGGGGTCACCAAACTGAAAGCTATCATACAGCAGGGTTTTCTTACTTTACAGATAGAATAATTTCAAAACAGATTATTAGCCTTGCAAGAAATAGCAAGTGTGCACAACCCCTCAATTAAATATTCTTTCAGGAAACCAGAACCATCTCAGTAGTCCTGAGGTTTTAGGTGGTAAGGCGATGGCACAAAATCAATCTCCTCCTAATTTGGATCCATTCATCCTAATTGATTTTAAATCTGTTTTGTAATATGGGGAGGCAGCAGTTGTATCTGGAGGCCTGGCACTTGTCTTGGTTATCTAATGCTGTCTGTAAGTCTGCCCTTTCTGCTTCTCTGAACTCAGGAATTCTCACCTTTATCACCTTCACAGAACTGTGCTGTAATTGGGGTTTTTCTAGAGTATCATATCAAAGTGGCCAAGTTTAGGTAGCCAAGCATGTACTCTCCCCACTGCCCAAGCTGATGCCTGAGCAAACACCAATCTGGAAATCACAGAGGGGCCTCCCCTCCATGGCTCTGATACCAAGCTGGCACAACTGCCTAAAACTAGCTTGCATCCAGCTGACTTTCTTGAAATGCAACCAGAACTGCCTGTTTCCATAGATCCACTGCCTTTACATGGTCTTAAATTAGCTCTATGATAGGACAAGGCCATCACGAGAGCATTATTCATACAATGATATTTCAGGTCACTGTATTCATTCTAGCATTGTATCTTGTCCAATCATTTCCTTGGCATTTACACAAGCCTACTTTTCTCTTCAGCCATATATCAAAGGTACCCATATCTGATTAATTTGAATTATGGCTCACTTGGACTGAGTAGGACTCCAAAGAAATTGTGGCTGCTCTTGAAGCATCGTTTCAGTATCTGATTGCAATTCTAGTTTACTACAGCTGGTGTGAGTTGTAAATTCTCTCAGCATTCCATCTTTAATGAACGGCTCATCAAATTACTGATTTCCATTTTCTGTGTTTAGTGTTTGCATCTAAAATAGTTCAGAGCCTTGTAAATAGGTTCTAAGCAAAAATTCATCTTCATTTCATTAGGCTTGAAATATGAAGATCAGTCCTGCAAGATCTATAACATATTGTCATTCAGTGTTTGGAAGTGTTTTATGGCTTCTTGCTTGTCTTCTATGTACTTGAGGTCTCCCTTTCAGAAAGTCAGCATTTTTCTGCCTGCTTGCAGTCTTGGGGACTTTTTTTTTTAATGAGGGTAATGATGTGTATCATGTCAGATTGCTTTTGGTATGGAAGACTGCATAGTTGTTCTTGGAGAATTTACCTGTGTGATGATTCAATTATTATTTTAAAAATCAGTTCTTAAAACTTACTTCTTTTTTTTTGCCAAAGGTTATCCCTCCTATTGCTGAACAATGTCTAAAATAATGAATCTTTGAGCTGGAATGGAGTCTACTCCTTATATTCAACCATGAGTGTATAATAATTTTATGCATCTTTACATAATGAAGTGCCTTGGCATTCATTTCATGAAGTTATATTTGCTTTTTGATAAGAAACTAAACTGTCTCTGCTGTATGTGGCATTCCAAGTGCCTTCTACCATTCCAGTCTGATTCAATTCAAACTCGTGTGGTTGTAATTTAAATCAGACATATAATATTAAACCATTTATTCTAACGATCAGTTTCTGAATGCTTAACCCTTTCCAGCTGGGATACTTGCTGTAAATAATTGCTACTTCAAAGGTCTTGCTCCCTCTTAATCCACATCAGAATCTGACCCACAGTTTGCAAGTCCCCACTCTTCTTTCCTTCTCACGCACAGTGATCTGTGACAATAGAAATAATGTTCAACCTTGTTTTGTCTTGTTAACAGCATGTGGTTAGAATATTGCACTGCCATTTCAGTAATATTTTTACACTTGTCTCCTACTGTCTTGGCTGGCTGCCAGCACAGTGATTTACGCCTTGTTTGCCTCCAGATGTGATTATTGCTTTTCTCTTCTGGATGAGCTATCTAAATGAGTTCTTCACAGACAAAAATGCTGGAGATCTCAAATCAGGGACTTAAACTAATTTTCAATGGAAACAAGCATAAGAATTCCTAAAGGAACAGAAAACACCTGGACAAAAATTTTACTTCAATAAACAGGTTGAAACTAAATTATCTTGGCTTGTTAAATAATGATGTAAGCTAATAGAGATTCAAAACATGTAACCTCATCTTTTTACATGCAGCCTACTTGTCTATGGCTCTCAGTATACTTAGTAAAACCTCACATCTTTATGGTGGAGAGACAGCTTAAATGAAACATTTTTAGAAGCCTTTGATCTCTTTCTTTTTTCACTCTAAAAATTACTTTAATGCCTAATTTAAGATATGTGGAACTTCAAGGAAGTTAGAATATTATATTACTGATCAGTGTTAGATTTACAAATATCTTCTCCTCACTTTCCCCAAGTGTCTGTGTACAGTAGTTGACCTATATGAATTAAGATCAGGATTGTTGGAATTGAACAAAGACCTAATCCAAACCCAACAGTTTCTATCCTCTCAAGCTTCTGCCCATGCTCCTGAGTTTCTTGGTTTTAAATGTGCATTGCCTCTGACATCAGTATGAATTATATACTAACATAGTTTTCCATAAGATGTAACAAGAAAATGCATTATTAATTTGCAGTATATATGAACATCTTTAGAGGAAATGACTTGAACTCAGACATCTAGAAAATGAAAGTATTATGTATTGACCTAGTGTAATTTGCTATGATGCTGGTAATTTCCTATTCATTTGCCTTGGTACTAGTGAAAAGAGCACTGTATCTAAAACCAGAAGCACTTGTACTGTTGTTTAGAACAGTGCTCAGAAACCAGAAATGGCCAAGGAGACCCACTGCAGCAATATCTGATCAAGCAAGGCACATTCCAGCTCTGTTGCCTTTATGAGTTCAGGGTCAACATATTTGGAAGGCATCTTATCTTCTCTAGCAACAGGAATCATAGAATCATTGAATGGTTTGGGTTGGAAGGAACTTCCAAAGGTCATCTAGTTCAATCCCCCTGCAGTAAGCAGGAACATCCTCTACTAGATCAGGTTACTCAGAGCTTGTCCAGCCTCACCTTGAGTGTATCTCCAGGGATGGAGACTCAACTACCTTCCTGGGCAACCTGGTCCAGTGTTCCACCACCCTCATGGTGAAGAACCTGTTCCTAACATCCCACCCAAATCTACTCCTCTCTAATTTCAAGACATTGCCCTTTGTCCCATTACTCCAAGCCCTTGTAAGCAGTCCTTCTGCAGCCTTCTTGTAGGCCCCCTTCAGATATTGGAAGGGTGCTACTAGGTCTTCCTGGAGCCTTCTTCAGGCTGAACAATCCTGGCTCCCTCAGCCTGTCCTTGTAGGAGAGGTGTTCCAGCCCTCTGATCCTCTTCACGACCTTCCTCTGGACCCAAACTGATACCAATCAGAGCAGTAATGTCCCACCAGCTACAAGAACTTGGTGCTTTTTTACAAAGGAATTGTACCCATTAACCTCTGAAAGTCCCTGAGCAACGGAAAGAGGACTTTTGAAGCTCAAATAACTGAAGAAAACACGAAATAGCAATGTGCATGTCTAGCTTGCAATTCTATTTATTACGAGCAGTGCTGTGTGCCGCTTGTTCTTTAGAATCTGCTAGCCGAGAGCTGCCCAGATCCAGCCCCAATGTCATTGTTTGTATTGTACAGAAACGTGAATCAAGTCTGTCAGCCCTTTGATGTCTATGCCAAGTCAACAGTGCAGTCATCACAAGTACTTATCAAAAACCCCTCCGTGCTGTCTGCCAATGAAGACAGAACAATTTTTGTCCCTTTACTTGTTTTTATCATGCTGTGGAAGATTCCTTTAAAAGTGATGCTTGTTTGTCAGATGGAGAAAATAATCTTGTCATGTGCTCTTCTTAATTACAGATTTTTGAGATTTCACAAAGTTTACATTTTAATTTTTTCACTTCAGGACACAATGTCTCAAAACCCATAAAGTAAATATTAGAGCCAGCATTGTATTTCTCGGTTTTGTTTTTTACTTTGGCAGTTACCTTATAAAATTTCTCTACTTGTGAGTAATTGGATATAGCAAGTCCTTCCAGAAGCAGAGATTTGGGCAGGTAGACATTTACTGAATCCTAAAATGCAGTTAAATACAAGCTATCCTTATCTCTTTATGGAAGAATATTAAGCTGACATTGTCAGTTTAATTTTATCAAATGAATAAATGTCCTTTTGCCCCAGGGACTCTAGGAAAAGGTATTTTGAGTTTTGGTCATTATGCCAGGCATAATAATCTCCTTTCTTCTGAATCAGTCTTAGGGTCTTAAAACAGGAAAAGCAGCAGCATACAGAAAATAATACATTAAAAAAGCCAATACACTTTAATTTTATTGTATATAATGGACAAAAGCTCTGAGACAAAATAAAGCTGTGGGAAAATTCCAGCACTGGAAATCAGGACATCTTTGTTTCTGTATCTAATACTGTTAATCTGGAAGCTTTTGTTAGACACTGGTTTGGTTCTGCACTCTTAAAGTTCAAAACTGAGTAATTGCTGCTGATGTCACAGTTAATGACCAAATGAGAGGGCAGAGACTAGATTTGGATGCCAAGATGAGTTGGTTGCAGATAGATGCAGTTTTTTTGAATTATGCATCTTCTCTGTTTCGTACAGGAGATGGTATGGTCCAGAAGAGAAATCAACAGCTTGGCCTCATTGGTCCAGCCATGTCACATGTCCTTCTTTAGCTATGACCGTCCTCTTCCTTGCAGACATCCCTGGAGATTGTCCCTGGAGATGGTCCCAAGACCTGTCACAGGGCCAATGGCTCCCCGAGTTTCTCTCCCTGCAGGACTCCAGGGATCAGGCAGTGAATAGCCAATTCTAAGCTGCTTTGTGCCTGGGAACTGGCTCAGTGTTGCTAGTGCTCACAATCTGCTTTTCTTGAAGGCTCCCCACCTTAACTGAAATCTCCATTCTTATAACTGATTTATCCCCATATGCTGTAGGGTTAACCTGCTACAGTGTTGGAGAAATTCTTGCTAGCAGAGGACACAGAAATCATAAACATGAGCAACCTGTGCTGGGAATGTCCTTGAGTCCATCCTGGGAGTTAGATATCAGACACAGGGAGCTTCCCCCCACATGCAGCTGCAGGGGGTGGAGTGCATCTGCAGGTGGGCAGAGTTTAGCCAGCCCCAGAGGCTGACCCTCAGATTGTTATGGTATGCTGACCTATTGATGCCTTACAAGTAACTCTGGACCCTCTGACTGTAACCAATCTTGGTGGAGCACGCCTCTTGCTAGAATGCATATAAGTCACTGTATCACAGAAATAAAGTGGATTATGACCATCTAACCATACTGGTGAACAAAGAGTCATCTTCCCATAGCGCTCCACTGGTTTAAACTCCGACACTACAGCAGGTTATTTTCTTCAGAACATGTCTGCACTGAATCTCTCCAATGTCTACTCATGCATTAGGTGCTAAGTATTAACCCTGGAATTAGTATATTTAGATTCCCATCTACAGCCCATTACTCTGACACCTAATAATAACCAGCAACAGTCACATACTTATTCCTTTTATTAAAGCAAACAAAAAAAGCTAACCACATTGCTGCCAGTGACATTTGCCACAGAACTTCAGCTGTATGTTTAGTACAAAAAGAAAAATCAACTGCACCAAGAGCCACTCCCACAAGCCCACTTCCATTGAAATGATAACAAAAACCCCTGTGGCTTTATATAATGCCAATTTGATCCAATTTATTTTCAGTAAGTTTCAGTCAGGAATTAATTTTTTTCCCCTCTGCTTAAAGCATAATAAATAAATAAATGTAATGGATTTATTTGCATTTTTCTCTCAGTTATCTATGATTCATGCTTACATCCTGGAACATAATACACAGATGAGTCATGCAGTGAAACAGCCTCTGCATAGGAAATTACACTGACATTTCAGAGTAACATTGCTTTCCCAAACTGAAACTAAGATGGGCCACTAGCAATCACAGATAAATCTCCATGGAACTAGAGTACTTGTTGGAAAAACCCACTCCCCTCTGTGCATGCAAAACCAGAGCCTGATTCAGTGTATGGTGTACACCCATTAGTTCTGGTGATCCTGGGGAACCTTTCAGGCTAACCGCTTCAGGTTTTTTTTTTTCTAGGAAGAAGATGTCTTCAACTTAGGTGTTCTGATTAAGATCTAGGGGTTATTATCTAGGGTTGTTATCTCTTGGAGCTACATGTACAACTGAAGTCAGGAAGTCTGGCATCAGACTTCATGTCTGGTACATGCAAACTGTTACAGAGCACACACTTAGTGATCTTTAAAAGTGCTGAGAAGACCAAAGTCAGATGTATATGCCAGGACCAGGTCCCACTGAAGTGGAACTGCTGGTGTGACAGTCAGTGGCTGTCCTAAGTTTGACAGGAAGATGAGCATTATCTGCCCTAAGAACTGTGGTCATGGAAGCACACTGTCTAGGGGGATCAAATTGCTACTTATCATACAAAGCATTGTACATTATTGTACCCTCTAAAATTCTGGAGGCTCTTGTGAGATTTGTCATTCCAGACAGGAGGAATGAAGCCCAAGAGTTTCCTAGCCTATTCAGGATACTCCTGAATTATGGAAAGCTTAGAAAGAAAATACCCTATCAACTGCATCTGTTGACTGGCAAATGCATTTTAATTCCCTAGCCTTTTAAATAAATGCTACTCATGTGTATTGCACAACATGCAAGAGGAGGAACTAACATACCAGGATCTGAAGCTTTGTTCTCAAGAGGCTAGATATCATTCAGACTGTGCTTTCTGAGTCCAAATATGAGTAAGCCACAACTTTTCCCAAATCCTGGAAATACAAGACTGCACACCTTTAATTGCTGGTATGTAGTTTAGTTGATTAGTGTTTTCAGAGCATTAGTAAAACTCAGAAACATGAAGACCAGAGTGTATGCATGAGGTATCAGCAATTATGTTATATATGCATCTGAGAATTGTACTTTATTCAAGTCAGGATCTAATCCAGCTCCCATTAAATCAGTGGGAATTTTGCCAATGAAAACAATAGTAACAGGATCTGGCCAAAATAATTTAATCCACCCTCTTCAGCTGCTGTGCTCACAGCAAGAATGTTGTCATTAAGAAGTTTATATGGACATAAATATTCACTTTAATTTCCTAGAGTTTGTCTACTTGCTTAAAATTCCATTTGTGATTAAAAAAAAAAAAAAAGGAGGCATACTGTATTATGGCTGCATTTTAATCACTATAGGTTCAGGAATACATAGAAAAACAGCTTAAATATTTTATACAGATTATATTGCAATCTTGAATTAACAATTCATTTTGAAATTCTTCCTTTCTTCCTTCCTTCCTTCCTTCCTTTCTTTCTCTTTCTTTCTTTCTTTCTTTCTTTCTTTCTTTCTTTCTTTCTTTCTTTCTTTCTTTCTTTCTTTCTTTCTTTCTTTCTTTCTTTCTTTCTTTCTTTCTTTCTTTCTTTCTTTCTTTCTTTCTCTTTCTTTCTTTCCTCTGTTGGCTTATTTTTGTTCTATTGGTTCAGGTTTCCAAGCTGAGGGCGACTCTGATGGGTTTGCATTTTTTCTCCTCTGACTGCATTCTCAAAAATTGTCACTGTGCATGTTATGTCTCCTGCTGTGATTCCATTCCAAGAGGAGGAAAGGTTTAGGGGGCTGTCATGCTAAGACCATATTTAACAGGCTGCTGCAGACTTTTGGCAGATGCAGGACACTAAGACAGGGATGTCTCCAAAAGCTGAAGAGGTTTTGAAAACAATATTAAAAGAGATACAAATCCAGACCCTACTTGTTAGTGCTGTCCATTGCCCATGAACTTCAGGATTGGAAACAATTGATTGTGGTTTGCTTCCATGAGAGCTTGGGAGTGAAATGAGGCAGAAGCAAACCAGACAATATGGAGGCTGGCTGCCATTTAAGAGTAACCATGGGTCTGATAGTACCTTACATTTACAGTGACCATTTCCTGTTCTAGCTAACCTCTAGTGAGGAGGATAATCAAATCTTCCATGCCTCCCTTGCCTTTATTCCATCTTCCTCCTGATGCCCTCACAACCTTGTACTATCATCTCGTCCTTTGTTACTAAAGTCAAAAAGCCATTGAAACCAACTCTTCTCCTCCTTCCTGCCTTCTCCCTCCTGTTTTCTCCCTTTGAGTCTGGCTGTACTTCCTCCTGTTTCTGAATCTTTGTAAATCTTTGGAGGTTAAACTACGGCAAAAATGAACCCTGCACATGTTTTAATGCCCTGTTTTGACTTCACACCAGTATCTAGTATTCTCATTCCTGTTACAAAAGCTGCTGATTTTCCTATCTCAGTTTTAAGCACCAACCAAAAGCAAATCTCTGTGAAATGTGGGTCAGGCAGAGTGGAACACAGGAGCCAGCAAAGTGCCTGCATATTCTGATTGCCTAATGATGCCAATAAGATACTGAGAATTTAGATCCCATCTCCTCATATGGATTTTATCTGTTTCTCATTCTTGCTGGGTTCTTGGATGTGAGCTTTGTGGTGGTATCCAAATTCTTCTCTGCTCTTTCTGCTGACTTTGATGTTGTGGCTCATTTTTGCTTTTCCCTTGTTGTCTAGTGTTGGTTTTTATGTCTGTGTCTGTACTGCAGTGCAGAGATACGTGCATTAGCTATGTATTTCTTTAAAAAGTATTAATACTGTAACTGCAAAGGCTGTTACCCAGGAAATATTTGGACCATTCTGCAGTACATATCTGAATCCTATTAGTGGGTAGTGAAGGTTACACAATTCTCATGCTCTCTCCTAAAAATATTTGGAAGGATTTTATGCATCTCTCTGCAAAACCATTTAATTCTGCATTCTGACTAGCTGGTTATAAAGTTTATTGTATATGAGATTTGGGTTATGAAAAAGAGACAGCAAAATTCAGTGGATTGAATTAAAATCCTGAATAGGAAATGAGATATAAAACGTTCCTCCTGGATATACACTGAGTTATGAGTTCTGTGACTGAATGTTTTTTCTATTTAGTGAATTATTTATTCCAAACAGATTAATTACAAAGACGACTCTGAAAACAAAGCAAGGTCTTTAATGCTACAGTTGCTTGAATTTTCAGTGGGGATGTTGGTGAGTTTTTTGATTACCTAACTTATTGAGAAAATCCATGAATCTTTATTATACTACTTAATGGCCTGGAAACACATTACAACAGCACAGTATCTTATTTATAGCTATAAAGAGTTGAATTACTTTTAATGAGACATTTGCATACAATTATTGCAATCATACTGAAATGGAACCGCTACCTCAGCACATAATTGAGACTTTGACTGAAGAACTCAGGATTTCCCTTTGCAGCTGCTGGAGTAAAGGAAGGTTCTGACCCACTCTCTTGGATGTAGTACATGCACTACCACTGTTTATGGAAGGAGGGAGCCCGTGTTGTTCCAAGTTAAACTGTAAACACTGATTCCCCTGAGAAGACCAGTAGGTTTGGTGCAAAATATGAGTAACTAATGTTTTCACGGATGTCAGCTCTTGTAGTAAGTCTGTTTTCTGTTTCAATTAATATTTTGCATAAATCAGTGTCTCAGTAAAATAAGCAATACCAGACTGAAAAGAACACAAGGCAACGGTAATTAAACCACATGTTTAGTAATGTGCTGAACAAACAATGGGAAAAAATTACTCTTTGGTTACTAAATCAATTGTAATCAACCTCATTCCGCCCACTCATCCACCTCTATAAGAGGATAATACAGCTGTGGATACCAGGAACAAATCCAACAACTAAATTAATAAAACAAAATTGGTGGTTCAGCTCCACATGTTGGCATGAATGTATTACTCCCTACAGCTTTATCTCTACAAACATCTTTTTGCTCCCAGAGGGCACTTAAAAATACATACTATTAAAATAAATAAATTACTCAGCCTTATAATTAGAGCATCTTTTAAGAGTTTCTCTGCCTGCTAACCATCATATTTCAAAGTACTTGACCATTGCTAACAAACTCCATATCTTCAATGGTCAGATGTAACCTATGGGCTTATATTGCTTTAAACTATATAAAGTGAGTAAGTTCTAAGACAGGGGATTCAGTGGCATCAAATGGTTGTGATAACAAGGCAGTATCATTCTGCCACTTTGGTGACAATACCAGATAATACAGGGTTGTCATTCATTAAACCTTCTCTAACAGATGTGGCAGAGGAAAGGCATTTCCTGCCTGCCAGGGTGAAAGGGAAGATGCAAAGGGGTGAGTTTAACATCTTCTGTAATCTGAAGCCAAAAATTATGTTCTTGGCTGTGTGGAAAGTTTGGCAACTGGTCATGGCTGCTGGCTGTTCTGCTGTGGTGTATCGCTTTTTACTGCCAAAAAAGGAGGGGTTCTGATAATTGGAAAATAATTTTTAAAAGTAACTATTTCCTTGCATTTACTTGCAATAAGGAGCAGGGCAGCATCCTTGCAGGCAGCAGGAGAGGCAAGTCATTAAGGCACTGATGCTCATGTACCCTAGGCAGCTCTGCTGTGACTCTGCAAACTAGCCAGAACAGAACCGAGTCACAGGCTGAATCCAGACATTAAATTTTAAAGGTGTTGTTACACACAAACATTGATGGAATACATGCACAGGCTTTTACCATCCTTGCAAACTGCAATATGGGAAAGTCAGCTGAGTTACCAGTGACTCTAGATCTGATTATCTGGCCAAATGCAGCTTTCACATGTGGTATAAAGCATTTAGGAATCCATGGAGGGCAAAAAGCACACAGAAAGTGAGCTTAATGCTTTATTTTATTAACCTATATCTATCAGTCAGTGTTGAATAGTGAATTGTTAATTAAAAATAAATGACATCCCCTTGCCAACTACCTGGTAGTTTTTGAAGAGTAGAGATAGCATAGGGGAATGAAAGAGTGAGAGAAAGAAGCAAAAATTTCTAATTCCTGGGTTGAAATTCCCTGAGGATGATTGTCTGAAGAGGGAAAATCCGGATCTCCAGAGACTATACCTAAAGAATACAAAACTGCATTACTTTTCTACATTTCTTATGTAAGATTCCACTAATCAGGATTTCCTGAGTAAATGAATGTCAGCTAAATCTTAATTTTTGTTGGCTTCCAACAGAGTAGTGATTATTAAATCAAATAAATACCTTCTACAAATAGATATACCCAATGCTAACAGAGTAATTCTTTTTGTAGGAAAAAAAAGCTTTATAGCTTTACTTGTGCTTTATAGAAACATAGAATCAACCAGGTTGGAAGAGACCTCCAAGATCATCCAGTCCAACCTAGCACCCAGCCCTACCCAATCAACTAGACCATGGCACTAAGTGCCTCATCCAGTCTTTTCTTGAAACTGTGTTTTCTTGTTCTGTTGTTGGTTGCCTGGGAGAATAAAGCAACCCCCATCTGGCTACAGCCTCCCTTCAGGTAGTTGTAGACAGCAATGAGGTCACCCCTGAGCCTCCTCTTCTCCAGGCTAAACAACTCCAGCTCCCTCAGCCTCTCCTCATACTGTTCTGTTCCATTCCTCTCACCAGCTTCATCACCTTTCTGGACACATTCCAGCACCTCAACATATCTCTTAAATAGAGGAGCCCAGAACTGGACACAGGATTCAAGGTGTGGCCTGACCAGTGTTGAGTACAGGGGAAGAATAACCTCCCTTGTCCTGCTGGCCACACTGTTCCTGACCCAGTCCAGGATGCCATTGGCTCTCTTGGCCACCTGGGCACACTGCTGACTCATGTTCAGCTACTATCTACCAGTACCCGCAAGTCCCTTTCTGCCTGGCTGCTCTCCAGACACTGCGTTCCCAGCCTGTAGCACTGCTTGGGGTTGTTGTGGCCAAAGTGTAGAACACTTGGCCTTGTTAAATCTCATCCCATTGGCCTCTGCCCACCAATCCAGCCTGGCAAGGTCTCTCTGCAGGGCTCTCCTACCCTCCAACAGATTGACACCTGCTTCTAACTTGGTGTCATCTGCAAACTTACTGATGATAAATAAGTGTTAGTAACATCATTTTTAGTAGATTTTTGTGAACTTGGAAGGTATGTAGAAAGTGTATGTAATTATTACGGAATGAAAATGAAGAATTTGAAGGAAGTACAGAGAAATGTTGCAAGAAAATTAAGATTTGCTTGAAAGGTTCATGTAGACATAGCCAGGTGACTTTTGAAAACACTTCGAGCTCAAAGTTATATTAATGCCTTTATAGTTTTGAAAACCTTGGGTGACATTTTTATAATGAAATCACTTTTAAAAACTATGTGAGTGGCTTGACCAAAACCACAAAATCAGTGAGAGAAAAGTTAAGAGCTGGAAATTAAAGTCCTTATTGTAATTTTTAAGATCATTCTGCCATAATGAACCTCTGTGTGTGTATTGGACTGATTTTTGTTCCAGGTTTCTTGACTCCAAAGACATACAAATGTTGCCAAACTGCCTTGAAGTGCCAGAAGGCTCAGCTTTGAATATTCAGTGGACTTATGCCATAAGAACTGTGGGTAATGAGACATTGAGCAGAGATGTCAGTGGACCTTGTGCTTATATACAGCCACGTTAGCTGAACTGCAAACTGCAGCAGCAAGCTTGTGCTCTCAGGGTACCTGCTTTGAACATTTGGTGATAGAGACAGTAACAGCTAGATAAACCATTAAACTGCATACAGAGAAAGTATCATAGCAAGTAAAAGCAGTCAGCAGCAGTTTGCAACTCTTCAGTGAGAAATGGAATAGGACACGTGCCCTAAAAGCCCAATTGTTTCTTCCAAGATGGCTATCTTATAAGGTGGTTGGAGTAATGCAAAGCCTGCAAGTGATCTTGGCATTGGAATGCAGGGCTAATCGCTTGGTGAAGAATTGCCCTTCTAGGGAAGGAGTGGGGTGCAACAATGCAGATGCTGCTGGCACAAAGGAGAGAGGTTTACTGATGAGAAGCAGCTGGCTAAGGCAAGAACCCAGACAAGTACATATTTCTGTACTAGGCATCATAGGCAAAAGGCTAATAATAATAATAATAAGTCTAAATATTCTCACCAAACCTGAAGGCATTCCAGCGTCCGTAGCAGCCTAACACTTCTTTCATTCCACCTTTACTTTAACGGCAGATGGAGAGTATGTGAAATAAATATTGTGACTGTATGAAATGAATCCAGGTGAACCTGTATCTACAAACTTTGTGTATGGCAACTTGCTCGAGATGTCAGCACTGTGAGCTGGTAGAAGCGGTCACATTTTGTTCGGTGTCATCGGCTGGCAAGCAGCTGAATGTACTGCTAGCAGTCATTTACTGTTACATTTACAAAAGCAATGCCAAGAAGTGCTCACACAAGTGAAGTATGAGAGGCTGCAGGGGATGTGAGTCAGCTATCCTCCATGCAGCCAAAAGCTGCTGCATTATGCATTGCTGCCAGTGCACTTGAGGCACAGTACCACTCCAGAGGGACACTGGTTACTACTGGGATGGCAATACTGGAGTTGCTGCTACACCTTGTTCACTGGCACCCTGTTAGTGGGTGGCTGTAATGCCACTGTGCCACAACGCCTCTCAGCTTTCCCAAGCTGTGCTTTGATCCACTGAAAACTTTTGTGTCTTGTGGTGGTGCACTGTGGAGTGAGGGGTGCTCAGGGGACCATCTGATTGTCTGCTGGCTAGACTGGCAAACTGAGATGTGGGGTATCAGCTGCTTCCTAGGAGTGGAAACATTGTCCTGCTGAAATCGCATCAAGCTCAGTGGTCTTGAAGAGTGTTTATATGCATTCTAAGCAGAGTGAATCAAACAGAAGTAAAGGGCAAAGAGAACAAACGTTGACTTCATCAAGATTTATAACATGTCAAAACCCAGGAGAAGAAATTACAATAATGATCTAGCAGATGAAAATAAGTTGCTCTGCATTACTAATGGGCAGTTTACATTACAGAGCCACTACTCCGTATTACACAGTATGAATACATTATACAATGTCCTCCCTATCTCCGGTGGATAAATAACATTAGCACAAAGCCAAGATTTATGGCAAGAATGAATCTCGCTCTATCACTCTTTTCCAACTCAGTTTCTCTAAGTATTTCTACCATGTATGAACTAGCCAAGCTAATTCCTGGACTAACTCCCTTGGCTCCAGTGGAAGCACTCCAAAGATGATTTTGTAGCTGTACACTAAAATAGGTCATACATCGAATAGATGGATGTTATAAAACAAGTACTCATGCTAATTGACAACAACATCATCTCATCACCCAAGAGCAAGTGGATTCTTTCTCTGTTAAAGGCCAGTCAGTTCTTTTGCTTTCCTGTTGTTTGTATTCTAAAGCAAGCAGCTCCTTGAAAACCACTTTTCCTTTCATCTGGAAACACACTCTACTTCTGCTCATATTTTTAGACTTGCTATAGGCTAATGAGACTTTCCTTGATCTGGCAGAACATGTCTGTCCTCTTGCAACTGAAGATCTCAAAGCTCATTACCAATCTTATGCCTTCTAACACTGGAAAGGTAAACCAGACATTTAAAAAATATTTAATAGGAAAAAAAAATCATAGAATCACAGAATGGTTTGGGTTGGAAGGGACCTCCAGAGGTCATCCAGTCCAACCCCCTGCAGTGAGTGCACCCTCCACTAGATGAGGTTGCTCAGACCCTTGTCAAGCCTTACCTTGAATATCTCCAGGGATGGAGGCTCAATTACCTCCTGGGCAACCTGTTCCAGTGTTCTACCACCCTTGTGGTAGAGAATTTATTCCTAACATCCAAGCCAGATCTACTTTTCTCACTGTCCCTCATCCTATCACTCCAGGCCTTTGGAAACAGTCCCTCTGCAGGCCCCTTTCAGGTACTGGAAGGCTGCTGTTAGATCTCCCCAGAGCCTTATCTTCTTCAGGCTGAACAACCCCATTTCCCTTAGCCTGTGTGGCTGTTTGAGCTGATCCTCTAGCTCAGACACAGGGGAAAGATGAACACTCCAGGGATAGGC
Source organism: Pogoniulus pusillus (assembly GCF_015220805.1). NCBI lineage: Eukaryota > Metazoa > Chordata > Aves > Piciformes > Lybiidae > Pogoniulus > Pogoniulus pusillus. The sequence continues at coordinate 34,490,167 of NC_087269.1, forward strand.
CACATAATGGCAACAATAGATAAATTAATATAATTTCATTGGAGCATCAAGAACTTAATGTCTAGAAGCACAGCTTGTCCTCCCCCTTTTCTCCTGCTGGCTTCTGCTGCTTCAAGCTTCGCCTATCATCCCCGGCTGCTGTTTTGGCTACTGCTGCTTCTGCTGCTTCGCCGCCGCTTGACCCCTCCCCCATCTCCCTTAAGGTTATTGTATTGTTTTTTTTTCTTCCTTCTCTAGTTATTATTTCTCTTTGCATTGTTGTACTTACACTATTAGAAATACAGTTTCATCTTTCCCTAGAGGATCAGCTCAAACGGCCACAGCCTGTCCTTGTAGGAGAGTGTTCTAGTCCCCTGATAATTTTTCTGGCACTCCTGTGGACTCAGTCCATCAGGTCCATGCCTTTCCTGTGTTGAAGGCTCCAGAGCTGGACATGGAACTCCAAAATTCTACTGGGTTTAGAGCACTTGAATGTTGGGAATGGTTCTTGTACATTCAGACAGCAGCTGCTCCTTCTGGTGGAAATCTGAACAGTGCTTGGTGAACTGGGTCTCTAAATGAACTTCATGTTCAGCGTATTGACAATTTACTGTGTTCCTGGATCTGCTGTAAGAAGCTATTTTCTTTGTAATATGTGTTTCAGATCACTGCAGAATGATCACATCATCATACAAATGATCAATGCTCTTTTAAATCCATGAGGAACCCAAATATAGAAGATAACTGCATATGCACAATTTCAGAATTATGAATGGGAGATGCTGCTAGAAGGCTCATAGGAAAATCCTCATACATACCGAGGTGAGAAAAACATCTTTATAGTTTGAAGACTTCTGATATTTTTTTTCCAGAGAGCCCCACAGCATTAATAAATATGAAAAAGACACACACACACAAAAAAGTCAAAGTTATGTTAATTATGCATGTACAAAAGTCTGGGAAATGTAGGAAATCTTGAAAATATGAGAAAAGAGTTTGGTGTTCTATTTAATATTTAATTTCATGGACACTCCTCCCCTAATTAACAGAAAGCTAGATTGTGCCTGAGTTTTTTAAGATGGATAGGGACTAAATATGAACACTTTCAATCTTAAAGGAATAAAATTAAGAAAATGGCAAGCAATCAGAAACAAAAGTTACATTACGTGCCTAACTATTGTGTCTATGTGGCCACTACTCCTCCTATTGTAATGCACAAGAGGATTTGAAAGCATTTAGATTTGCTTTTTCAGCTGACAATCTGCCGCAGGTGCTGTGCTATTATAAATAACTATTCAGCTGTTATGCATTATTGTCTAAATCACCATTTTGAACCTGAAGAAAAAGCTGTACAGACCATAGATCAAATCTCAGAAATTGGCTCTTGTTTATAATGTAGTTATTTTAAAGGAAGAAAATACCCAAGAAATCAAACTTGCAAAGAATTTTAATTATGCTACTTGTTCCTAGGAGCAGTATTACAGTTTTGCATTTCAGCACTGTGTGCAGAGGAAATGAAATGCACACCACCTGTTAACAATACAGACTCTGATGAATGTTTGGCTAAAAATTGGCTTCTGATTATTTTTTAAATTATACAAGATGGAGAGAAAGAAGCTTGAGTCCATTTTTCCACAACCAGACAAATATTATCAACTTAGCATAATGATTTACATTTTATTAACATCAGGTGAAATCACATTGAGATTTTTTTTGATTGGTACAGAAACAATTATTACTTTTATCATTATTACATAAGTGATAATGGGATTCATGAATAGCAGCAAAAAGTGTAGGCAAGACTGAAAAATGGTTTCCATTATAATCCCTTACTTGCAGCTTGTGATTTTTAGTTTTCATTTGGCATCAAAAAATTACATGGCTGAGTTCAACTTAAAGAAATGCTTTATTTGGATTGCATTCATTTTTTCCATATTCTCAACAAAATAACATTTTACTGCATCTTTGAGAAAAAAAAAAACAACTGCTTCTTTTATATATATAAACTGCTCAGTTACAGTTTATACTTTAAAATGTGGCAGAGGCAGTTAAAATTTAAACAGTAATTTATCAGGAGTAATGTCCTTTTTGGCTTAGATAACATGGAAAAGGCAGTTACCAAGAAGTAGGAGATAAAACTTAGTTTTGTGTAGAAAAGTCTGTAATCATCTCTTGAAGCTAAATATGGTACAGAAGCTTGATCTTTTTTTAATCAAGGAGTTTTAATGTATACATCAGATGAAGTAAAGAGGAAGAAATCACAGTTGAAAGAGCATCCTCAGTCCTCCATTTCTGAGACTTTGCATTTTTACTGCCTTTACATTCTTGCTAATTTTATTAATAAGTAATGGTTTAGTCCTACCATCCTTCTGCAGGCTGAGCTCCTCTAGATTTTGCTGTAAGTCGCTGAGCGGTTGTCCGGCTCAGGTGGGTGCAACGCGTAGTTAAGGGAGCTTTGGACTAAGTAAGATAATGAGCGAGTGCCTTGCTGGTTCTGAGCAAACCAAAAGGTTGAGAACAACTGGAAATATCACTCATCAAGCCTAACAAAGCCTTGTGCTTCTGAAGACAAATGCTATCACTGCAGGGTTCCCAGGGAACAAAGGAAGTTGTGGCCTTCACAAAGTACACAAATGGAAGAAATACTTTGTATGCAAAGTCTGACTCATAGCTCATGTAAAGAATACAACAAACTTCTTAGTCTAATTCATTAACTCTAAATAATGTCCTTTCAAATGCCATCCCCAGAAGCAGTTTCTCTTGGAGCTGTTTTTTAGTCCTTTTGCTACAGATTGTTTTAAAAGAATTATGGGAAATGACAACAGCAGAACCAAAGTTCGATTTTTCACAGATGAAACTACAAAATGCATGGAGTAATGTAATCCAGTCAGACAAGTGAGTAAATTATATCATAGTTGCAACAATGCACCACTTGCTGAATATCAATGAGGATACATTCCCTTCTTGAGAGTAAAAATTATATTTGTTGTTAATGTAAATGGTTCTGAATGTTCCTGACAGTATGCTCACAGATGCCAAACTGCATTAAAACTTGAGCAGAATCTTGTATGTTTTGTTTGCAAGGAAGAGGAAGACTATGTTAACAGATGTTAAAACAAGGAGAGTGATTCATTTGCATGTTTTGCCATAATGAGATTCCATTAACTTTTATCATCTTCCTTCAAATTTCTCTTTAAGCAAATGAGAAAAGCATAAGCTCATTTTCAAGGAACACAGTCAAACAGTGCTCCAAGGTTTGCTTCTTAGGGTAAGCACATGGGTAACTCTGCTTCCTTTGAACCTAAATATGCCATCGTTCTTCCTAACTCAACAGTCACAAATATCAACAGAGTATGTCTGGCTGTTGAAGTTAAGGGAAAGGGTAGTTCATGTGAGCTGTAGCCCAGCCTGGCCCTCCTTCAAACTTTGGGCTCCAAGAGATTGAATAACTCAAGAATGGGTTAGACTACGTAAGACTAATTAAACTTTCACTTTCCAAGAGGCTAACTTTATGTTCTGCCTCAACTAAATCAATAAATTACTTTGATAAATATCTTAGGGAAGCATCTGACCCCTGTTGTAGAAAAAATCCGTGGATGTCCCACATGACATTGCAGGCAGAGCAGTTAAAGTGATATTCTTAGCACAAATATATGTGTTGGCCTCAGGTCTTCTGCTCAATGAGTTTTATTTTTACTAGGAGTAATATACTTAAGCTCTCTAGAGCTCTGCAAATTCATTTTTTACATACAACTACATAATCTTTTTGGAGTGAATATGAACATTAACTCCTCCTTGCAGCTCTCTATAAACATCTGCTTGCACAGCAGATATTTCAAATTCAGAATCCAGGAAGGAAAGTGCTCCCAGGACTGATCACTGAGTTATATACCCTTTTATTTTAATGTACTCTGCCAAGATGAGTCCATAACCTCAAATGAGTCAGGGAAGAAAAAGGGAAGAGCAATAACAAACAGCTTCATCGTAATTTTAACCATATTGCCTAGTGATCACAGAATAACCTTTATGCTTAGATATTTAAGGAGACTACATGGACACATTCTTCCTGAGCATGCTCATCCACTCATTGGGATTTGTACTTAGTGATTCCAAGCACATGAGGAGGACACATGTGTGCCGTCTACCCTGATTTTATGACTTTGTTCTGGTGGCAGGGACAGAGGGGTATTTTTGCTAGATTGCATTGTGACAGATTTCCCTTGCTTGAACAGACCTCACTCTAAAACGGAGCTGTGCTTGTCATTCTGACTCTCCAGGTATTGCTGTTACAGTTGTGAACCTGCTCCAAGACATCACTTAAACATTATGTTATATGCCAGTAATTCAGGCTTGCCAGTCCCTCTTAAATAAGAAATATCAAGACACCTTGGAAGTTGTTTGTGTAAAAACAAGCAAACTGTTCACAAATACACAGAGACAAAATACAACTGGAAATTGTGACAAGCTTAAAGTTGCATGCAGATCCAGGCTGCCATAAAAGTCACAGGGCTTTTTCTTTCTTTTTTTTTTTTTTTCCCCAAAACATGGTTTCATAATCTCCAGTGTATGAGCCAACATGTGCCATGGGTAATTATAGTCTCTCTATTGAAAATCCTTGCAATTCCAGTTGGATGTATTTTTTTCACTTACTGCCCTAAATTGTTCTATGTTATTCTAAAAGCTGGTTAACATCATATGGAGAATCAATAGAGCTTCATAACAAAGACATCAGAGAAATAAAATATGAAATCTCTGAAAGAAATGATGTTCCCATTTCAGAGCAAAAGGGCAAGAACAATGGAATCTGTGAATTTATATTTTCTCACAGGTTTTGCTGTGTTATCAAGATGTAATAATAGTTGCAGGCTTTTACACAGTTGTGCCTTTTTATGTTCTTTGGTCTGCCAAAGGTTCAAACTCAAAAGTGAAGTTTTGACTCTCAAAATTAAATTTGAAGACAGTCTGCCCAAAAGACAAATCTTTTGTGTGCATTTTAATACTCCAGTTCATGCAAACTTAACATTAATGGTAATTCCTATCTTTAAGAAAGACACAGAGAATCAGAGGGAATCTGAGCTCAAAAGATAGTCTGAAGAAAAAATATATACATATATATTATAAAAATACACAATATAACTATATGTAAAACTGTACTGAACAACTTCTGTCCCTATTTGCCATCATGATGTATTATATTGTTTAATCTGAGTTATTCCTTCTGGTAATTTTCCTTATTACATTAACTGCTGTGTTCTGTACAGCTTTGTTCTCTTGAAGAATGTAGCTCCCAGTCTACGACTGGCTGCCTTCCTATACACTCTCAATAAACCCAAGTACCTACATTAAACTTATTTTAAATTGATTGCTCATTCTCACCAGCATACAAGACTTAAAAAAGCCAATTCCTGTCCCAAGAGGCTTAGAGTGACTCAGTTGGTTAGAACTGGTCTCGTCTTGCATTTGGGAATTCTTAGTGCTTTATTCTGGTCTGCATGCTGATTGTGAGGAGTTCTTCAGATAAGATTTTGGTTTTGTTTTAGCAACTGATGACTGTGACCTTGGGTGTCGGTAGTCTGAAATAGCTGTGCCCTAAATTATCCTTATTGTTTTATCTTATGCATCAGGTCTCATAGTTTAGATTCTTGAATTGTCAGACAAGAGAAAATCCTGAGTTTTCTTAGCTCGTATTGACAGCATACTGCAGTGTTATATGGTCATTCACATTCTTGCTACAATGTAATACATAGCAAGGCATTGTCTTGAACTACTGGGTTAAATAAATCTGTATTTCTCGAAGTTCTTGTTGGCAAGAAAAGATAGAAGTCCCCTAGAGATGGACTACATATCTTTGTAAGTCTTTTCTATCTATTTTTCAGGATTTCTATGAACCTCAATTCAATTTCTTGGCACTGGATATAGCAGTCTTTTGGCTAAGATCAAGCATAGAATCAATCTAATACTTGCTTTTATCGTCTACTGAGCCACTTCTCTATGAGGAGAGAATAATGTGATCATTGATAAAGTGTATTTTACTTCTTCTATTTCTCAGTATGCACATTGTTTTGAATAATTGAAAATTTGTGATTTGCTATATTTAACTCATACTTTCTTATTGCCAGGCTAAGTACTAATGTTGAAAATCTCTCAAAATCACTATCAAATCATAGGGAAATGTTCCCTTCTAATTAATTAAAACAGGGAGAAATTCTGAGCTAGACTGCATTAAAGAATGGCAAGTTTAAAGAAGAAAGTGGCAGCTTCTTTCCCTAAATAACTCAGGACTCTGTCCATCGAGCTGTTAATACACTGACATGGTTATCTCTGGTATTTGCATCTTTCTTCAATTGGATATTGCTTGAGAAATGACAGAATTAACTTTTGGTTTTAAAAAACAGTTTCTCTGACAACCTGGGATTTATATGCTTCTTTTTCTAGTACATAATCACACCATGATTTTTTCTCTGAAGATGCACAATATGTAAAACAGAAAAGCATTACCTAGAGGGAATACTGTTCCCTGGGTAGAGTATCTGCAATGAATGTTGTAAACGAGCCAGGAGAGCATGATTAATTGCTATGTTAATGCACCGCGGTACAATAATGCATTACTCTTTATTGAGCCATGTAGCATTAATTCACTGTTGCTTTCACAAATTACCCATTTGTTACTAAGAGGGTCAAACCCAAATACTATGTGCAAGATCTCCATACAAGCTCACGTTTCCTTGATCCTTGGTCCCACAGGGAAAGAATATAAGCAATTTGCTGCTGTCAGGACTGGCAGCCAGGGGAGCTCTGTGTCCATCTGATGTTGTAACAAGCAAGGCTCCGCTAGGAATTTCCATCTGCTTTTCCTCCTGAATCTGCCTACATATAATTGCTGTGCTTTGTGATGCTCAACTAAAGGTGAGTGGGAACATGTTTGCAACTGAATATTTCCATAGGATCTCTAAAGCACAAGGATGTGTGAGTAGGTTTGGAGTTTACAAAAGCTTTATTTTTTTTTCAAAGAAGGCTTCTGGAAATTCATTCCTTTTCTCAAATTCTACCTCTACAAACAAGTAACAAAATCAGATTAAATCACCTTGGTTACTTAGACTTTGGAGAGCTCACTGGAATATTTTGGGGCCTTCTTACAGTAGCTGGTTTTGTTCCAGTTGCAGGTGACCTCCACTATAAAAGCCCTGTAAAGCTTCATGTACGGCTATGACCTTCTTTCCTCTTCTGACAAGCACTTGCGTGGTACAAATGAGCCTGGTCTCTCCTCGGGAAATGGGAATATCACAAGGAAAAGGAAAGTATTTCTAGGAAGACAACAGTGTAGTTCCTTGTGCAGGAAGCAGCTAGGAGCTGCTATATTCATGATGCTTCAGGGCATCATTAGCAAAATGAAAATTTGAGGATGTCATGGAAGTTGAGGAGTAACCAATTCTTCACCCAGCTCCTCCCAGAGCTAAGCATAAGTAGGCTATGTGGTTATCTTTAATACAAGTAGGCTAGATGTGTCCCAGGTGCTGTGAGCTGAGAGCTTTCATCAAAGAAAGAAAGAAGAGGAAATTGTTCCTTCCAAGATATGAAGGTGCTAGGTGGCAGTAGTGTTGTAAAAGCAGCCTCAGAAACCTGGATTTTGATTGTTTCTCACATAAGTAGAACAGCAGGTACTGTGTAACACTGTGTAAAGCCAGGTTTTCAAATATGGTCTGTTTAAGCATGCTGAAAACAGACACTTCCAGTGCACCTTTGCACCTAACAGAACTACACCAGTGGACAAGGAGCTCTATAGTAGGAGCAGTTCTCTGCCCTGGAGTGTATGTGACCATTAGCAATCACAGGAAATCTACCACTGTTACCTGCAGTAGGAAAGGACTAGATCAGAGTTTTAAGTTAGCCACTTCTGCGTTACCACTTACAGGCCCAGCATTTGAAGGAAATAAAATGCTGCCTTAAGTATATGCGTACCAATATGGCTTTTGTAAGCACAAAGAATCTATATGAAATTAGAAGGAATGACCTTAGTGCCATTGTTCAATCTTCCAGTCTTCTTGGTTTGTCTTTTGGGTTGCATAAGAAAGAATACAGCCCTCTAATACTGAGAAAGAGAAATGGAAATAGCTCCTTCTAAGGGCTTTGAGCCTCCCTGTCTTTTTCATTGAAAACATTCATGGAAGCTGGTGGGCATTTTCAGTACCAGAGGAATGCAAGGTTAAGTCACCAGCTTGCCTGTTATAACTAGGTAACATGAAAATGAATGTACACGTTACACTGCATCCAAATATCACATTTAATTCCCCACATTTTACACCTTACTGCATGCGGTGCTTGCAGCTCTGAATAATGTTCTTATTTGGTTAGATTTATACAGACAGTAAAAGGGGAAGTAACCACAGCTGTACTGCTGTCAGCTACAGAGCATGGCACAAATTGTAGGAATTCACAGTGTGGGCTCTACACAGAGCTAAGCAATTCTTTAGACTACTATGAATAATTCTACAAAACACTGCAGGACCTAGCTCTCTGAAACTCATTCAAACAGATCTCTGACTCCTTTTGGAAGCATGATCAGTGTATGCGTGTCACTGAGGGTCAGGCTGTTTGAGCAGGAAAAGGAGTTAGGTACATGCTGAATCTCACACTATACATCAAAATCGTGGAGGGTAATGGGCAGGTTGTCACTTCTTGTGATCCACATAAGGCATAGACACTGTACTTACGGGTTTGCACAGTTTAAGAAAATGATGTTTACAAACTTCAGAAAGTGGCAAACTGCTCAAAAACAGTAGCAGACCTTGAAACAGCTGCAGAAATCCCAGGAGGTCCTTGCTTTATGTGGGGCACCACAAAGAAATTGTTTTGTTATGCCAGCTCCCTCAGCACATCAATAAACTTTGCAAAATAAGTTAGCTTTTTCTTTATTCTCAGTACTGTTCACTCGCCAAATGCTTGCATTTTGTCTGATCTTGCAGCTAAGTGCTATTACTCTGAATTCTTGCTGCTGCTGCGAACCTGCATGCAACACAAAGCTAAGAGAGAAAATGTTTCAGCTTAGCTTAGTTTATTAGTCTTCCAAGTTCAAAGAAAAATATGAAGGAATAGGGCAAAGAGAAGAAAACAGAAATATGTATTGTAGGAAAAATGCAATCCAGTCTCTACATCTTCCACTTACTGTAGTTTGTAAATGACACCTAAATTATATATAAAATACAAACATTTAAGCCTAGATCCTTAGCTGGAGTAACTCTACTCCTCTATCGGTCCTAATTTACACCTGCTGACAACTGACCTACAATAATTAGTGCTGACATTCTTGGACTGTATTTAGGTTCATGTATTTAGTTCAGACCACAGTATCACAGCGATGTGGTTTTCAGGAAGCTGACAACGTCAAGATGTTGTTAGGGTAACTGCAGAGATGACTGCATGATGCTATCCTTGTTACTGTTATTCAAACAATGCTTGCAGTAGTTTCGGCGCTGTTTGGATTAGGCAAACTGCGAGATCAACATTAAAAGAGGCATGGCAACATTGCCTCATGGTGTGTGATGTTCCTGAGGAATTGCCTTGAGGCGGTGGTCACTGGGCTGGGAAGGCAGCCAAGGGCAGTGGCTCTGAAGTGGCATGGCCCTTGGGAGGAAGAAAGACCTCAGGCCTCCTCTGCCACCTCCTCACAGAACTCGTCCTCTCACAGACTCTGTGGCACCGAATTTCAGCAAACCATGTCCTTACACTCCTGTGCCCTCCACACAAACTCCACCTGTGATGTTTGCTGTGTGCACGGTGCAGATCATACAGTTCACTCTGTGTGCCAGTGACTGTATAGACCTGCTGCAAGAACGGACAGGGCCAAGTGGAGCCATTAGCAGATGTATTCTTCCCCATGCAGGTTCCTTCCCGGGTGCGCCTTCGGCCAGCCTGCTCCGAGCCCATGGACAATGCTGGGCTACTCTGAAGGCACCTGCCATAGAAGCCCACCGTCTCCCTGCGCCCGAGCCACGGCTGTTGTGACAGCGCTGCGGAGGACAGAGGCCACTCTCAGTCCCCGCAAGCCTATGGGACACCGCCCAGGTGAGGGCCCCGAGGAGCCAAGATGGCGCCCGGGCAGGGCGAGCGCAGGCGGTAGGACCCCGGGCGCAGGAGCGAGAGGCCGGGTCCCGCCTCCGTTCCCTAGGCGACGACAACGCCGAGCCTCAGGCGACATGGCGGCTCCAGGGCAGGTACTCCCCTCCGCGGCGGCTCTGCGCGGCGTGCTCGGGGTGTCGCCTGCCTTTCACTGGTGCTGGCTTAGCCTGGCGGGCTGCGCTGCCTGCGCCTTACTGGTGGCCGTTCCTCAGCGCCTTCTCGCCCCTTCTTTTAACGTTAGGGTTTGTATTTGTACGTTTGTTAAGCTCCAGCGAAGGTAAAAAGCGTGGAGTGCTCGAAATGCAGGGCGGGTACAGATACCTGCGACCGCTGCGTCCGCAGGAGAGCGGGAAGAAACGAGCGGAGGTCTCGGCAGCACAGGCCCGGCCGCTGCCTTCCCGCGCCTGGCCTGGCCCCTGAGCGGCAGCCGGTGAGAGTCTCACCCTGCTTCCCCGCCTGCCGCCGCGCTCGGCAGTGTTCTGTCGCTTGTGGCCTCGCGTTTTTAAGCTTGTGGCTATGTCTTGGCTTTTTCATGGCGGTAGAAGTGTCCTGATGTTTAACTGTTGAGCAAAAGGCACGCATTTTTCCTCCAAAGAACACTTAGGATGTGGATGTGCCCAGCACCATCACGGTTGTGTTTCTCACTTCTCATTGCTTTAGGTAGCCAGAGTGCTCCAGAGGATTTTGCAAGTCCGCATCGTTCTTTTTAATGCTTGACCTTTGTCCTTGGCTTGGCCTCCTCCCTGTTATTGGTGTTTTGGGTTTGGGGTTCTGGTTTGGTTGGTTGGTTTGGTTGGTTTGCTGTGTTTTGTGCATTTCAGTTCATTTTGATTTCTGACAGGCTGTACTTCGAGAGAAATACTATTTAATTTACTCTTCCCCCCCAAAATATGAGGTGTGTCACCTCAGACACGATGCCTCTCCATGTAGTTGTAGCTACTACGAGGTAATTTTCTCCTGGTTGAAATGCTTTGTAGTCTTAAATGGGTTAGACTATTTTGAGAGGTACCGTGACTGTTTTGGAAGTGAAAAACCACTGTCAGCCAGCGTAAGGGTTGCATCTGTTGGTGCAAAGCTACCCAAGTGACTGTTGGTACCAAAGGTGAACATTTACATTCCTTAAATAAATACATCAAGTGTGTTATTGCATATTCTAATGCTTTCTGAAAAATAGATGCATTTCCCACTGTATTCTCTGTAAATATTTTGGCAGTTGGAACAGCGTAACACTGGGGTGATGCAGTCAGATCACAGTGAAAGGATACAAGGTGTGCTGTATGGGAAACGACAGGCTGTCAAAAATACACTGTACATCCCTTTGAAATGTACCAGTGAAATTTGTGTCAGTTTTACTTCATGGCTTTGTAAAAGGAGTCTTTAGAGGAATTCGATGGACATTTTTTTTTCCAACGTATTTTCTGTTCCTTATGTAATCTGTGCACAAGAAGTAACCTTTGTGTTATTTGCTACTATCCTTCATGATTTATTTTTACTGTAAACTCTGTGGAATTGTGCTTTTTTGTAAATGATCCAGTCTCCACTTTTGGCTGAAGTTGGCTTTGCATATGTAATCTGTAGGGAACACTATATTTTGCCACTATTTTTGATAGACTTTTTCTTAGCTCTTGAAACAATTCTTTTGTTTTAAATATTTTTCTACTTGTTCTGACTTGTAATTACCTTCAGCAAACAACATTAAAAAAAATCTAAATCTTGATCATAGCTGCTTTATTTTTAACACCATTTCTTCCAATAAGTACTCTGCAGCTGTGAAAACATCAGTGAAGTTTAATGTCATAATACATTTGGTCATCCATAAATCTTACTGTTTGGACTGAGATTTTTGAAACCCATTTTATTTTTAAAAGCACACTATCAGCATCTGTTGTGTATGAGGGTCCCCTGAAAAAGCTTTTCTTCCATATCAGTTTTTATCTTCTACATTTGGCATATCTGCATATTTTGCCTTTGAATGTAGTTGAAATTAGTGTTACTATTTTTATTTCTTCATTTATTTGACAACCGAAGAAACATTATGACTAAAAATAGGAACTGTTGGGTTTTAAGTTCCCATTGTGGTAGTGGACAAGTGAAGCTTTTTAAAAACAACTGGGACCAGCGAATGCATTTCTGTTTCTCACTTAACTATTTATGTAGACAGCTTCAAGATTTTCTGTTTCTGCTGAAGTATTTGACAGCTTGATAACGAAATGTGTATAATAATACAAATAACAGCCTGTGTTGCTGGTGTGGTTGTTGCTTTTGGTTTGGTGATTTTATTTTTTCTCCTATTTTTTCATTTTGATTAAAGTTGTAACTGATGCACAATGCACTTTCAGGATACATCTGTACTGCTGTCAGCAGTATTGCTTAGACAGACGTAGCTGGGCTAGCTTTAAATGAACTAGCTCAGATACTGAAAACTAGCTGGCTGTGGCAGCAAAGTTTAGTCCAGTCTAATCTTCCTGATGAAGTAAGGAAAAGGAGGGTCTTGGGTTCCTTATACTGTTTGCTATAGTTGAAGAATGCTAGTAAGCTATTCATTTGTGAATATATTTCTGAATGCTGTGATTTTGTAAAGCATGGTGTTGTGCTGTTAAATGCAAATAATAATACTGTATTGTTGAATTGAGTGTTAGTCTGCTTGAGGGTAGGAAGGCACTGCAGAGACATCTGGATAGGTTAAATTGATGGGCTGAGGTTAGCAGAATGATGTTTAACAAGACCAAGTGTCAGGTCCTGCACTTTGATCAGAATAACCCCAAGCAACACTATAGGTGTTGGAAAGAGTGGCGGGAAAGCAGGCTGGTGGAAAAGGATCTGAGGGTGCTGCTGGATGGGCAAGCTGAACATGAGCCAGCAGTGTGCTCAGGTGGCACACAATCCCTTCCTCTCACTGTTCAGTGAATAAGACATTGGCTGGACAGTTGCATCCAGAGGTCTTGATGTCTAGATGGAGATTGGTGAGACGTGGTGTCCCTTAGGGGTCTGTACTGGGACACCACAGTTATTTAATATCTTCATCAGTGATACAGATGTTAGGATCAAGGCACCCTCAGCAAGTTTGCAGATGATGCCAATCAGAGTGGGGTGGCTGATATGCCAGTGGGATGGGATGTCATCCATAGGAACCTGGCCAAGCTAGAAAAATGGACCCAGATGACCCTTACAAGGCCAAGTGCAGGGACCTGCACCTGTGCCTGAACAATACCCATTATCAATACAGGCTGGGGCAGAATGTGATAGAGAACAGCCCTATGGAAAAGGCCTAGTTGTATTGCTGGACATAAGCAGGCAATGTGCACTTGCAGCCCAGAAAGCCAATGGCATCCTGAGCTGCATCAAAAGAAGTGTGGCCAGCGGATTGAGTGAAGTGATTCTGTCACTGCTGTGGTGATACCTTCACCTGGAGTACTGCATCCAGCTATGGGACCCCTAACACAAGAAGGACATGGATGTTATGGAGCAGGTCCAGGGGAGGGCCACAAATGTGATCAGGGGCCTGGAACACCTTTCCTGTGAAGATGGGCTGATAGAATTGGGGCTGCTCAGCCTGGAGAAAAGACAGCCCCAAGGACACCTAATAGTGGCCTTCCAAGACTTGAGGGGGGCCAACAAGAAAGCTGGGGGTGGAAAGGCCTGGAGCAATAGGACAAGAGCCAATGGTTGTAACCTGGAGAATGGTTTATATTGGACATTAGGAAGACATTCTTTACTATGAGGGTGGTAGAATACTGGAAGATGTTGCCCAGGGAGATGGTTGAGGCTCCACCCCTGAAGACATTCAAGGTCAGGCTTGATGGGCCTCTGAGCAACCTGATCTCGCTGGGGATGTCCCTGCTTATTGCAGGGGAGTTGGAGTATATGTTACCTAGAGATGCCTTCCAACCCAGTGCATTCTGTGATTCAAACAGAGAGGGTTTTTTGTAATTTGGTATTTAACTGCATCACTCTTCTGCTAATATTTTCTACTTCATGGTGGTTTGTGAACACTGGCCAGGAGGTTGAAGGAAGATCTTACTCTTTTGGCTTAGAATATCTGGTTTGGTCTTTTGATTGCATGTTGTTGACAATGGGTGCCCAAAGCATTTGGAATAACTTATTGGACAACCAGAGATATTTTATACATTCGAAACAGCTAAAGATTTTTGTGAAGGGAAAAAAACCCAACACAGTAACAAGTAACACTCTAGCCTATATTAGAATAGGTTAAGTCTACTGCTGAGAGTGTGTATTGGTAGGATTAGATGTTTTTTTTCCCCAGCACATAAGGATATTGTTGCCAGAATTAACTAGCCTTAGATTACCTTAGTCACTACAGTTAACAGTAAGATGAACGTTAAATTCTTGGACATCAGTGCACATGTATAGAAAATAACTTCTCTTTGAACTTCCAGTGCTGGCTGAAGGCAACAATTGAAAGACAAAACAGTATTCAGTCAAAATAATTAAAACATTTAAGTTGTATGTGTGGAGGTTCTGCCCAACCTACCACAATCATGGACCTTCACTACTATTTTAACTTACAGAAACACTGATAACTTTAAAAATTATTTTTCTAAACTATGTACATTCTCTCACAGTTCCTCATCAGTATTTCTTATTATCTAATATTCTGTGCTTGTTCTAGTTGGTAGTAGGCCACAAGTCCATCTTTATAATGAGTAGTAGCAAATATAGGACTGCATTGGTGGGGGTATGTTGCAACTGGGAATACCAGCGGGGTGTTGAAATGGTGAAATGAGAAGAATTTACTTTGCCATGTAAATTGTGGGATTTTGAGGGGTAGATTACAGATAAGAATCTGCATACTGAGTTACAAGACCTTGAGTATCTCTGAAGTTTGAACTGCAAACTTCTGTTGGTTGAAGAATTGTAAAATGGCTTAGGTTGGAAGGGACCCTTAGAGATCATCTGGTCCAACCTCCACACCATGGGGAGCAATGACTTTCAACTAAACTTGGCTGCTCAAGGCCTCATCCAACCTGGCTTTCGACACCCTTAGGGAGGACACGTCCACATCCTTCCTGGGCAGCCTATTCCAGTGTCTCATTACTCTCATACTGTAGAACTTCTTCCTGAGATCCAGTCTAAACTTACTCTTCCTCAGCTTCAGACAATTCTCCCTTGTCCTGTTGTGGGACACCCTTATGTAAAGTCCCTCCGAATCCTTCCTGTAGGATCCCTTCAGGTATTGGAAGGCAGCTCTGAGGTCCCCCTGGAGTCTTAATGATCCTCATAGCAGAGATGTTCCACCCCTTGGATCACCTGTGGCTTTCCTCTGGACTCGCTCCAACATCTTTGTGTCGTTCTTATGATGGGGATACCAGAAGTGGCCCTTTAAATGTGTTGAGATTATAGGTGACTAAGTGTAAGGCACTTGGAGTTATTTTTAAATTAATTTTTGTCATCTTATATAGCACAAATAATCTTGTATAGCACAAATATTGCTGTAATACAACATTGCATACTAAGACTTCAGCATGTTTTTCCAGAGGTTCTTCTTGCTGTTCGTAATTCAGAGAACGAGATGAGCCTGTAGCCACCAGCCTGTTAAGTGCTGGGTCTGTTGATTCAACACAAGTTAGAAAGTTTCATACTGTGGCAATGCTGGAGGCAGGAGAAAATTCCTTTTTGGACAAACTTTTTCTGACATGATGGATATTGCCTGGACCTCTGGGTACTGGTAGGTAGTAAGCTGAAGATGAGCCAGCAGTGTGCCCAGGTGGCCAAGAGAGCCAGTGGCATCCTGGCCTGTATCAGGAAGAGTGTAGCCAGTAGGATGGGGGAGGTTATTCTTCCCTTGTACTCAACACTGCTCAGGCCACACCTTGAGTACTGTGTCTAGTTCTGAGCTCCTCAATTCAAGAGAGATGTTGAGGTGCTGGAACGTGTCCAGAGAAGGGTGACAAAACTGGTGAAAGGCGTGGAACACAAACCCTATGAGGAGAGGCTGAGGGAGCTGGGGTTGTTTAGCCTGGAGAAGAGGAGGCTCAGGGGGGACCTCATTGCTGTCTACAACTACCTGAAGGGAGGCTGTAGCCAGGTGGGGGTTGGTCTCTTCTCCCAGGCAACCACCAATAGAACAAGGGGACACAGTCTCAAGTTGTGCCGGGGGAAGTCTAGGCTGGATGTTAGGAGGAAGTTCTTCACAGAGATACTGATTTGCCATTGGAATGGGCTGCCCAGGGAGGTGGTGGAGTCACCATCCCTGGAGGTGTTCAAGAAAAGACTGGATGAGGCACCTAGTGCCATGGTGTAGTTGACTGGCTAGGGCTGGGTGATAGGTTGGACTGGGTGATCTTGGAGGTCTCTTCCAACCTGGTTGCTTCTATGATTCTAAGAAGCAGCAAGAAATTACTTTGGATAAGATCTTAGAGAGTTCAGGTAAAAATTGCTTTCCAGAATTTCAACTTTTTGCTTACTAACCTGTTCCTTAGGATGAGATGTAAAAAGTGGGAGGGAAAGGGAGAAAAAGGTCTTTTGATGCACCCCTGTTTACAGGGCTACTCCTATGTCATGCAGGTAGTTTATCAGAACAAAACCACTATGCCTTAGGCTTTCTCACATTTTTCTTTCTGAAGCAGTGCTAAGTTCCTTATGCTATACTGGTTAAGTCCATCTGGGGTGATACCTGTAAAATGTTAACATTTTTTATTAAGCAGTATCGTCAGCAAAGTGTTGACTGACAGATAATATGTCATTTATATAACAGTGCAACAATACATAGTGAAGTATCCTATGTGAGAGAGAGATGAAGCATTCATTCCATTTCCAAAACACTAGTATTAGTTAATTCATTTAATTCAGCTCTCACTAATTCTATAGGATCTTTTGTTCAATGTATTTCTACTTCAGGGAAGCATTTTTTCCCTAATTATTAAAATTATATTTCAATAATTGTGTAATATTAGCATGTTATTTTTTTTTTCCTAACTAGGGCATGCCACTTCAATTAACATTACTGACTGTAGGAATACTTTTTTTTTTATACTGCATGAATTATTGCTAATAAAACTGATGTCATGCTCCTAACTATGTGAAGGAAGCCTTTGTTTACTTTATTCCTCTTGTTCTGCTAAGACATTTTATCTATCAAAGACTAACGTCTTTGTGGTTGGAAACAGTGATTTTTGCGTGTTAAAGTACATTTGAAGGTAGTCTAGTATTTAAGTACTTAATTAGAGAAGAAAATCTCTAGTCTGTCCACTAAAAGTTCTTTGTTGTTCACAGTCTTGAAGGCTGTAATTCAGCTAGTCGAGTTTTACATATGTCTTGCGGTTTGGTAGCAGCAGGGGGAGTAGTGTAGCTTTATTTGGGGGCTTTCCGTGACCAGTACTGGAGTTAGTTGATTATTAGCCCAGAACAATACTGTTCAGGCTAAAAAAGAGCTCATGTTAGGCAACCTTCCACTTTTCTCTCTCCCCAGGCAAGCTAGACACATAATTCTGCAAGTTTTGCCTTGCCGCACTTCTGTACAGCCCAAGTCCCACAGACATAGAGTATGGGATACAAGTAAATTATGATTGAGGTTTTGTGTCCTGGTGCAGGGGCAGGTCAGGCTAATTAGACCCAGTCATGAGGCTGAAAGGGACTTTTGGGGCATGAGCTGGTTCAGCTGTCTGTTCAGGGCTAGGCCAACACTGAATGCAGACCTGGACTTTGTCCAGTTGAGTCTTCAAAACGTGCAAGTATGGAGATTCTTGCACCTTTCTGGGTAACCTATTCTTAATGCTATTAATGACATACTTTTCCTTATGCTGTCCCATGGTAAGGTATTGTAGATGCCTTCCAACTGAAACATTCTGTTCTATGACTATTGTCCCTTGTACCTCTGCAAAGAGACTGCCTCATGTCACATTTTAGAATGTGCTTTGACATCTCACTTTGTCACCTGCATACTTTACTGTAAAACAGTGTGTTTTTTTCCCTATTAATTTCTTAATAAAATCAACCTCTGGCCAAATGTTTTTGTTTAGTGGCACTTTTTTTTAAGTCCATTGCATTGCTGGTTCATCTTCAGTTTGTTATTCCCTGTAATAAGTACACCTTTGTGTTTTCTTTGAGGAATTGCTGTCTATATAACAAACACACTGACCTCTGAAACAGTACTGTCAGGTCCTTGTATGTGTATTATTTTGTTGTAGCAAACATCTTGCACTTTTTTTTTTTGGTTAGAGGAGGAGCCAGTACAATGAATTTGGAGGTGCAATCAATTACAGGGTGAAGAGCAAATAATGTACATACACATTACTGTGCTCATAATATCTGAAGCAGAAACTGATTTTAAAATTTAATTACTGTGCAATTTAGCATCGTCTTGGTGAAATCTAGATTCATGGCGGAGTTTCTTTTTGCATCTTTGCATTTCTATTGTTTTTACTTGCAAGTTAATGTAGTCTTGTGCTTCATGTGATATGTCACTTGTGTTCCCACATGAATTTAAGACAAAAATACTATTTTCCACGTATCTGCCTAGGTTTTCTCTAGTGAAAATGTGTTAGGGTATTGTGTTGCCATGTAATTATAGCTGTGTTACATTTTTGGCATTTGCAAGGGATTAATTCAGCTTACCTCCTCAAAATTGTTATTTAGATAACTTAGGAAATGCAATAAATATTATATTCCTATATACATATCTGTGTGTAGGAAGAAGATGGAGATCAGACTACCATAGGTGGGAAGAAGATTTTCAATCAGGCATTTATTTCTCTTTCCCAAATTACTGCTTTGGCAGAAGAAAATATGGAAGGAGTTCAAAAGTAAGTGGCTATGGTAACAATGCTAGAGCCAATGTAATAATGAAATAAAAATTATAGGCTTTTAGATTTCTTTTGTGGTGATGATGTCATTAGTCTTTAATTGCTCAGTTAAATCATTGGTGTGTAATATGATTAATGAAAGCTAGAAAGAAATGCTGTTGATCTCAGATCCATTTTGGTTTACTGCATTTCCTATATATCTTGATTTTTCTTTGGCTCCTTTTTTTTTCCCCGCTGGTATTTCACATCAAGGTGAGTTTTAGTTTACAGTTGTAGAAATACACTGTAAATTAAATACTAAGGTGTAGATAAGAACAAGCCAATACTGAGCTTTAATTTAAGCCTCACTCAGTAACTTCTTTGCTAAAATATTTAAGATTTTGTACTGTAACATGAAGAAGGTATCAGTAGGTAGCCATTATGGTGCACTGGGGAAATAGGAGCCAGCCAAAAACTTCCTGTGTAAAGCCATCTTGTCTTCCTTGTTGCAACAGTCTACTTTGTTATTAGTGCTTAATAGCAGCTAAATGTAGGAGGCAAGGAGTTCAGCTTGAGACTCTGGGCTTTATTTTAAGGGTGGCATTTTTCAGAAGTGCCCAGATTTTTTTAGAAATACTTTTGTCTGTCAGCAAATTCTTCATGAGTTGAAAGCCAAGGGGCTGGTCCACTGAACTAGTTTTGGAGGAAGGGAATAAAAAATTCAGCCTTATCCCTCTGAATAGAGAAACAGTTTAACAAATATTAAAATATTGTTCCTGAAATATATTCTATTCCTCTTCTTTGTTCTACTGTTCTGAGAAAAAAAAAAGAGTTCTTGCTGTGATTTTTTTTTTCAAGAGAGCTGGGAAGAAAATTTGTTCCCATCAAATAATAATAAAACAAATTCTTTCATTTACTGTTTTCTCTTACACAATAGGCCTCTTATTTTAGAGGAGACTGAAGCATACAGCTCACTAGAGACTAAAATGTGCTTAATGATGCAATTTATTGTGAAACTTTCTCATTAAGATTACTAGGAAAAGCACTGAAAGATCGTATGTTTCTTCTTACTCTCAGGACTGATCACGTTTTTTATGTATATACACTGTCCAAGTGGAACCTAAAGTACATACTGCATTTGACTTAAGAGAGGACAGATCCAGGGTATTTTATGTGCTCTATGCAGTTGAAATTTTGTTAGTTTACTACAGTGCATGATGTCTACACAAAAGAGCAGTTTGAAGGCCACAGCTAAGGTTAGAAAATCAGAGCAGATCTGATTCAATGTGAGAACTTTGATATTCTGCATTCCTATCTATCATGGATGTTAGGAAGAAGTTCTTCACAGAGAGAGTGATTTCCCATTGGAATGGGCTGCCCAGGGAGGTGGTGGAGGCACCGTCCCTGGGGGTCTTCAAGAAAAGACTGGATGAGGCACTTAGTGCCATGGTCTAGTTGATTGGATACGGCTGGGTGATAGGTTGGACTAGATGATCTTGGAGGTCTCTTCCAACTTGGTTGATTCTATGATTCTGCTGCTGTCCATCGCTGTAGGACTGGAGCACCTTCTGCGAAGGAAGAAATAGCAGTCAGGGTAGCGAAGAAATCTAAATGCTCCATATAATTTCCTAGTCATTTGTAGATACTGTTGTATCTATAAATGTCTTGCAGAATATTGAAAAGATGAGTACTGGTGTTTGTTAGCAGCATCAGAGAAAATCTAAATCCCTGAGAAGCTCTGATTATGAAAACACTGAGTTGGCAGAAGCTTCAGAAAGAGAGGATATGGACTGTTTCAAACCTTGGAAAGTTCAGCTGGCCAGGGTCCACTTCTATTTCAGTCCACAGTTAAGTGTTTTTAACCGGCTTGCATGTGTGCAGCCATACAAATTTGTCATGCAGAACAAAGGAATACATGTTTTAAACAAAATCAGATTATGTGCTTTACTTTGTTAGCTGTTGTGACCTTAATTAAAAAAATAGAAACTCATCTTATCTGACAGTGTATCTCTACTGGCTTCTTGAAACCCAATTGGAAAAAATAATGGTTGCCTGTCAGTGGGTCTGAGATTAGTGCTGTTCTAAGGATGGAATGAAAATGAATTGAGGAGGAAAGACTGCCTCTTTACAGGGAACTGGGAACTGATCACAACTGACACACATATCATCAGGTGTAGTTAAGGAGCCAAGAACTGCTCTATGTAAAATGTAACTGTTTGAGATGTGGCTGCAGTTCTGCTGGAAGAACTTCACACTGCAGTCTTAGACCTGCTCCCTTCTCTTCATGTGGAAAAAAGTGCACAATTATTCTACAAGATGTAACTAATTCTGTGTTTGGATAGAGCAGACATAAATGTGTCAGCAACAGCATGGTCTCCTACAAAGGAGTTTATTTTTTCATTAATTTTTCAAGTTAAATAAGTGGAAAAATTTCCACAGTCTCCTAGTAAAATAAGATGAGGCTCTTCTTAAATGTCTTGACTATTATGAAAGTGAAATTTAGACTTCTAAATATTTTAGGTACACCCAGTGATTTTATATTATGTTATTTACATTAATTTTCAAATGTAATTTGTTGTTTTTCAGAGACTACATGAAAAATAATCTCAAAAGAGAAGCGAAATCTTTTTAGTAAAGTTAAACTGACTTAATCAGAATGAAAAAAAGTGGTAGTAGAAAGTTTTCCATTTTACCCTGCAAAGTCCTTCCTGAAGAAAGTCTGATTTCTATCTGAGATTTTCAGTGTATTTCTCTTCGGGTTTTTTAGTGTTCTTGTTTTTGCTGTTTCACTAACCTGATCTTTTAAATAGTGTCTACTGAAACCTCTAGGTGGTTATTTTTTTCAGTTGATACGTCCTCTGATCATTCTATCTAGAAACTGATGTAGCTGACTTCCAGGAAGATGTATACATATCTGTAATATTAATTATTCTTTTACCCTATAATTTCTTCTAGAAAGCTGGCAGAATTTCTGAATTTTAAACAGTTAAATACGTCTTTGAAAGAAGATGTTTTGCTACATTATTATACTGCAGGGTTTTGCTGGGCTAAAGAAATGAACTTCAGTCTTATGCAGCTGTCAGGATTCATGGATTTATTACATTTCCTGTTGGAGAACCTCAGTGGTGAGTATAGCTAAAACTTGTAAAATATATATCTGCAGTGGAAGGCAAGAATACTTTCCATTTTATTTTAATAAAGACATATTTAATTATTAGTAACTGTAAAATAATTTATTTTCCTCTTGAATGTCAGCATGTTATACCTTGTACCTGAATATAATTCTTACTGGAAGATGTTAAACTTATGTTAGAACTGTAGTCTTTCTGCAGAATATCACTCTTTCTTTCTTTGTACAATATGTGGTATAAAAGGGCCAGGTCCTGAAGAGACCTTGCCTTTGCTATGGTAAAATCAGTAATAATTACAGTAGAGTGGGAGCAAGGAGCTCCTAAATTCCAGTTCCAGCTGTCTCAGTGACTGACTCACTGTAGCCTTGGGCACATTTCTTTGCTGTTCAAGATATTCAGTACGTCCTGTAGCATTACAGCAGGTGAATTACATTTATTTTATCCTTGGAGGTCAACTCACAGGCAGTTTTCTATATGGCAAATGTTGCACTTCTGGCACAAAATATATCAGTTAACTAAAGACCGGAGTAGGAAGTAAACTGGCATCATGTCCAAAGATGAAAAATAGCAACGAAGGGACTGTAGCTCCTCTGGCTACAAGGAAATTTGCAACAAAGTGTGTAGTTTGGGTCTAGTGGGAACAAGATAGCCAGGAGAAATGGTAGGAGCATCCTCTAAAACCCACTTTTCAGAGATCACAATACTTACTTAACATTCGCTTTGAAGGTGATTATGTTGCGAAAAGTCCATCCCAGAGGAAGTGTGAAAGGACTCAGCAGTCCCATTCAAAGAGAAGATGAATGTTTAAAATCAGGCTTATAATAGTTATTATACTTTTGCATTGTAATTTAATTCAAAGGCCTTTCTGACTTGGAATTTTGACAGAATATGTACGTGCTTTATGATCATTGGAATTCCAGTTGTCCTTCCTGTCTCCAGTGAGAAAGTATCTTAACATATGCTAACTATATTAATGTAACAATGGAGAAGAATGGAAACATGTCAGAAATTAGTTTTATGAGACTGTATGTAATACATGCGTAGCAGACAGGCTGGTAGCACAACTGATTATTAAAGCTGACTGACATTTTTCAGGAATGTGAGCTTAGTTGCATAAAGCTTTGCCAAACTAACTGTTTAAGCTGAAATTTTCCATGGCAGTGTCTGCCTCTGATTAATTTTTATATATAAAATTACAACTAAAACAATTCATTGGGCTTGCAGACAGAGGCTGTGGAAACAAAAGTGTTATTTTGTTCCTTTTAATTTTTTTTAGCAGCTCTAATAGCCCTATGCTTTGAAAGACAGACATGAGGTTTGGCAAGCAACTTTTGTGAATTGGCTTTTTGCTGTCCTGTGAAAATCCATTTGGATTTGGCTAAGATGCATGGTTTTAAGGGAAAGAAAATACAGTTTGTAAATGCTTACAGGAGACTTCTTATATTTTCCTCACAGCTAAGTACCCTGAATAATCCATTTATAAAGTATGCTGTAGCCCAGGGGTAAGGTGAATTTCCTTGTAATTACTGCTCTCAGCTGGTGCAAGTTCCAAGACCAAACATTTCAACTAAGAGCAAAATGCTATTGTCTTCTATATTAATGACTGTTTGCTTTCCACTCGCTACACTGGACCCAAGTGGCCTGGAGAATTAAGCTAGTTTGACCATAATAGCAAGAATAGCATGGAGCAGGAAAAATGGATTTAGAGAAGGGGGGGAGTATAAACTCATTTACAACTGGTAAAAGAGAGGAGAACTGAGATTTGCAAGCTGGAGACTGATTGTTTTGGAGCCAGTATTAATTACTTGCATGATTTGATTCATCTTCTATACACTGAAGATAAGGTGCACCTCACCTCACAGAAGCACTGTGAGATCCTTTCTGACAGAGGTAGTTGGGGCTGAAAATCAGATGTGCAGAGGAAAGACTAGCTGGTAGTAGACCTCAGCCTCAGTGTTTTGACTTCTCATGATCTTGTTACGTGGCTTTACTTCTCTACTAACTACAGTATTGCTGGTTCTGTTACTCTTTCTCATTTCCCATGGTTTCTATTTCCTTCACACTCTATTTCTTTCTTGCTTCTTCCGTTATGGTTATTTATATTTTGCTGCCTCTGTTACTGAAAACTGAGGTGAATTTTTAAGGATTTGATTGCTCTACCACTAAAAGGCAAAACTATAAAGATCAGAATCTTGCAAGTTCTTTAATTTGATTTCTGTACAAAGAACCGAGGAGCAGAGCAATAGGGAATTAAAACAATTCACTGATGGATATTTCCCTATTTTCTACTCTAGACTTTTTAGACTTGAAAAGAACAAGTAAATGGTGCATGAGACTGTTTTGGAAGCTCCACCATGGTTCTAGTGGTGGCATACTCTGTCCACCAAACAGAAAGAGAAATCCTTTATTTTTGAAAGTTTATCCAACACAGATATATTTCATAGTTTCCTCTTAAACAAGTTAACAAAAAGAATTTCAATTTCAACATGGAACTGTTTTGACATTTGGTTTTGATTTCTAGGGTAAAAATATAAAGTAAGTATCTATTTGGGGGTGTGTGTGTGTACAAAATGTCTCCAAATGTCTGAGAATACATTATTATACATATTCATGTTTAATCAATTATGACTGTAAACACTTTAAAATAAAAGTTACCTTTTTTAATATTAGCTCCTGTATTAATGGTTTATGTTGTAAGAGGCACAGCCAGAAGAATAATCTTTTACGATACATAAACAGTAGTAAGTCTATTTTAAAGGTATACTGTGCACCTGAAATTTACATACTGTTCTGCCTGTGGATTTTTTTCTGCATAGTAAGAGGCCAGGTTGAAGTACCTTAAGCACCTGTTCTTGTGGTCCCTTGCATTATGTTGCATTATTACAGACTGAAAGAGTTGAGCCTGTTCTGTCTGGAGAAGAGGAGGCTCTGAGGTGACCTTATTGTGGCCTTCCAGTATCTGTAGAGGGCTTTCAATAAAGCTGGGGAGGGACTTTTTAGGATATCAGGTAGTGACAGGACTAGGTGGAGTGGAGCAAAGCTGAAGTTGGGTAGGATCAGACTGGATGTGAGGAGGAAGTTCTTCACCATGAGAGTGGTGAGAGCCTGGAAAGGGTTGAGGCCACCATCCCTGAATGTGTTTAAGGCCAGGCTGGATGAGGCTCTGGCCAGCCTGATCTAGGGTAGGGTGTCCCTGCCCATGGCAGGGTGGTTGGAACTAGATGATCCTTCTGGTCCTTTCCAACCCTGACTGATTCTATGGTTCTGTGAAGGTAAGTTGGTGATGTTGTGATGGAATTTTAATGCACCTTTTGTTGAGAGAAATAATGGCAACATACAAAAACATTGTACTGCTGTTGCTTTTTTAGTTTATACATGACTTGTAACTTATTAAGGTTCAAGGAGTTTTGTAACTAAAACAGGCCAAAAACTCCTCCCAGTCATGTTTATACTTAGTTTTTGTTCTTTGCAGGCAAGCATATGACCTTAGGAGAAAATTTAAAAGAACTTGGAAAAGCAATGGTTGGAATAGGAGAAACTGATTCAGAAAGAACTGGTGATTTGAATTTCTTCAGCATTGAGCAAGCCAAAGCAATCATTGATTACTTGACTATCAGGTATTTATTTCTACAGAACTCATTATTTCTTACTTGAATAATTTCATGTGGGTGGAAATCAGCCGATAAAAGAGTTTAGAATCATTTAATTGGATGTGTTCGTACTGTGCCAACATACTGCATGCACAAACTTTAAAACATTGGAAAAAAAATAAAAGAGAATATGCAAGTAGCCTCAAATGACAAAGCCCAGGAAATAAATTTAGACTGGAAGTTTATAAAAATGCAAGATTGTGCTGGAAAGCTTCTTTCTGGGTTTTGTTTTGCATTATAAAAGGAAAAGGGAAGAGTACAGAGAATATTCTTGGTTTTCTTTTCAAATATTATACTTCTAGATTCCAGCTGAATAAAATCCTAAGTCTTATCTATAACTTGTAAGTATTTTTCTGGCCTTGACTGCTGTAGTGAACTTCTTAAGTAGTTTAAAGTTTACTGAGCTATGACTACAGTCATACATGAGTCATAAAAACATTGCATCTCAGAGTTAGCAAAAGGTCAGTATCCTACATGAAAAGGTTTTGTGGCAGGTCTCAGCTCTTAAACAGAGACAGAGATACAAACATCAGTAATTCAGTGATTTTTCTGAGAAGAAAACGAAGGGCCTGACAGCAGCCAATCACACCTCTCCATGTAAAGTTTTAACTGTACAATAATGTATGGAGACAGAAATGCCATAGTTAAGGCAGTGGCTGTTTCCAGTATACAATGAACAGAATGGCTCTCAAGCTGTTGTATCACCCTTGAATGCTGTCAAGGAGATGGAAAATGGTTAAGGTACTATTGTAATATATGCTCCTACACAGTACTACATCTGTAGCCCTTCAGCCTATTTTCTGACTTGAATGGTGGTTAGAGGGAGAGATTTTGTAACAGATGGGCATAAAAAGTGAGTAAGGTCATAACTGCTTCGTCATGGAACTGTTGGAATTTTCTGGCCGTTCTTTCGCTAGTAAAAGTTTAACGTGTCAAAAGAAAGTGGGGTTTAGAGTGCTTTCTTGGATGCAGAAAAGTATTTCCTCTTGAAAACAAATGAAAATACTAGGATGGCTGATAATCTTCCATCTTAGGGTGCTCAGATTCAGACTGGGAATATAAACCCATGACAGGTGATTTCTCTTACAGTTGAACTTTGTACCTTTCACCTGATGTTTGGGTTGGTTTTTTTTTTGTTTTTGCTTTTTTGTTTGTTTGTTTGTTGTGTTTGTTTGTTTGTTTTGTTTCTTGTTTGTGGAAAATACAAAACCCTTCAGGTTCTTCCCATGTGAAATGAAAACATCTTTTTAAATCTCGAATTTCTGTAGTCAAAGCAAACCAATATCCTGCCAAGTACTAGCCCTAAACTAAAAGGAAACTTGGCATTCAAGAAGTCTCACTCAACTTCTCTTGCTTCTTCCTTCCTGTCTGTGCCTTTTGTATAATTAATTGGAACAAATGTTGTTTCCAAATAACATGTCTACAGCTCTTGTGGAAATTACCCATTGAGAGATAGCTCATCCATGAAGTAATTCTTTCAAAATTGCAAGAATTACATCCAAGAGATTAGGTGCTCCATCCTACTAGCACCAAAATATTAACTGAGTGGGAATACAGCAGAAGTTGATTTTGACCACCAAAGATGTGATTGTATGTTCAAACTGCTCAATTTATTGCAGGTATGTGTTATTGTGGGTATATGGATATATAGACATGTCTATATGTCTATATAAAGACATACACATGGACGATCTGGACAATCTCTTCCAACTGCATATAGTCTGTGTCCAGTTTGTACAATCCATTATTTCAGTCATTTTAATATTTTTTTTTCTAAAGAAGAACTGAATCAGCACAATTTTGTGGGTGTATTTTGAACTTTATGAACTCAGAAATAGGTAGACTGAGGTTTTTTTTTACAATTCAGATTAAGGTATTACTTCAAGATGTTTTCTTGTTATTCACCTTTTCTGTTTAATTTTAAATGATAGGTCTATATCTTTTTTTTTTTTCCTGCTCAAGGTATGACATGTTTTAGATCAGATCACAGATGAGCTATAAACTCATGGGATTTTTAATGGAAATGAGGACAAATGCTTAACCACATTGACACAAACTATGCAGCAACTATAATGACACCTTCAGGTTTAGTGGAAGGTGACAGTTATCATCTTTTTATCTTGTCTCCTTGGGCAAACACACATCAACATAGCTCTTGACATTTTCTTTCAGGAAGCAGTACAGCTAGGGAAATATGTCATTATTAATCACCTTCAGATATTCATATGACATCATAAGGAGGACTATTCTTAACAATCTTACTTTACATGTATGAAATTATTTTTGTGTGAATGCTAAAAATGTTAGTATGGATTTTTTTTTAATTGTTCACAACAGACACAAACAAAAAAGCATTTTATATAATGCTTGATGGAAGAAAGAAAACTACACCTGTGTTTCAAAAGAAATACTGCTGTATTATTTATGTTATTTCTTTTGAAGAGCATTAAATGGAGGATGTAGGATTGTAAAGGTGACAGGTTGGACATCCTTCTGTTTAAAAATGATAGAATGGTTTGGCTTGGAAGGAACCTCCAAAGGTCATACAGTCCAACCCCACTGCAGTGAGGAGGGATGTCCTCCACGAGATCAGGTTGGTCAGAGCCTTGTCGAGCTTCACCTTGTGTATCTCCAGGGGTGGAGCATCAACTGCCTTCGTAGGCAGCTTGTTCCAGTGTTCCAGCACCCTCATGGTAAAGAACTTGTTCCTAACATCCCATCCAAATCTACTCTAATTTCAAACCATTGCTCCTTGTCCTCTCACTACAGGCCTTTGTAAACAGTTCCTCTCCAGCCTTCTTGTTAGGCTCAGTTCAGGTACTGGAAGGCTGCTATTAGGTCTCCCCATAGCCTTCTCCAGTCTGAAAAAACCTATTTCCCTCAGCCTGTCCTCACAGGAGAGGTGTTCCAGCCTTACAGTCATCTTTGTGGCCCTCTTCTGGACCCGCTTCATCAAATCTATGTTCTTTGTATGTTGAAGACTCCAGAGCTGGACACAGAACACCGGAATAAAGTGGCAGAATCACCTCTCTTGATGTGCTGGCCGTGCTTCTTTTGATGCAGCCCAGGATGCCATTGGTCTTTTGGGCTGCAAATGCACCCTGTTGGCTCATGTCCAGCTTCTTGTCCACCAGCTCCCTCAAGTCCTTTTCTGAAGGGCTGCTCAATAAATAAATAAAATTCAGAAATGCTAAAAGTATTAAGTTGTATTTTTGGGAACATTATGTATTATCCATACCTGTAACATAGTCCATAAAGAATAGCATAACACATTTAGAAGGCAAGGGGAAGAACTGATTTTCAGGTGCTGTAAATCTGGCTCCTTTCCAAAGTACTGGAATAAATAAAAGAAAAAAAGTTTTGAATGTTATATCCTGCCTGTGCAATTTGGCAGATATATATATTGTGTGTCTGTGATGGTCATAAAATATTGGTTTTGTCTTTTTCAAATAATCTCTGTAAGAATTTTACCACATAACAGGTGTGTATGTGAGGGGGCAAGTATATCTTCATAAATTGACGTGAGTCATGCCCAGATTAATTCCTGAAGTCTGCTTAAACATAATTCCTACATCTCCACTGAAACATGGCAGGAATTCTTTGGTGAACTGCTGCAGTAAAAATGCACTGCAAATGAAATGGCAACTATTTTAATTAATTGGCTATGTGCTTTGGGTTCTGGGGGTAGGAACTTGCAGTTCATAGTAGGAAGCTGGTAAATAAATTTGGGTTTTAACGAATGATAATTGAATGACTGCATTAAATGTAACTAGGATAAAACTTTTATATGGCACTTAAAGCACCAAATGCTCAATGAGGCTGCCATAATACTTCTCACCAAATTAGGAAATTATTCTGTATGTATGTGCAAGAACATTTGTGCCCATTTGGATAAGACATATTTGAAAGTCCTACAGCTGCCTTTGACTGTCTGACAGAAAATGTACTCATCTTGTAAGAGAGACAGGCTCTGCCACCATTTTATTCTCCTAATTCTAAGCTGCTTTCATGGGATGGAAGAACTACTGTTCTACATAAGTTGGCACTTTAGCACTGCCGGAATCATCTCTGGTCTGCAGTATTTTATGGAACCTCTGGTACTGTGGCAGGGGCAGGCCAATGAGCTAAAATGGTGTGCACCAAGCATTAACTCCCACAGCTGGCTTTCCTGTTACCTCCCAGAGCCAGGATTGTATTTCAGACATTTATCTCCTGCTGCAGCAGCCTCCAACTTTGCACGTGGCTGGCTGGTCAAGCCCTTCTGGCAGCCATGCCAGGATGCGAGGCTGCAGGAGTGGGAGAAAAGCCTCAGCACCATGGAGCAGCCAGCCAAGGTGACACCTGGGATGGCTGTCTCTGTAAGAGCCTTGAGTAACACCACATGTCCAAGAGCAGCCTGTGCTGGGTTGTGTGGCTAGGCACTGATATCATAAACGTGCTTTCATAGCACTAGCATGATATCCTGTAGCTTGTGGCTGTCCTTTAGCAGTAGCTAGGGAATTAAATTTCTTGGGTATAGTAGTTACTTTCATGGAGTCATAGAAAAACTGTGGTTGGAAGGAACTTCTGATACCTGTCTAGTCCAAAGCTCTTCTCACAGCAGGTGTCACCTTGCATATGCCAAGCAAAGAGGCGTTGCTGTTCCAGTTGATGGCTCTCTTAAAAAAGGAACCTGTGTGTTGTGGTTTGAGGGGTTCCAAGTTATCCCAGATTTCCTAAAAAAAACTACAAAGACCACAGTCAATCCCAGGGGACAAACTGGTCACCCCTGGATATCGTAATTGTGTTATTCGGTACCTTAATCTTGCAAATACTGTACAAGTGAGCAGCAAGGTCAGTTCGCTCTCTTTTCTCCCTGCCTTTCAGCTCTCCAGAGGGATCCATATCTGGGTAACTTGGTATCTATGTAGGAGTACTCTGTAGGCTGCCAGCCCTTCAAGGCCATGGGCCGCAGCGAATACAGCCTGCTTGGGCCTCATTGGAAGACAGTGGGGGATGGGAGAAATGAGCACTGGGGGTTTGGTGGTTTAAATTTGGTTGGGGGAAAGGTTTTGGGGGAATTCTTATGTATTCTGTTGTGATGGTTTGGGTGTTCCCTGCCCCCTCACACTTTAGACATCACCCAGACTAGACTCAGCCAGCTCTGGGAATATAAATGAAGCTATTTATTTACAGCTAGCACAATGTACAGGCAGATATTTACAGTATATACAGTTATAGACAGAAATATACAAGGTAAAAGGTAATACAGAAACACAACTCCCCTCCCAGAAACCTGAGTTCCCTGGAGGGGCTCTCTACCACCCCTGCACCTTCTCCCTGCCCCTCTCAACCTTACCTCAGTCCCAAGGAAGAACAGAGGTTCGGCCAAGGGGTTAAGAAACAAAGGTGAGTGGAGGGTTTGTTAGAGAGATGTAGCTCAGTCAGAAGCCCAAGGCAGAGTGAGACAAAAATGGCGAGAGTGTTATCTAATGTTTTCGTTTCTTCTTCAGCAAGACTCTGAGGGGAATAGACATCACCAGTGCTTCTCTTTCACAGCCTATGATCTAGTTCTTCTCACCAAAACATTCTAGCTAGCTTCAAACTAGTGCATCTGTCTATGTATTAGATGTTAAGGATTCACGTATGCCATATCTTTCCTTGCACATTTTAAAATACAACATTTCTGTATTCTCCAATTCTGTGAGAGTGTTATTCTTTTACTGCCCTTTTTCCTTACAAAAAGAATAAAGTAAGATAATCTATGCCTGTCACACTCTTAACCAAAAATACTATGACACTGTGTCTTGTCCTAGTTGGAAAGCACAGAAATCATTTACAGGTGTTCCCTGCAAATATTGCTGCATCTTTCACAGATGCATCAGGCAAGAGGGTGCTAAACTCCTGAAATCATTCTTCAGCCTGAACATCTATGAACTGTGCTTTAAATTGTAAGTCAACATGACATGATAGAAGCCAGAAGTTCTGCATGGTGATTTTAAAAGAACAATTAATTGTAACAGATGGACTGTGACAAACCAAAGTTTTGATTAAACAGATGCCATATCTTTGATCATTAGGAAAAGGAATAAGGAAAATTATTTAAAACATGCAAAAAAGATGCCATGTATGTTTTAAGGAAGATAAATATTGTGCACCATTGAGAAAGTCTAGTGTTACTTTTGTTGTAATACACAAACCTCAAGTGTGTCTATCTTGGTTTTTAGTTTCTTAGAGCAAATACTATGCTGTTTTTTGAACCATGACCTTGAGATAATAAATGCTTCCATTCTTTATTGTTTTGGTGTTCCAAGATCAAGCTTGCTCCCCAGACTGGCAGCCCACCCAAGATTCTGATAGCTGATTTGGTTTTGTTTCCTTCTTGTCCACTGTTGCTGATATTACAAGCATAAGTGTCCTATAAGTGCTAGAGGAATTACTTTTTTCAAAGGAGAACTATCTCTTCTCAGAGTTCAATTTCATAAGCAAAGTGGATGTATTTTTAAGTATCATACTGTGTTTTCTATGGTCACCTGATAGTAAATCTTGTAAACTAAATACTCTGCACTTTGTACCCAAAGTCATCAACATTTTATTTTTAAAATGTGGAGTATTTACCATGCTGGAGAGTAACTCCTAATTGAACAGAATTGTTACTCTTCTTACCTTTCCTAAGATTTACAACTGTAATAATACTATATTCTCTTGTTTTCCAGCTTATTTAAACACTATAAACTCTATGAATATCTCTTCCACGGTCTTAGAGAAGAACTTGTGATGAGTAATGAGGTAAGTAATTTATATAGATGGAACTCATTATGCAGAATTATTTAATGAATGCACCGTAGCATATGTTTTATATTGCTCAAAGCAACTTCATGTCAGCGTTACTGCATTACTAACATAAAATGGCTGATTAAAGAATACAAGTTAGATGTTTTGATCCACATATTCAAGATTAATTTTGGATTTCAAAAAAAGTGTAAATGCATTGCTTGGTTAAGATGTTAGTTGTGTTAAATCAGGGATACTTTTGTGTATATTGATGCATGTAATTTGAATTAGCAATGCATGAGCCTGACTCTATTTTAAAATCAGCAATCAAAATCAGAAAAGGTTGCATATCAAGCCTGGTCTGACCACACTCCTAATATTTATGTATGCATCTGTATGTGCAGGCGTTTGTTTCTACTGTAGTCACCAACAGTTAATTGTGCTGCCTGGAAAGAAACAAGCTAGATACAAATGGCAGCATTTTGAAAGCATTCAGTTATTAATGGTGAATTGGCTTGACTATAAACTTTGTCATGTATTCTAACCTACATGTGAGAAAATACATAAGAAAATGTATTGATGCAGGATGTGGCCCTTAATCAAATGGACAGATTCAGTTCATCAAATGAACCTTCCTTTAGCCTAACTGCTTTTTCAGGATATATGTTACAATACACTGAAAAGGATTTACATTTATAATTTATATTAGGAGACAACTGAGGCAACAGAGAAACACACCAGTGGAATATATTTGATGGCACTTATATTTTAGCTTATCAGTATACAGTGAAGTTAAAATTAACGTGCTGGAAAATTTTCCCTACACTTTCAGCTGGTGGTTTGTCTCTGTAAATGATGTGGGATAATTTCTTCCCATGCTGCCTTTAAATAGCCATATTATTTAAAAAAATAAGGGATTTTCCTGGCATTGATGCAAGTATTTGG
The DNA here is from genome assembly GCF_015220805.1 of Pogoniulus pusillus. NCBI lineage: Eukaryota > Metazoa > Chordata > Aves > Piciformes > Lybiidae > Pogoniulus > Pogoniulus pusillus. The sequence goes on from NC_087269.1 coordinate 34,523,482, forward strand.
AAATTATTCTCATCATTTGTAATGTGAGTTGAAATTCCAGCTATAATGAAATCAGTGACAAAACTGTCATTACCTAAATAGAGCAAGACTTCAGCAGTACTGTGTTAGGGTTAGTTTTTGTATTAGCTAATGATATCAATGGCTGGTTAGTACTTTGTAATAAGTAATTGTTTTTAATGATGCTTCAAGTAATTTCTCATGTCAGTTTGGGTAATATATCTTAGCAGTTCCAGCCTGGCTTATAAGAAATGTCTTTGTGTTTTCTTACAATGCATTTCTGCATGGCTGAGGTCAGTGTACACTCTTAACAGCAACCAGAGTGGTTGCTCTATGCACTCTGTCTGCTAGGGTGTACCACCTCTGCTGAACACACCACCTCCACCTCCATAGGAAATGGCAAAAATGTGCTTCTGTGAATTACTTTGGTGATGATCCATCTGAAGAAGAACTGTAATCTGCAGTTGTAACTGTCACAACAACCTCTGTGTCTATTTTTAGCTGTAACTCTTTTACAGCCATTTCTTACCTGTGTACCTGTTCAGTTTAGTCTATCTGATTTGTATTCTGAGCTCCGCAGCAGAGTCTTTAATTTTTCCAGCCACACTGCAATGCCCAAGAAAATCAATACTTATATTCCTGTAGAGTTTATTTTGATAGGGTGATACATTGTTCTTCAATAAGTAACACTTTAAGGCATTGAAGCTATACATAGAAATTTATGGCATTATTTGCACTCGCTTTATGTGTTAAAATGTGATGAGAGGTGAACCCAATGTAAACTTCAAGTTCTTTGGCTGCAGATTTGTTATATTTAGAGTTATCTATAAAGGAGAGCATTATTTCTGTGTTTGCAGCCTCTTAGATGAACAGCTTAAACCCTAACAAGTTGGTGGAGCTAGTGTGACTTGGTGTGTACGGCTGTGGCAGGAGCATGCTTGGCTAGCGTACTCTGCCAGTACATCTGTGCAGCAAACAGAAGGGGGCAGGAGATCAGCTGGGAAGTCTGATATCAAAGTCTGACTGCTGTCTTGCTATGTATATCAATGTCTTACCAAGAAAAAAAGAAAAGAAAAAAAGCCCATGTAGATACACTAAAGCTTGCAGCTCAGTGTAATCCTTACTCTGAGAGCTGCTAATGTCTGAAAAAATTTCCCTTAGCTCCAGCAATAAAAGTTTATTCTCTTGGAATGGGGGACTGTAAATTCTAATAGTCAGATTTGTCCAAATAAGAAGAGCCATGGTGTTCTAAGAGCTTATTTACAGAATTATCTCTCTCTGCAAATGAAGGCTCTGAGACACATTGGTGGAATGACTTGCTTTAGCTGAAATGGCTTGCTTTAGCTCAGTGAGTAAATTTGTGCTCCACGCGTGCTGGAGCTATTACCTACTGAATAAAAGCTTGGTAGTCTAATGAGAAGACCCACTTCTTTACAAGAAATGCAGCTCCAACAAATAAAAGCAGTACTTAGTGTTGTAATGGATATCCTTTTAGAAAAACCCCAGTATGTGTTTTCCAGAGAGATCTTAGAGCAATGAATTGTAAACTCATTGGATTTTATTTTTTCTCTAGCGCAGGCAATTATACAGTGTTCTCAATCAGGTTCCCTTTTTGATCTTTCACTGCAGCTATTTCCAAATGACCCTGTCATTTCCTGCGTAGAATAAAATCAGACAAGAAAAGGGAAATGACTCAAAACTCAGATTATGCATACAATATCTGTGGCCGTGCCACTTAACAAAATGTAAGTTGCTTAAATGTGGCATTTAATTAGTGGAGCTTCACAGTCTGCTTAATATTCTGCGTTTGATGCAGCTAGCATAATAGAACCACCTTTTTAAATTCAGACAGTATTTAAGTCTTGAAAAAGTAACAAATGCCTGGCTAATTTAAATATATTTTTACATTGACTAAAGCCTTTAAACTAAACTGCCTGAGGTGATCATATTACCTAGGAAAAAAAAGAAAAGAATTAACTGAACGACACAAATGCTTGGCTAGATGATAAAAAACAGATCCTACATCTAACCTACTTTGGCAGTATTTAAAATTTAAAACAAATCCCTTATTTTTCCTCTGCTCCAGATCTACAAAGACCTATATATTATGTATGCATGAATACCTGTTAGAAAACATGACGGTACAGAGAATTACTGAGAAGTGTTAAGATTGCCAAGTAAATTCTTTGCTTTTTTTTCCTGTTGCTATTATGAGCAATTCCCCACATTTAGAATGATTACAGAAGAAGCAGTGCTTTAGCTGTTCTTTGGCTGTGATCCAAAATAAAATGCTTGCAGTACTAACTCACCAGATTTCTTCAGGAATCTTCTTGTTAAAGGTACCGTTTTTTCCTTTCGCCTGTTCTGGAGATTTTCCTCTCTAGCTGTGATTTAGTATACCTATATTAGCCTGCAATTTCAAAGAAAGCCAAAGGAATAGAGACTAAATCTTGATGTGCAGGGATTCAGTGGAGCAATTCCTATTAACACATGTCAGATCTTATAACAGAGGTTTAAATTGTTAATACATGAACTGTATAGAAGTTTTTATTCTCTTCTATTTCTGTGTTCGGTTAACTTATTTTGCTTTGATAGGATGATATATTACAGCACATCTTGTATTTTTTTTCTCACCCTTACAAATTGTACCTTATACTGCAGTTCATGTTTTTGCTGCTCTCTGTTGTGTATTTTTGGATGGAATGAGGCTAAGGTCTTTTGGGATTATGTCTGCTTTGAAACATTTCCTAATAAAAATAATGTGGTTGGTAAATCTAGTTTTATTCCTAGTTGCTTTAGCCAGCCTGATGGAGTAATCTGCTATTTTATGGCCCAGATGACTAGCTAAGTTTGACTCTCGAAATAGTAGTGTACAATGTAATTTTCTTTAGAGATGTCATAGTGGGTCAGGTTGCAATAAAAATATCGAAGATTAAGTTTAATGGCAGTGCAGATTCAATATTATAGCAGTCACTAGATATCATCCTCTGTACTTAGAGTTCCAACACAGTTTCCAATAATGCCTTCTTTCCCAGTACTCCTTACTTTCTGAAACATTAAGCCTTTGGACTCTGTCTGGTCTTTATCCAATTGTGGGCTGGGTTTTTTGAAAATGTGAACAAAATCCCTTCTGTGTTTGAATTTAAGGGGATGGATAGGAAGAATATACTATTTGAAAGCTAATAAAGCTTTTTTTTTTCCTGATGGTAAAAGACCTGAAGTCTAGAGCTTTCACATGTAATCTTCATTAGGTGTTGCCTGTTTAGATCAGTTAATCAATCATTGTTCAAACAGATTTGCACAGTGATTTCTTGAGAATTGCATTTTCAAGATATATGAAACCAGAACATTTCTATGCATAAGCATATCAGTTCACACTAGAGAGACTCATTCCCCAGCTAATGGAGTTTGTGCTTTTCAAAGCCTGGAGGTTTCAGATATTTGTAATACTTAAAAAACACAGAGCTGATTTTTTTCTAGCTTTGTTTTGTAAATATCACCATGGCAAAGACTATTTTGAAGGATATAAAAGCATCAAAATGGAAGTGCCTTCCTCAGTTGTCAGCTCCAGTGGCACTTCCTTATAAGAAAACATATGGAAGCCTCTTCAGAAACTTGTCAAACTCCAGCTTAAAAAGTTAACTTTTTTTAGTCTTTTGTCTTCCAGTTAGAAAGCTGCCCTGGTGCCTGGTTTCTGTAACAGTTACGAAACTTCTAATTTCCAGTCTAAGTGTATTCATGACAAGCTTGTGTGCATTTGCATTTGAGGTGCTTGAACATGTCCAGACAAGGGCAACAAGGCTGCTGTGGGGGCTGGAGCACAGCCCTACAAGGAGCAGCCGACGGAGCTGGGGCTGTTCAGCCTGGAGAAGAGGAGGCTTAAGGGAGACCTCATTACTCTCTACAACGACCTGAAAGGAGGTTGTAGCCAGGCAGGGATTGGTCTCTTCTCCCAGGCACCCCATGACAGGAGAAGCGGACAGTCTCAAACTGTGCCAGGGCAGGTTTAGGCTGGATGTTAGGAAGAAATTCTTCATGGAAAGAGTGATTGCCCATTGGAATGGGCTTCTTGGGGAGGTGGCAGGGTCACCATCACTGGAGGTGTTTAAGAGGAGGCTGGAAGAGACATTGGTGCCATGTTTTAGTTAATTAGAAGGTAGGTGATAGGTTGAACTCAATGATCCTAGAGTTCTTTTCCAACCTGGTTAATTCTGTGATTCTGTGATTTGTCCTTGCAACAATTTGTGCCAGTATTGACCTTTAGTTCTAATTCCACCCCCAGTGTTTATTTTTCTAGTATATAAAGAGACAGCAATCTTATTGTCAGTCTTCATTTAGCTAAGCTAGAAAACTCAGCCTTCTCTAATCTTTGCTTTTAAGACACACTTTTGATACATACACTCTTACATAGGGACCAGCCTCCAGTCATCCTGTTGGCCTTTTTCTGTAATTGTTCCACTTTAAATCAGTTTTGCTTGAACTTAAGTGACCAAGCTGACATAATATTGTTGCTGAGATAAAAGCAAGGCCTTCTACAATATCAGCAGTGGTTTCTTTTCCTCTTCTGGCAAATAGCCTACGTGAGAGGTCCTAGCATCACATTTTATGCTTTTATCATGTGACTATCTCATCACAGGTCTGCTGTTCTGATTCTTCTTTATTAATGTATTTTCCAGCTAAGGTACTCCCAGTGCACAGCAGGTTTTTAAAAAAATCATGTCCCAACAATGTCACCTCACAATTTGTCATTGAATTCAAGTCTTCAAGGTCATTCAGTCCTGTCTGTGTGATATTCCTGCCCTCTCGTGAATTGATCGTGTCTCTCACATTTCTTTTGTCTAGAAAATTGGTTATTTTATGACACTGTGAAATTAATCTGGCATCGTGTAGTTTTGATAAAGTGATGTTGTGTTACAGCCCATTTGTATTTAATTTCCTTGCCCTTATGTGTTTTTTGCTTCAAAACATTGTTTTTGTTCCTTGAACTTTTCCTGCTATGAAGATCAAAACTGCAGCTCCAGGAGTAGGTTTGTTATTTTGCAATTATGAATGTTTAAAAGTAGCAAACTGGAACTTAGTCTTTTCATGTCTGAGGGGTGATTTTTGATGTCCATTACAGAAATGTGTAGTGCCCAAGACCAGGTTGCTGAATTAAATAGCTGAAGAGCCAGTGGGTTTTGTGAGGGGATTTTGCCACTTCATTCTGTTTTGGTGAGACTTCACCTGGAGTACTCTGTCCAGGTCTGGAGCCCTCAATAGAGGAAGGATATGGACCTGATGGAATGGGTCCAGAGGAGGGCCACAAAAATGATCAGGGAGTTGGAACACCTCTGCTATGGACAGACTGAGGGAGCTGGGGTTGTTCAGCCTGGAAAAGAGGAAGCTCTGGGGGGACCTAATAGCAGCTTTCCAGTATTTGAAGGGCGCCTGCAAGGAGGATGGAGAGAAACTCTTTACAAAGGCCTGTAGTGACAGAATGAGGGGCTTCAAACTGGAGAAGAGCAGATTCAGACTGGATTTTAGGAACAGATCTAGTCTCCCACAGTGTCCTTCTGGCTAAACTGAGGCAGTGTGATCTTGATGATCAGGTAGTGAGGTGGATTTGAAACTGCTTATAGGAAACAAGACAGAAAGTTGTGGTCAATGGGATGGAGTCTAGTTGGAGGCCTGTAACTAGTGAAGTCCCACAGGGGTCGACACTGGGACCAGTTCTGTTCAATATATTCATCAATGACCTGGATGAGGGCACAGAGTGCACTGTCAGCAGTTTGCTGATGGAACCAAACTGAGTGGAGTGGCTGACACACCAGAAGGCTGTGCTGCCATTCAGTGATACTTGCACAGGCTGGAGGTTTGGGCAGGAAGAAATTTAAGGAAATTTAACAAGGGCAAGTGTAGAGTCTTGCACCTGGGAAAGAACAACCCCAGCTATCAGTGTAGGTTGGGGACTGACCTGTTGGAAGGCAGTAAAGGGGAAAAGAATCTGGTGGTCCTAGTTGATGAGGGGTTGACCATGAGCCAGCAGTGTGCTCTTGTGGCCAGGAGGGCCAATGGCAGGTTGGACTGGATGATCTTGGAGGTCTCTTCCAACCTGATTGATTCTATGATTCTGGAGTGTATTAAAAGGGGTGTGGTTAGTAGATCGAGAGAGGCTCTCCTGCTCCTCTGCTCTGCCCTAGTGAGGCCATGTCTGCAGTACTGTGTCCAGTTCTGGGTCTGCTTGAGAGTCCAGTGCAGAGCCACAAAGATGATTAAGGGAATGGAACATCTCTCTTGTGAGGAGACACTGAGGGAGCTGGGGCTTGGTAGCTTGGAGGAGACTGAGAGGTGACCTCATCAATGTTTATAAATATGTAAAGGGTGAGTGCCAGGAGGATGGAGTCAGGCTTTTCTCAGTGATGCTCAGTGACAGGACAAGAGGCAATGGGTAGAAGTTGAGGCATAGGAAGTTTCATGTAAACATGAGAAGGATTTTTTTCACTGTGAGGTTGGCAGAACACTGGAACAGGCTGCCCAGGGGGGTTGCGGAGTCTCCCTCTCTGGAGAGATTCAAGAACCGTCTGGATGCATTCCAGTGTGATCCGCTCTAGGTGATCCTGCTCTGGTAGGGCAGTTGGACTAGATGGTCTTTTGAGGTTCCTTCCAGCCCCAGCATTCTGTGATTCTGTTATTCTGTGATTGTGAGGGTAGTGGAACACTGAAATAGGTTGCCCAAGGAGGTGGTTGGGGCCCAATCCCTGGACATATTCAAAGTGATGCTCGACAGGGCTCTGGTCAGCCTGATCTAGTTGAGGATGCCCCTGCTGACTGCAGAGGGAGTTAGACTAGGTGACCTTCAGAGGTCCCTTCCAACCCAGATCACTCTAGGATTCTAGGATTCCGTGATACTCAGTCCTTTGATCCTGAAACTTGCCGTGACTATAACTGGAGAGATCCTGAAGGCCTTGTGATTAATTTGAATGAAAAGTGAAGTTTGTTAGAATTGCATGTAATACTGCTTGAAACAATTTAAGTGTATCTTGCACCATAGAAACCACCCTTGTTTTTCAAAGATCGTCTTTGCTTATGCTCAGTTGCCAGTAGTGGAGCTATGCTGTCTTTAACAGTTAAGTTTCCATGTAGACCACATGCTCATGGTCTTCCATAGCAATTTTGGTAGCAGGACTGTGCAGCCCTAGAAGCCAGTAAGGACTCTAGAGAGTTAGTAGAATTCATAAGCCAGTGCTGAGTACTTTTACAAATCTTGCTGTAGAGAATGATTGAAAAAATGTTTTTAAAATGATTTTCTTAGAAAACATCAAAGACAAAACAAACCTGCTTTTTAATTCAATAACATGCATTAAGTCATAAAAGTAAAAATCTAGGCAGGAAAAATGCCAAATAGCTGACAGCTGACATAGGCTATGCCTTCAGTCTGCTGAGCACTATGGTTCTGACCCAGCCAGTGTTTAAACAAGTGCCTCTTTTTAAGCACTTGGGAACTTCTATTTCAATGAACCTATTCACATACACAGAGTTAAACTGAGAAGTGACGGGGGTCACATTGCTCAGCTCCCTGGAGGATGAAAAACTAAAGACACTGGAGCAAAAAGGGGTTTGAAACTTCATAACTTTTTATTGCAGTTATACAGTTTACAACGCATCACATTCTTTTGGCTATATGATGTTAAATAAGAGAGCGAGGAACAAATCTGAATGTGTTGGCAGTAAAACATTTCTGGAAGTGTGCAGGAATTAATACATACACAGATGTGCTCTCTGAGTTTTTTGGTTCTTTAGAAAGTCTGAATGTGCATGTAAACATACAGAATTCTGATAACAGCACTAACTGCTGCTTTGTTTGCTGGAATGCAAGTCAGCAAAGACTGCAGACTTCGATGGGAAGGACAGACAGTATGTTAATGACAGCACGGTTCTGCTGTTCATCAGAATGTTGTACCATCCAAAGGACTAAGTGCTGGATCAGAAGGCTGGAGCACATGTTTAAAAATATTTATCAATCAGTGTGTAAATTTTAATGGAAAACTGAGGCTGACACAAATGTGTTGACTTGGCAAAACGTTCAAGTGGTTAAACAGAGTACCTGAAGGTAGACGATTGGGATATCAGTTTTCTTTTACTTCTCTAGTCACAGAGCTGTTGGAGCAAGTACAAAGGAGAGCCACAAAGATGAGGGTAGGCTGAGAGAGCTGGGGTTGTTCAGCCTAGAGAAGACTCCAGAGGGGATCTTATAGCTCCCTTCCAGAACCTGAAAGGATCCTACAGGAAGGCTGAAGGTATCTGGTGATAGGACATGGGGGAATGGTTTTCAAGCTGAGGGAGAGTAAGTTTAGACTGGAATTTAGGAAGTTCTTCAGTATGAAGGTGGTGTGACTCTGGAATAGGCTGCTCAGGGAGGTTGGGGGGTGTTCTCCTTCTCCCTGGGGGTGTTCAAGGCCAGGTTGGATGAGGCCTTAGGCCACTGAGTCTAGCTAAGAGGCAGTCCTGCCAATGGTGGGGAGATTGCAGCAGATAATCTCTAAGGTCGCTTAGGTTGGCCTAAGCCATTGGGTTATTCTGTTCCAGAATAGCTTGCTCTGGTGATGCCCTTTGGGAGTTCTTGTTTGTTTTTTTTCTTGAGCAGCATAAACCAAAATAATTGGAGCTGAACAAAGATCAGTAGTTTTGTTTCACAAAAGATTCTGAGATTTTTGCAGTTTGATTTAATTCCAGTTTGAAACAAAAAATAAACACTTTTAACAGAACTGCTGTTCTTACATGTCTGTTTAAACTCCCTCACACCAAAGCAGTGCTCTTGAAGGCAATCTCAGTTCTATCCTGGCAACATATGGTGTAGTTTGCTCTGCTGGAACAAGGTTCACAGGATTCGGGATCTGTGATGTGCCTTAGGTATCCTTAAGGCCTGTTGCTAGGAATCTAGAAAGCAGATTTCTAGGTCAGCCAACATGGTAAACTAAGCTGGTGAGAACAGGGTAGGCTGCTGCTAGCATTTTGGTAGAGAGTAATTTGTGCAAACTCTTACATTTTTAAGAAGTTCAGAGAACAGCATTTTAAGGGAATCTGCCATTAAAAAATTACCCCCAAAAATGAAAAGGGGCACATTTTATTTAAATTAATCCAGTGCCTTATGTCCACTGCAGAACAATTCTGTTTTCAATGTTAAGCTTTGGATCAAGGAGTTAGCAAAGAGCTGTGAATAGGTATCACCATGGAATCATAGAATGGCTCAGGTTGGAAGGGACCTTACAGACCATCCACTTCAACTTCCTTGCCATGGGCAGGTTCTCAACTAGACTAAGATACTCAGTGCTTCATCCAACCTGGCCTTGAACACCCACAGGGAGAACCTACCCACAACCTCCCTGGGCTGCCCAGTGCCAGGGTACTACTTTACTGATATGCTGTCGGTTCAAATGTAACTGTACTATTTCAGTTCTTGCTTATTGAAGAACGATTTGCCAGAGCAATTATCTCCAAAATTTCAAGCACTTTTTTTTTTTTTTGTTAATCAGCAGTCAAAGATTCATAAATGTATACTACAGTGGGCAACTATTTTTATACTCCCTACTTTTATCTGCAGCTTTTCATCATCTTGAAGATTAAATTGTGTTTGTAGAAGTATCTGTGGAATGGACAAGTTAGGTGATATTTCATAGGAATGTATCCCCATGGGTCAATATTTATGTATCAAATTCATACATCTTGTGACCATATGTTATGAATAACATGTTGACCGTATTCATATAAATAAACAGCATGACATTTCTTTGCTGTGGTGATTTATAATTAATGTACATTTTTATAAAGGGTTTTTTTTTTTTAATCCTTTCAGTTGGTGCCCATAGTCTAAATAATAGACAAATTTTGCAATCCTTTAATGTCCTTTTTAAAAATGCATCAGAAAGCTTGAATGTTTTCTGATTTCACCTTGAATTTTACAGCTTGTCATGAGATACAACAGAAAGTCTTTTTTACTGAACATTGCATTTGAATATTTAATTCATTACACATTATTTTGATTTCCTATAAATATGCTGAGCTCAGCAAAATGCAGCAATACTAATTAGAGAACTGGGGTTTATTGAATGTCCGCTTGGTATGTGAGGTAACTTATATTGCCACTTAGGCTTACATTTAATAAACCTTAGCTGGGAAAATTGTTTACATTTCAAAGAAAAGATAATAAATAAAATGAGGGAATAGAATATTAATGTGAACTGTGCCTTTATTTTGTTAAAGCATTCAAAGTTAAATAGTGGTGGTCTGTTAACAATCTAGGGCTATTTGGCAAGTCTTTAAACTTACTCAATAATCAAAACATAAAAGGACAATGGAAACTTTTCACAATAAAAGAAAAAGGAGTTGAGTACAGAAACCAAACAAATTATTCTCTGCTTTTTCTTGCTAAGGAGGTGAACTTTATAGGAAGGGCAGCAAGCTCTGAGTTAGGGTTGCCTTTTCCTGTCTTTGTTATAAATTACATCTGTCTGTGAAGAATCGTCTCCAGTTATTTCGTGGTTCATGGCTACGGGGGAGGCGTGCATGTCTATCTGGAATGGAGCAAAGGAAGACAGATTGAAGGGAGCTTTCTTTTCATTTTACTGGGGTTTTCTTCATTTAGGAAATGACAATTCTTCACATTAACTTGCCTTGTTTATTGAATATACAGATGGATACAATTCCTAAGATCCCAGCTGTGTAAATAGAATATTAACAGAGCAACTGTTTTCTTCTATGTTTGTATTATTTGTTCTTTGTAGCTTGCTAGATTTTTGGAAGGTTTTGACACCATTTAGGTTCAGTGCAGTCATTCAAAATGTTTTTATTAGGGCTGCAATGGGAAAAACATTGGCAAAGGGATGGACTTTATCCAAAGCATGTTTGATTCTTTCATGAGAGTCTGAATATCCTGCAACAGTATTATGAGGTGCCAAAAATACGGGCAGAAGCTGCCAAATGGTACCAGAAGGAGAGCCACATATGTGAGCTCATATGCACTTCATGCCCTCCTATCTCTATACCTCATTGGCACCTAAAGAGGACAAGCTGCAAAGAAGACAGGAGAGAAGGGGACATGACTAAGTGCCTGTACTATTTCTTTCACCACTTGATCCTGAAACAGGAGTCACTTAGATATTGGTCATGTCAGGGTGAAATTTGTCCTTCCATCCCCTTCTTCATTGTAGGCTGATGCCCAGCTTGTACTATACCCAGCCTCCTGAGCATCACTATCTCTTGTTCTGTTTTGAGAAAGAGGTTCCTATCTGTAGCTTTCATCAGCTTAACTAACCTCATGCTTTGTGGTACTCCCTCAAACCCAGTGTGTTTCTGGATGCTAAGACTTCATTATTTATTTCCAGCTATTGCACTTAGAAAAACAACCGTGGATAGGGAGACTAGACTGATCTATTCAAGGAGGGATTGAAAAAACAGCAACTGGAGTCTTCTAGGGTGTTTTGTGATTAAGACTATTATCAGAAATATTTTATGGTTTGAATTTCCTTTCCACTGTTGAAAATTTGGTAGTGAAGTCATCTTGAGTCTCTTAACCAACTTAAAACAGATGAGGAGGAATACTTAATTATTTATACCTAATGTTTGCTTTTCCATACTTGTAAGAGTGAGTGGAATCAAGCTGAAGTTAAGGTGCTAGGGTGATACTTGTATGATTTTTTTTTTCCCCCAGACTGATTTCACCCTAAAATTCTCTCTGTGTCTCAGATTACAATTGCTTATCCCAGAACTCACATAGTTCTGCAGAGTTACATTGCAGATGCTGCTGTGTCCAGGATAAAACCCAAAAAAAGGTGGATGTTTTCAGCTGGAATACATTAACATTGTGCCCTCCACTTTTTATGATGAATGGTTCTTCTGATCTTTTGGGTTGGTTCTGGAAATACTGTAAAAACATATTGCAGAAAATATTGTTACTGCTGTCACAGTACAGAACCATCGTACAAGATCTGGACATGCGGGAGAGATGGGCAAAGATGAACTTCATGAAGTTCAATAAGGACAAGTCCTGCATCTGGAGAGGAGCAACACCAGACACCAGTACAGAACTAGGGACCATTCTGCTGGAAAACAGCTCTATGGAGTAAGACTTTGAAGTCCTAGTGGACTGCAAGTTGTCCATGGGAGAGCAATGTACCCTTAAGGCCAATAAGGCCAGTGGTATCCTGGGGTGCATCAAGAAAAGTGTGTCCAGCAGGTCTAGGGAGGGTCTTCTCCCTCTCTACTCTGCCCTGGTGGAACTACACCTAGAATACTGTGTCCAGGTATGGGCTCTTGATTTCAAGAGAGGCAGGGATCTGCTGGATAGAGTCCAGCGGAGGCTACAAGGATGACTGTGGGACTTGCACATCTCTCCTATGAAGAAAGATTGAGAGTCCTGGGGCTGTTTAGTCTGGAGAAGGCTGAGGAGGGATCTTGTCAATGTCTATAAATATCTGAGGGGTAGGTGCTAAGATGAAGGTGCCAGGCTCTTTTCCGTGGTGCCCAGTGATAGGACAAAGAACAGTGAGTATAAGCTGGAACACAGAAGGTTCCACCTCAACATGAGAAGACACTTCTTTAGAGTCAGTGGATCGGGCCACACAGAGAGGTTGTGGAGTCTCCTTCTCTGGAGACTTTCAAAATCTGCCCGGATGTGTTCCTATGCAGCTAGCCCTGGATGATCCTGCTCTGGCAGGGGGTTTGGACTCAATGATCTCTGGAGGTCCCTTCCAACCCCTAACATTCTGTCATTCTGTGATTATGCATGAATTACATGCTAATACCTGTATTACTCTACTTCCTTAGTTTAAGTTTTCTTGTGCCTTTTCTATTCAAGTAATAGTACACAAGAAACAGTATCTTAAGCACAGTTGCTCTGTGGTTTATTTTGACTGTGCATATCAAATTTGGCTTGTGAATGCAGTCTAGAGAAGTGGCATAGATTCTAAATGATAAAGTTGAATGTTGTGTGCTTCATTTATAGCAAAACCATCCAAATATGGTCTCAGAGTTGTGAAAACATCCTGTGCTTCAGAAGTCTTTAATTCGGGATTGATTGAGGCTGTGGGTGAGTTTCAGGTGCTAACAGGCAGGAATTCATATCTACATCTTTAAATGCACTGACTGTTGTGAATAGATTTGCAATACATTGCAGCCATTGACAGTGTATGTAATACTCTTGTTTAATAAGATGGAGGAGTGATAGGGATGTTCCTTAGAGCCTATTCTACTTTGAATATCTGCCTAACATTCTCTCAGAGTTTTTTCTTAGCATTCATTTTGTATTCATGACACCCATTTATCATTTTCATCTCTGTCTGTTATACATTTAGGACTCTTAATGGTTTTCTTTTGTTCTAAGGAAGATTCTTTGCCAGCATTTTTTATTCTTTGGGAATTAGAACAAAGTTGAAAATCTACATTTGGAGAAATGTTGAATTACCTGTAATATCCTGTTTCAAACAAAGTATTTAAAGGTTTTATCCTCGCTTAGACTTGTTATGAGAGACACTTTTCAATTTGTAGCATTACTGTTGTCCCTGCAGACGTAGATTAAAGGAAAGTGGGGGCTAGAGGCAAGGTTGCTGACTGGTTTTGTTGGTTTTGGTTTTTTTTTCTGGTTTGTTTTAAGTCTTGTCAGTGGTTAATTTTGGTGTATCATTCAGTTTCTGTCCATTTTGAGAGTGCCCCCTTGATTCCATTGATAGATGCACATATGTACTGAACCATTAATTTCTGTTTAATAATCCCTTCTCATCTGAGAAATCAAGAAATTCTTAAGATGGAAGTGAGGAACCAAATGTTACTCCTTTAACCATGACAGAGATTTTATCTTTTGTCCCTGCAAATATAGCTCTCTGAATTATTGAATGTAAAAATAATATCCTTTTCTTTGCAGCCTTGGCAGGGCAAAACACAATAGGAGAAGTTAAAGACAGGATTTCAGTCTTATCTGTGTTTCCTAACTACTGCTTTATTTGACTTCAGTTCCTACTCTTGTTATTCATAATGGTTTTATTGCAGTATATTTAATTGTCTCTCTTTGTTCTGATCAATGCTCAGTTAAATGGGTAAATAATAAAAGAAAGAGGGTACATAATCAAATTACCAGAAGTAATTGGTCAGTCCAAGCATTACTGGAACTTTATAATGAGCGGAAAGAACAGGGCTTTGGTATCAGAGTCATAAAGGCCAAGCTTTTAAAACTGACAACTCAAACACATTGCTACATTGGCACATTTTTTTGGGTAAATTTAAATTACAAATTATTGTGTGTAATCAGAATCAGAGCAACTGAAAAAATCGTACAGCATGGATAGACTTTATTAATTTTGGATACAAATGACAGACATTAGACAAGCTTAGAAGTCTGACAGACTAGGAGAATCTTAATATTTGACAAGCACAAGATAAAATAAGAGCTTGTCTTGTGGAATATTTTTTTCCTTTCATAATAGTGGGAACATTACACAAACTAATAAGCAGCAAACTGTATGCATTAGAATAAAATGTAGAAGTCTGTGGTAGGAGAGCTTATTTAAGAAGCAAGAAAGTTTAAAGACTACATTAAACGGCCAACAGGACATGGTATATTAAACAGGGAACTGTGAGTTGCTCTGGGAATTGGGAATTGAACACTAGAGTTTTTCAGTGTTTGACTGCCATTTTAATAAACTTACCCCTTTACAGACTGTAATGTGATTTTTTCTTTTGTTGCAGTTCATAGTGAACAAATGTGATCAAAAAGACAACCTGTTTTCTTTCTTAGCATTTACCTGTTACATGTTACCAATTTTAGAAGTACAATTATTGCCACCTGTCTGATGAAGCAATTAACTTCAAGCTAAACAGAAATACAGAATTTGATTTAATTTTTATTTTCCCTTTTTCTGCCAAATCAACTGGGGAAGAATAGATGAAGAGTAAAGAAAAGGTAGCATGGCTCTTAGCAAACTAAGCCCTGCTCTGTCAAATTTAGTTGTATAAAAGGCCTTTTTAAATAGATGTATGTCCAATAAGATCAGTATGGCTAGGGGAATAAAGAAAGGTTCTCATTAAGAGTATACTAAACTTTCCCAATGCTGCAAGAACAGTAGTGGTGTAGTGAAGTACTGCAGCTTCGTTTTTAACCTGGGGTTGACTGTCAACTGGTTCCCAGTTAAGAGCCAATTTACTTGGGCTGCATAAAAACTTCAATGTGATGCTAACATTCTAGTGAACTTCATCTTAAAGCAACAGTAATTTCTATGTATCAGTGATATCTTGGATTTCAAAACTAAAGAAACTCTTAGGATGAATGACTTAGGACAAATTCATTTGATAAGAAGGCTTTAAATGTTTGTTCTTTACTGCTGTCAGTTATATATTTTGAGTGTGCAGTTGGATGTACAGTCCAGTTAAGGAACTCTTAATCCACTGTCCCCCAAGTAATTTCAGGGGATCTGCAGGAATTCTGTCTAGAATAGATTCTGCATTGCCATGGTATGTGATGTTAGTGGTGTAACGGAGCTTCAAACTCAAAACTATTCAATTTAAAAATATTCTTGCATAAAAGGAAACATAGAATGACTTGGGTTGGAAGGGACCTTAGAGATCATCTACTCCAACCTCTCCACCATGGGCAGGGACACCTCTCAACTAGACTTGGCTGCTCAAGGCTTCATCTAACCTAGCCTTGAGCAACCCTGGGAGGAGTCATTCAAAACCTCCCTGAGCAACCTATACCAGAGTCTCGCCACCCTTGTACTGATGAACTTCTTCCTAAGATGCAGTCTAAACCTACTCTCTCTCAGCTTCAAACCATTCCCCCTTTTCCTGTTGTCCTTATGAAAAGTCACCCTCCAGCCTTCTTGTAGGATCACTTCAGGTATTGGAAGGCAGCTCTAAGGTGCCCCCAGAGTCTTCTCTTATGTAGGCTAAACAACTCCAGCTCATTCAGCCTATCCTTATAGCAGAGGTGCTCCATCATCCCATATTTACAGTTGTGTAAAATACTGCTGTAGCTTTGTGATGTGTGTGTGCAAATAAAGTAGAAAGTGCTGTATTCATCTGGTGGATCTTTCTGAAAGAAGAATTTGTATTCAAAGCATTTTAATTTTGCTTTGTATTTTTACTAGTCAGTTAAGGAGCTTAGCAAGTCTTCAACAGTAAGAGGAGGTTGCTGCAGTATTTCTGCAATATAACAGAAGTTATATTGGGAGTGTTTAAATTCTAATCACGCAGGTGAAAGGAAATTTCAAGTAATGGCAAGTAAATTTAAATTACACAACAGTAAAGACTTTCATACCTTTGAAAATATTTCAGCACTGGCTTTTTTTTTTTTCACTCGCTTTGATTATCCATGATCACAGCAGCAGAATTCTATTGCTGTTGCCATAATTTATAAAGCATAACTGAGCTAACATGAAATATGTATATATAGGTGCATTTGCCAACTTGTTTTAATTTTTTCATTTGCTTTCCACCTCATGTGCTGGGAGGGGCTGCTGATCATTA